>NW_024070189.1:104796473-104798252 GCF_014754425.2 Oryx dammah | reverse complement strand
CTGGGGGGAGCAGGGAGGGCACTCAGAGCTGCTCATCAAGGGGCCTGCTGGTTTTAGGGGGGCCCAGGGACTAGGGGAGGGCAGGGGCCAGTGGGAGGCTCACCCCGGACAGAGAGGCTGGCGGTGCTCTGCGCATGGCCCGTGTCACAGGTGTAGAGGCCAGCATCCTCCTGCTCGGCCCCGTGCACCAGCAGCTCAGCGGCTGTGCCGTCCAGCACCATCTGGTACTTGGCACACGGGAAGAGCTGCAGGGAGCCCTTGCGCCACTCCACGCTGCCGCCCGCCCGGCTCAACTCACAGCGCAGGCAAGCCGTCGTGCCCTCGTCTACCTCCTGCGCCTGCAGCTCTCGAAGGAACCTCACGGGCGCAGCTATAGGGGAGGCAGAACGTGAGGGTGGGAGCAGCTATGGGGGCAGGAGGCCACAGGGATGCAGCTCTCGGGACAGCAGTGGGCGGGGTCGTCACCGCAGGCCTGCCCACCCCGTAGGAGACAGGGTCGCCTCCCCCATGTGTGCTCTCAGGGCACAGCAGCGGGCAGGGCGGGGGGCGTCACTGCAGGCCTGCCCACCCCGAGGGAGCCAGGGTCGGGGGGCGGCGTCACCCCAGGTCTGCCCACCCCGTAGGAGCCAGGGTCGCCTCCCCCGTGTGTGGGGCCGGCCTGGGCGCGCACCTGTGACGGACAGGGTGGCGCTGGTGGTCTGGGAGCCGCAGCTGCACGTGTACTCCCCCGTGTCCTCCCGGCGCAAGCTCCTCAGCACCAGCTCTGCCACGTGGCCCCGCTGCCGCGGCTCCCGGCGCCCATCGGCCTGCACCTCCAGGCCCCCCTTACTCCAGACGACGGCAGCCCCAGGCTCGGAGAGCTCACACTGCAGGCTGGCCGTGGTACCCTCCTCAGCCTGCAGGCTCTGCAGCGGCTTCCGGAACACGTCCTGTGGGGCTGCAGAGCGGGGATGGGGTAGAGGAGAGGGAAGGTCAGCCCCCAAGCCTGAGGCCCAGTCACCCAGAGAGGAGACTGGCACCCCAAATGCAGTCAGACCCACTGAGGGCCTTGGCCAGGCCTGCCTCACCTGCCCACAGGACCCACTGCCTCAGGCTCCTCTGGAGGATCGGGGTGGGAGTGGGGTCACGGGCCGGGGTCTACTCTAAGGGAGAGGAGGGGCTGCAGTGGGGCCGCGAAGGGGACCCTGGATCTGACCCGGGGGGTCCCATGCTGACCTCCACCCAGGAAGCCCACAGGCAGGTCTGTGTCCCTCCAGCCATTGAGGTGGCAAAGGGGGGGGGGTCTGCTAAGACCCCCAGGGCAGGGCCACGACCCCCAGACCCTGACTAGAGGCAGGGAAGCATGGGGGAAACGTGGACTGCATTAGGACAGGCAGGGGAGGGGAACGAGGTGGGGATTCCATCACACACGAGGGTGAGCCGGAGGTCACCTGACTGGAGTGCAGAACCCAGGCCTGCAGACACTGAACAGAGAGTTTGGCAGGTGAGCAGGCGGGTGACAGTCAGAAGCTGTACATGACACAGAGGAGACGGGCGCCCACGCGAGGCTGGCATGGGCACAGGAGACGGGCACACGCACAGGCTCCCAGACGCGCCCGCAAGCCCATCCTCACCCGTGACCGTCAGCGAGGCTGAGGTCCTCTCCTGCCCGCACACGCACGCGTACTCCCCGGCGTCCTCCGCGGTCAGCTCACGGATCTCCAGCTCACACACGGCTCCCTCCTGCCTCAGACTCACTCTGTCCCCGGCTCTGAGGGTCTCGGGCCCCTTCCTCCACTC
>NW_024070189.1:104784317-104796463 GCF_014754425.2 Oryx dammah | reverse complement strand
CCCCTTCCTCCACTCCACAGGGGCCGCCTTGCTCAGCTCACAGCGCAACTGGGCTGTGGCACCTTCCACGGCCTCTTCCTTCTTCAGACCCTTCATGAACTTGGCAGGCAGGGCTGGAAGGGGTCAGAAAGACACAAACATTCTAATGCTCTCTGAATCCACAGGATGGAGTGAAAGACGCAGACCCCAATGGGACACAGGACAGAACCTTCAGTGACATGAGGGGTGGGAAGCAGCTCAGAGGGGTGTTTCTCATGGTTCACACACACGTCAGGAAGGAGGAAGGAAAGTTATGGGAAGAGGGTAAGGCTCAGATGAGGAGGGAAGGTGGGGTGAATGCAGGGAGATGCCATGAAGTTAGTAACTGGACACCAAAACTCAGCTCTGCTTTGCCACACATGGTCCTTACCCCTGACGGTGAGGGTGGCTGAGGTCCTCTCCTGCCCGCACACACACAAATACTCCCCAGCATCCTCCGCGGTCAGCTCACGAATCTCCAGCTCACACACGGCCCCCTCCTGCCTCAGGCTCACTCTGTCCCCGGCTCTGAGGGTCTCGGGCCCCTTCCTCCACTCCACGGGGGCCGCCTTGCTCAGCTCACAGTGCAGAGTGACCGCGGTCCCTTCTGTGGCCTCCTTGCTTCTCAGTCTTCTTGTGAACTCTGCAGGCAAAGCTGAGGACAGAGAGACATGAATATCAGAGTCTTGGGAGAACTCTGAAGGCAGGATGTGACAAGACAGAGAAAAAGACATAAACTCCCACAGGACACAGGACAGAGCCTGCAGTGAGACAAGAGGTGCGAGGCCGCTTGGAACCTGGTTTCTCGTGGTCCACACAACAGCCCGGGAAGGAGGAAGGAGTTCTGAGGAGTTACGGGAAGAGGGTGGTGCTGAGATGCGAAGGGAAGGTGGGATGAGTGCAGGGAGACGACACGAAGTCAGTGACCGGACACCAAACCCAGCTCCGCCTGCCACATGTGGTCTTTACCCCTGACGGTGAGTGTGGCTGAGGTCTTCTCCTGCCCGCACACACATGAATATTCTCCAGCATCCTCTGCAGTCAGCTCACGGATCTCCAGCTCACACATGGCCCCGTCCTGCCGCAGGCTCACTCTGTCCCCAGCTCTGAGGGTCTCGGGCCCCTTCTTCCACTCCACGGGGGCTTCCTTGCTGAGCTCACAGCGGAATGTGGCCGTGGTCCCTTCCATGACCTCCTTGCTTCTCAGTCTTCCTATGAACTCAGCAGGCAGAGCTGCAACAAGGTCCAAAGGACACAACACATCACCTTCATTCTCCCGCAAAGGATGAAAGGGGCGGTGTGGGACTGCGGAGTATCACGTGGGCAGGGTGGCTGAGACACTTACCCTTTACGGTGAGCCTGGCCGACGTCATCTGGTCCCCGAAACTGCAGAAGTACTGCCCACTGTCCTGAGGCCGCAGGTCTCGGACCACCAGCTCCAGCACGGTCCCGTCCTGTCGCAAGCTGTACTTGCCTCCAGACTGCAGAAGCTCATCCCCACGCCGCCACTCCACAGGCCTGACCACGGATGACAGCACGCAGCGCAGTGTGGCAGCGCCCCCCTCCAGCACCTCCACGTCCTTCAGGCCCTCTCGGAACTGCACTGGCCGAGCTGCGGACAGGCATGAGCTCCGTCAGCACAGCCTGCACGGCTGAGGATGGTGGAGGGAAGCAACCGGCAGAGGCAGGCAGGCCCACCTCGCTGTCTACACTGGGGGCTGAGGATGGGGCCCCGAGAACTCTGCCTGTCCAGAAGGGTGAGCTGAACAGCACAGAGCAGAGAAGGGTGGGGTATTACAGGCTACATTTAATCCCCCAAATTCACCTGTTGGCACCCTAACCCTCAGGACCAAAGAGTGGAGCCATATTTGGAGACAGGGGTCTTGAAAGAGATGATGGCGTTAAATGAGGTCAGTAGAATGGGTCTTACTCCCATATTATTGGTGTCCTTATAAGAAATGGAAATTAGCACAGAGACACACACAGAGGGATGACCAGGTGAAGACACAGGGAAAAGATGGCCATATATATACCAAGGAGAAAGGCCTCACGGGAAGCCAGGATGGCAACACCTCGATCTTAGACTTCTGGTCCCCAAACCTAGCAGACAATAAATGTCTGTCTTTTAAGCCACCCAGTCTGTGATATTCGGCAGCCAGGCCAAGCCAACTGAGATGGAGATGAGCCAAGCCAAGAGAAGGGAGACATGGCAGTGTGAGCACAAGAGAGTCAGCAATGAGGTTAAAAAAGAAAACAGACTGCTGGTCAGAAGACCAAGAGAGGGTGAGAGAGGCTTTCAGGAGCAGCAGAAACCCAGAGACAGGGCAGACAGAGGGCAGAGTGAGATGGACGAACTGCTGAAGATACAGGTGGACAGAAGGAGCCTCAGGGCACCCTGCACCCACACGAAGAGGACAGAGCGCATCCTGGGGTCCCCCTCGCCCCGAGCAAGGTGAGAGACATGTCAGGAGTGCGGCTGGAGGCTGCCCACGCCCCTCTCCCGGGCTCACCATGGACCCTGACGATGGAACTGCTCCAGGCGCCCGCAGCCTCACACTTGTAGCGCCCACTGTCCTGCAGGGTGGCCTCAGTGATGACCAGCTGGGCCCGGCGGCCCTCATAGGTCAGCCGGCACCGGGCCGATGGCCGCAGGGCCTTCCCATCCTTGGTCCAGCACACAGGGCTGTCTGAGGCGGAAGTCTCACAGACCAGGGTCAGATCCTCCCCCTCCGTGACTGTGGCATCCGTGAGCCCCTGGGAGAAAACACTTGGCTTCTCTGCAGACAGAGAGGGATGCGTAAGACTGTTGGGGGCTCCTGCAGGAGAAGCCCCAGGTCTTGCTACACACCAGTGCCAACCCGCCCCTACACCCCACTCTGGGCTGCAGACAGGACTGCTGGGAGAACAGGATGGGCTCTGTGTGGCCCCGCCCCCACACTGACCTTGGGTTCACCTCTGCACACCATGACAATAACATGTCTTCAGATAGCACCACTCAGCCCTGGGATCAAAGGCTCCAGCCCAAGGGAAGCCTACGGTGCCTTCCTTCTCTGGGAGCCCCAGGGCCTCACCCAGGAGACTGCTAAGCCACTGCCTTGAGGTTGCACGTTCAGCCATACGGACTGGTCCCCACCATGAACTGGGCACTGGGCCTGCCACCTACCTGTGACCTGCAAGGCAGCTGAGGTTCGCTGGTCACCTGCCTCGAAATGGACGGTGCCTGAATCCTTGAGCGCCAGCTGCCGCAGGGTCAGCACGTGGTAGCCGCCGGGCTGGGCCTCGATCTCATTGAGTTCATTGGCAGACAGGGGCGTTTTGTCCAAGAACCAGTGGACAGGCTTGTAGTCAGCAGGGGAGATACGGCAGCAGAAGGTGGCCGAGGAGCCCTCCTGCACCTCTGCGTCCTCCAAGTCCTCTGTGATGAGCACTTTCTGGCCTGCAGAGACACAGACAGGCACGTCAGGGAGCCCTGGACCGCTGCCAAGGGAAACGAGGTGCTCCCCAAGGCCGGATCTGGGGTGGGCTCTCAGCAGGCAGCGAGCAAATGACTCTAACAAAAAATGTTTAGGGGGTCTGAACTGAACGGCCCAAAAGCATTTGTTTTAGTCCCATCAGTGAGCCCTCAATCCACCTCTTAGGGCTTTCTGCAGAGCACACACCCTGACCCACAGCACAGCCCCTCCATCAAGCTGGGCTCCGTAACGTCTACACCCGTTGTCCCTGTCACAGAAATCACTTAATGCCATTCAATTTTGTATTAACAGAAGTGTGGGGGGAAAAAGGAGACATGCGGCTATAGCAACATTTAAATTGAATGATTTGGGGAACTGACAACATGAATTTCTAGAAAAAAATTTTTTTTGCTGCTGTCTTAGGTATGGTGAAAGCTTAAGAAGACATAAATACTGATTGGCTGCCAGATTCCTCCTGCATTCACAGGTGTCCTGAAGCTATTGCATGCCGGAAAGCATGGATGGCACATCTGTTCCTGCTGTTCTTCAGTCCCCGAGTCATGTCTGACTCTTTGTGACCCCGTGGACTGCAGCACAGCAGGCTCCTCCATCCTCCACCGCCTTCCTGAATTTGCTCAAATTCACATCCATTGAGTCAGTGACGCTATCTAACCATTTCATCTTCTGCCACCCCCTTCTCCTTTAGCCTTCAGTCTTTCTCAGCATCAGGGTCTTTTCCAATGAGTCGGCTCTTCACATCAAGTGGCCAAATACTAGAGCTTTGGCTTCCGCATCAGTCCTTCCAATGAATATTTAGAGTTGATTTCCTTTAGGATGGACTGGTTTGATCTTCCTGTGGTCCAAGGGAACTCTCAGGAGTCTCCTTCAGCACAATTCAAAAGCATTATTCTTCAGCGCTCACCCATCTTAGTGGTCCAGCTCTCACATCCATACATGACCACTGGAGAAACATAGTTTTGACTGTGTGGACTTTGGCAGCAAAGTGATGTCTCTGCTTTTTAATATGCTGTCTAGGTTTGTCATAGTTTTCCTCCAAGGAGCAAGCGTCTTTTAATCTCATGGATGCAGTTACCGTCCACAGTGATTTTGGATCCCAAGAAAAGAAAATCGATCACTTTTCCCCTTTTATTTGCCATGAAGTGATGGGACCTGATGCCATGATCTTAGTTTTGAATGTTGAGTTCTAAGCCAGATTTTTCAAACTCCTCTTTCACCCTTATCAAGAGGCTCTTTACTTCCTCCTCTCTTTCTGCCATTCAGTTCAGTTCAGTTCAGTCGCTCAGTCGTGTCTGACTCTTTGCGACCCCATGAATCACAGCACGCCAGGCCTCCCTGTCCATCACCATCTCCCGGAGTTCACTCAGACTCACTTCCAACGAGTCAGTGATGCCATCCAGCCATCTCATCCTCTGTCGTCACCTTCTCCTCCTGCCGCCAATCCCTCCCAGCATCAGAGTCTTTTCCAATGAGTCAACTCTTCGCATGAGGTGGCCAAAGTACTGGAGTTTCAGCTTTAGCATCATTCCTTCCAAAGAAATCCCAGGGTTGATCTCCTTCAGAATGGACTGGTTGGATCTCCTTGCAGTCCAAGGGACTCGCAAGAGTCTTCTCCAACACCACAGTTCAAAAGCATCAGTTCTTCAGCGCTCAGCCTTCTTCACAGTCCAACTCTCACATCCATACATGACCACTGGAAAAACCATAGCCTTGACTAGATGGACCTTTGTTGGCAAAGTAATGTCTCTGCTTTTGAATATGCCACCTAGGTTGGTCATAACTTTTCTTCCAAGGAGTAAGCGTCTTTTAATTTCACGGCTGCAGTCACCATCTGCAGTGATTTTGGAGCCCAGAAAAATAAAGTCTGACACTGTTTTCACTGTTTCCCCATCTATTTCCCATGAAGTGATGGGACCAGATGCCATGATCTTCGTTTTCTGAATGTTGAGCTTTAAGCCAACTTTTTCACTCTCCTCTTTCACTTTCATCAAGAGGCTTTTTAGTTTCTCTTTATTTTCTGCCATAAGGGTGGTGTCATCTGCATATCTGAGATTATTGATATTTCTCCCGGCAATCTTGATTCCAGCTTGTGTTTCTTCCAGTCCAGCATTTCTCATGATGTACTCTGCATATAAGTTAAATAAGCAGGGTGATAATATACAGCCTTGACGTACTCCTTGTCCTATTTGGAACCAGTCTGTTGTTCCATGTCCAGTTCTAACTGCTGCTTCCTGACCTGCATGCAGATTTCTCAAGAGGCAGGTCAGGTGGTCTGGTATTCCCATCTCTTGAAGAATTTTCCACAGTTTATTGTGATCCACACAATCAAAGGCTTTGGCATAGTCAAGAAAGCAGAAATAGATGTTTTTCTGGAACTCTCTTGCTTTTTCCATGATCCAGCAGATGTGGGCAATTTGATCTCTGGTTCCTCTGCCTTTTCTAAAACCAGCTTAAACATCTGGAAGTTCACGGTTCACGTATTGCTGAAGCCTGGCTTGGAGAATTTTGAGCATACTTTACTAGCGTGTGAGATGAGTGCAATTGTGCGGTAGTTTGAGCATTCTTTGGCATTGCCTTTCTTGAGGATTGGAATGAAAACTGACCTTTTCCAGTCCTGTGGCCACTGCTGAGTTTTCCAAATTTGTTGGCATATTGAGTGCAGCACTTTCACGGCATCATCTTTCAGGATTTAGAGTGGTGTTATCTGCATATCTGAGCTTATCGATATTTCTCCCAGCAATCTGGATTCCAGTTTGTGTTTCATCCAGCCTGGAATTTCACATGATGTACTCTGCATACAAGTTAAATAAGCAGGGTGACAATATACAATGCACTCCTTTCCTGATTTTGAACCAGTTCATTGTTCCACGTCTGGTTTTAACTGCAGCTTCTTGACCTGCATACAGGTTTCTCAGGAGACAGGTATGGTTGTCTGGTATTCCCATCTCTTAAAGAATTTTCCACAGCTTGTGATCCACACAGTCAAAGGCTTTAGTGTAGTCAATGAAGCAGAAGTAGATGTTCTTCTGTAATTTTCTTGCTTTCTCTATGATTCAGCAAATGTTGGCAATTTGACCTCTGGTTCCTGTGCCTTTTCTAAATCCAGCTTGCTCATCTGGAAGTTCATGGTTCAGATACCACTGAAGCCTGGCTTGAAGGATTTTGAGCATAACCTTACTGCTGCTGCTGCTTAGTTGCTCAGTCGTGTCTGACTCTGTGCGACGCTATGGACTGTATCCTGCCAGGCTCCTCTGTCCATGGGGATTCTCCAGGCAAGAGTACTGGAGTGGGTTGCCATGCCCTCCTCCAGGGGATCTTTGTGACCCAGGGGTCGAACCCAGGTCTCCTGCATTGCAGGCAGACTCTTTACTGCTGAGGCACCAGGGGAGCCCAAAGTGAAATGAGTGCAACTGTATAGTAGTTTGAACATTCTTTGGCATGGCTCTTCTTTGGGATTGGAATGAAAACTGATCTTTTCCAGTCTTATGCCCACTGCTGAGTTTTCCAAATTTTCTGGCATATTGAGCATAGCACTTTGGCAACATTAGATGGCACATCAGGAGGGTGATTTATTCAAAAGGAGATCTCCTTATCTTTGTGTGTCAGTTGTGATTCATGAACTGACAGACAAGGTGAAGGCTTTGGCGGGAAGCATTAGCCTGGCACAAGCCTGTGGGTTCTGAATTTGTCCAAAGACTATGTGGTGTTATTACGCTGCACTCACTTGTATAATTGTGTTAGTCGCTCAGTCGTGCCCTACTCTTTGCGACCCCAAGGACTGCAGCCTGCCAGGCTTCTCTGTCCATGGGACTTTCCAAGCAAGGATACTGGAATGGGTTGCCATTTCCCTCTCAAAGGGATCTTCCTAACCCAGGGATCAAATCCAGGTCTCCTGCACTGCAGGCAGATTCTTTACAGACTGAGCTACTCGGAAGCCCCACTTTTATAACACACATTTATTTATTTACCATCTGTTTAGCTGCATTAGGTCTTAGCATGGGGGCATCATAGCTGTGGCAGGCAGACTTAGCTGCTCCAAGGCATGTGGGGTCTTAGTTCCCTGAGCAGGGACTGAACCCACATTCCCTGCATTGCAAGGCAGAGTCTCAACCACTGTACCACCACGGAAGTCTGGACACTTGCTTTGATTGCCTTTTTTAAGCATTAACATTCACTTTAGATTAGACAGCTGTGATTCCATTGCACTAACGAAATGTTTTCACTGAGCTCAGTGGATTCACTGTCTTTCACTGAAAAAGAGGAAAAAATTCAAGAGTGGGGCTTCTTTGTTATTTTCTATGGACAGATCCCGGGAAGGACGCCAGCCCTGGGATTAGCAAGGCTAGGCTCAGCCAGCCCTGACGTTTACTTGCCCTGCAACCCTGGAGCAGCCAGTAAGCCCCAGTGAAGCCCCGGTTTCCTTATCAGTGAAGTAAGAGAATGACAACCCTCACCCTGCCGGCCCGGTGAAAACTTCTGTTCAAACCTGAAGACGTCCCTGAGCCAGTGACTCTCCACAGGGGTAGAGGAGGTACACTCACGTGTAAGCACGTGCAGAGCCCATGTGTGAACACATGCTGGAAGGGCATTCACCTGGCAAACAAACGTACAAGTAGGCGAGGGCTGCCAACCCACTGATACAAGGCCCAGCGAAGACTGCCCAGGGCAACCCTCCTTGGAGATGGGGAAACCGAGGCTGAGTTAGTCCAGGGCCAGGCAGAGCTCTGATCTCTGCTGCTGCTGCTGCTGCTGAGTCGCTTCAGTCGTGTCCAACTCTGTGCGACCCCATAGACGGCAGCCCACCAGGCTCCCCTGTCCCTGGGATTCTCCAGCCAAGAACCCTTATCAAGAGGCTCTTTACTTCCTCCTCTCTTTCTGCCATTCAGTTCAGTTCAGTTCAGTCGCTCAGTAGTGTCCGACATTTCCTTCTCCAACCCTAACCCTAACCCTAGTGAAAAGCGAAAGTGAAAAGTGAAAGTGAAGTCGCTCAGTCGTGTCCAACTCTTAGCGACCCCACGGACTGCAGCCTACTAGGCTTCTGCGTCCATGGGATTTTCCAGGCAAGAGTACTGGAGTGGGGTGCCACTGACTGCCCACCTACAAATCTACTTTAAACAAAGCTTACACCTGAGCACACCACAGGCCTGGAAACCTAGTGGGCAAATGCGAGCAACGGCACAGTGCCCAGGCCTAACCTTTCACCAGGAGCCGAGCCCGGGACTGGGCCTGGCCAATGTCGCAGGTATAGGAGTCACTGTCTGCCTTCTCCAGGGCGCTGATGGTGAGCCGCAAGGTCAGGCCCTCCTGGCTGGGCGCATGCTTCCCGGAGGCCTGCAGCTCTGTGAGGCCCTTGCGCCAGACCACCGAGACTGCGGGGCGCTCCGTCTTACAGGTGAACGTGGCTGTGCCCTTCTCCTCCACGTGCAGGTCAGCCAATGGCTCCGTGAACCGGTTTGCCTTTTCTGGTGGAGGGGCAAGAATGAATGGGAGGGTGAGGCCTGTGCAGATGCCATGCAGGCCCTCAGGACGGGAAATCATGCCCATCACAGGTGGTTCTCCTGGCCCACCCCAGACCCTCAGGGACCTGGGCAAGTCCCTTATCTGCTGGGTGCCTCTCCCTTCCTACCTGGGACAGAACGGCTCCCAGGGAGCAGCCCCAGGCTCTCATGGGGTTTACCTTCCACTCGGAGGCTGGCTGTGCTTTTGGAAGACTCCGTCTCACACGTGTATTTGCCTGAGTCTTTGAGTGAGGCTGCATGGATAACCAGCGAGGCCCGAGTGCCTTCAGTGAGCAGGTCATACTTCTGACTCTTGCGGATGGCCTTCCCATCCTTCAGCCAGCGCACTGGGGTCCCCTCCCGCGACAGCTCACACCTCAGCACCACATCCTCACCCAGCATGGCCTGTTGGTCTTCCAGTGGCTTCATAATGTCAACTGACCTCTCTGAAAAGAACAGACATGGTACCTGATAAGGCCTGGCCATCGCTCCACCCACGACCACGGCTCTAGCCATGCCTGGGGTTAAGACAAGGCAAGTGCTCAAGAGCTTCCAAGCTCTGGAGGCTGAGACCACAGAGCCCACAGCTTTAAAGCTTCCAACTCTGGAGCCTCAGGCCCAGGGATCTCAGATCCCTGGAATGCCAGGGACCCTGGAAAAGAGAGCTGTTAGACCACAGAATCTTAGGTTCTCACCACTGTTCAGAGCTCTGTAACTCAAAGCATGGCCATGGGATGAGCTTTGTATTTATGCTGGAAGTAGCAGCTCAATAAATTTCAATGGCAATTTCACTACCAACATGAGCCATGCACCCTGGGAGCTACCATAGCATTTGAACCACGGACTGAAGATTACAAACCGTGCTCCTGCCCAAAGGCTCCAGAACCTCATCCTAAAGAGTAATCCTGGTCATCTATGCAGTTCTGGATGACCAGAACCCCCCAGTACTCCAACAGATGCCTCTAGGTGCTCAGCAGGGGCTGAGGAGGCAGTCCCTAGACACAAGCCCTCGCAGCTTCCAAGCCCAGGACCCCGGGTCCAGGCTTCCTGGGGAAAGCCCAGGCTCAGGAGCTCCCAAAGCAGGCCCTGGACCTGCCCCAGCCAGTCAGTCCCCGGACCTGCCCCAGCCAGTCAGTCCCCGCTGCCACCATTCACCCACCTTTGACGATGAGCGAGGCCTTGGAGGTGAGTCCCCGCACAGAGAAGACCACCTCCCCAGCATCACTTGGCATGGTATCTTGGATAGCTAGAGTGTACTTGCGGCCCTGGCGTGTGGCACAGAAGCGGCCAGAGCTGCCCACTGTTTTCCCGTTCACTGTCCACTCAGCCACGTCACCAGTGTTCTCATGGGACAGGATGCACTCGAAGCTGCAGCTCTCGCCCTCCAGCACCTCCACTGTCTTCAGCCTCTTGGTGATGCCCACGTGCAGCTCTGCAGGCCATGGGAAACAGCTGTCATGCCCCACGAGACAGGCACCATCAACTGACAGCAGCCTCAGGCAGACCCCAGGAGGGGGCACACCCCTGGATGACCCGCATACCCCTCTCTAACCCCACTCCCAGGAGGCTGCTGCTCCCTCAGCAAGGGTCCTCTCGGCCTCCTGCTGGCCACACCCTGGCAGTCAGATGGCTGACGGCTGTGAGTGGTGACCACTCCCTTCACATTTGCTAGAGAATAACGTGGAGAGAATAAGCACCATCTGGTTGCCACCAGCTTACATGCTCCATAAAAAGAACAGCTCCCTCAAATGAAGGGGAATCCAGCTCTAAGAAAAACTCACCACACCACCCTTCCCCTTCCCGTCTCATCACAAACTGGCCAGACCATCAGGGGCCAGTCAGGGGGTCCCTGGGCAACACTCCTGCCAAACACATAAGAGAGGAAAGGACTAGGGGAGTGGAGTCAGGACAGACATACACGGGACCTCAGGGACCCACCAGAACCACGCCCAGACGGGAAGGCGCCTGGGAAGAGAAAGGTGACCTGCCCACAGCTACCTTCACCAGGCAGGGCTGTGGCCTGGGCGTCCTCCGGGGGCACCCCTGCCTGACAGCGCAGCCTCTCCCACGCACCACCCTCCTGACGCCTCCCTCTGGGGCCCCTGTGCCTGCCCACACATCCCTGGGTGCAGAGGGAAGTTTCCAGCCTCCGCTGAATCCTTTATCCCCTGGGACTCGCTCAAGCAGGGCCAGTCTATCTCCCAGGCTTTGCTCTGTTGCCTGTTACCCCTGGCCTGCCTGCCTGCACTGGGGCCTTCTAAGACCCTGTCGAGGCCATTCCTTCAGGAGTCTGCCCCGATCTCTCCAGGCTGCGCAGAGCAGACCCTGGCCTCTGAGAGTGGGTGGGTCCCCCAAACACAGGCACGCCCAGAGCCACACCCCGGTGCCCTGGGCCCACGTCTGCAGCTGGCCGCAGCACGCACCATGCACGCTGACATGCGCACGGGTCTCATCAGTGCCCACGTCGCAGGTGTACAGGCCAGCATCATCCCGAGTCAGGCTGTGCACCACGAGGCCTCGCATGCCCGCCGAGTGCGGGAAGTCGTACTTGTCACTGGGGCCCAACTCCACCCCGTCTTTCCGCCACACCACGTGGGCTTGGTGGTCAGAGACCTCACACTGCAAAGCCAGTGTGCCCTGCTCCTCCACAGACACATCGTCCAGCACCTTCAGGAACACCACCGGCTTCCCTGCAGGAAGAGCGCAGGCGACTCAGGGGACCAGCTGCCACCTCTGGCCCTCTGGGTAAAGGGTGCGTGTCCCAAGGGTCCCCACGGACCACACACAGCCACCTCACCTTTGACCACCAGGTGGGCAGAGGCCGTAACCTTGGGGGAAGAGATGCGCACGGTGCCCCTGTCAGCCTGCCGGACCCGCTTCAGCACCAGCGTGTGGCGGCGGCCCTCGTGGGTGATCTCGTGGAAGCTGTCGTTGTACAGCGGTGTCCCGTTGAGCAACCAGTCCACTTCTTCGTCCTCGTGGGACAGCTCGCAGGAGAAGCAGGCGCGGCCCTCCTCCGGGACCTCCACGTCCTCCAGCGGCTGCGTCACCGTCACCTTCCGTTCTGCCGGGAGCATGAGGCGGCTTCAGCGTGACCGCCACCGCTGCCTCCTCTAGAGACCCTAGGGGCCCCCTCACTCTCTGCCTTCCACAGTGACCT
>NW_024070189.1:104682130-104784307 GCF_014754425.2 Oryx dammah | reverse complement strand
TCCACAGTGACCTCCTAGAGACCCTAGGGGCCCCCTCACTCTCTGCCGTCCACAGTGACCTCCTAGAGACCCTTGGGGGCCTCCTCACTCTCTGCCTTCCACAGTGACCTCCTAGAGACCCTTGGGGCCCCCTCACTCTCTGCCTTCCACAGTGACCTCCTAGAGACACTTGGGGGCCACGCCCCCTCTCTCCCTACCTTCCACAGTGACCTCCGTGCTGCTCTGGGCGCTGCCGGCCTGGCACCGGTAGACACCAGCGTCGTCAGGGGTGAGCCGCAGGATTCGCAGCTCTGCCATGTGGCCCTCCAGCCTCATCTTGAACTTGCTGGATGGCGCCAGGGGCGTCTCCTCCTTGTACCACTGCACAGCCTTGGGGGGAGGCTTGAAGTCACAGGACAGGACGACGGACTGCAGCTCCCGCCCCACCTTGGGCTCCAGGGGCCGTGTGAGCACCACGGGAATGTCTGCCGTGGGAAAGCAAAGAGGGAAGCAGGCATAAAGTGGGCCAGGACAGAACGAGGACAGAAGTCCCGCGCCCCAGGCCCTGTCCACCCTCAGCCGAGCCATTGGCCAGCGCCCTCTCACCAGAGACCACCAGGGAGGCGGTGGAGCGCGATTTGCCGATGGTGAAGTGCACTGGCCCCGTCATGGTGGAGTAGGTGCGCCTCAGCGTCAGCCGATGCACCGTGCCCTCCTGCTCTATCCCCACGTCAGCCCCCGCCTGCAGCACCGTCTTTCCCAGGAGCCACTTGGCGGGCCGCACCGAGGGGATGGAGGTCTCACACTCGAACCAGGCGGGTGCCGGCTCCATCACCGTCACATCCTGCAGGCCCCGCACAACCACGATGGACTGCTCTGTGGACGAGGGCCAGTCAGCGGGGCAGTCCCGCGGGAGGGTCGCGAGCCGCCCCCTCACCTCTGCAGGGCCTGCTCCTGGGAACAGACCCTCTCAGGGACACTGACATCCTCCTGGGAGCACCCCGAGGTCACCCGTCAGGCCCTTCTCAGAGTTGTGTTCAGCTCTGTGCGACCCTATGGACTGTAGTCTGCCAGGCTCCTCTGTCTATGGGATTCTCCAGGCAGGAATACTGGAGTGGGTTGCCCTGCCCTCCTCCAGGGGATCTTCCCCACCCAGGGACTGAACCCAGGCCTCTTACGTCTGCTGCACTGGCAGACGGGTTCTTTACCACTAGCACCACCTGGGAAGCCCAAGCCTCCAAGTGCCACAGGCCACAACCCTTCTCCTGGGGAAAAAAGGAACAGCTTCCACCTGGCCCTGCCCCAACCTTCTACGAAGAACTGTGCACTGGTCTTCACGTCGCCGGCATCACACGTGTAGGTGTCCTCGTCCTCAGGCTGGACAGCGTTGATGACCAGCTTGCAGTAGAGGCCGTCGCTGACCATCTCGTACTTGGCCCCAGGGTGCAGCTCCACGCTACCCTTGAACCACCGCACCTGGGCACTGGCCCTGGACATCTGGCACTCGAGCACGCCGCGGTGCTTCTCCATCGCGATCTTATCCCGCAGCGGGCGGAGGATGGACACGGGCAGCTCTGGGGGTATACCCCGTGGGGTCAGAGTGGGTGCACAGCGAGCCCGAACCCCCAGGACAGGGTGCTCGGGCTGTGCATCTTCCCACCAGCCAAACTGGGACCCTATGGGCAGGCTAAAAAGAGCCCAGGTGACCTGCCCGCCAGAGCCAGCAGGCAGCGCGGTGGAGTCTCACTCTCAGGCTGGCCGGGGACGTGCTGCTCACCTCTGACCACGAGGACTCGTCCAGGGGGCCCTCAGCATGTGCGTGCCCACGCCACCCTGACACCCCATCCATCCCCTCCCCACACAGCCTTCCCCTTACCCTGCACACCCTGAATCCTCTGCACCCTGTCCCCTCCATACTATCCAACACCCGGCCCCCTACCCCCAGCCTGTTCCCAGGCCCTTCCTCCCTCCTGCTCCACCAACACCTTGACTGTCACCAGACAAAAGGCTTGTACGCTCACCTCCTGCCGGGGCCTCACACCCTTTCTCTCCAGCATTTGCTGAGGTCCCAGGAGGGAGAATTTACTGGTAACTACATTTCCAACAAAGAAGGAGACCCCAAGACTGCCTCCCCTGGTCCACTCTCTTCCTGCTGAGGAGGGAACACCCCTTTCCCTCCTCCTGGGTCATTTCTAACCTCATTCCGGGAGGTTCCCCAGGACAAAGACAGCAGGCCTTTCAGCCCCGTAAGACTCAGCACGTGTACTTGTCCACACAGACACTGTCCAGCCCCTCCCTTGTTTGGGGCTCCCATTACCTTTTACTCGGAGCTGGGCTCGCGATTCCGCATTTTCTGCTACAAACTTGATTTCCCCTGCATCTTCCACCAGGACCCTCCGATAGATGAGAGTGTATGCCCTTCCTGGGGACAAAGCCCACTCAGCACTAAAGGTCAGGGGATGGGGAGGGGTGGCCTGGGGGCAGGAAGTGGGGAGGACCCCTGCTTTGTCCCCCCACTGTCCCCGTCTCACCTTCCTGGCGGATCCTCACGTTGTCACTGGGCCGGAGCTTACTGCCCTCCCAGAACCACTGCGCAGGCACCTCATCATGGGAGACCTCGCAGGAGAAGGTGGCACCCTCTTTCTCCACCACTTCCACATCCTCCAGAGGCCTCACGATCTGCACATTCCGGCCTGGGGCACAGAGCGGGCCCTGCTACACCCCGAGGCACAGGCCGCCTATCTGACCACCACCCCCGGCCCAGCTTGCCGACGGGGTACAGGCTGGGCACAAGGGCAGAACCAGAGGGCCAAGCATTTGCTGGGGGACGCGGTAGGAGGCCGGGAGGTCCCTGCAGCCACCCACCCAGCCCTCACCTTGCACCTTCAGGGAGGCCGAGCTCTGAGCATCGTGGGCGTCGCACACATACACGCCCTGGTCTCCAAACTCACATCGGTAAATGACGAGACTTCTGCAGGCCCCCTGGGCCACCATGCCCATGGCCTTGCTTACCCGCAGCTCCACATTGTCCTGTGAAGGAACGAGGCCGGGTCAAGGCCTGGCACTGCCTAGCAGAGTGGTCTGACACTTGCCCACTCCTGGTTAGAGGCAAGAGGGGGCAGAGGAGTTCGCAGGCACCTTCAACCAGCGCACATCCACATTGGGGCGTGAGAGCTCACAATCCAGGGCCACCCTGTCCTTCTCTGTGGCGACCACGTCCTGCAGAGGGCGGACGAACTTCACAGGCAGCTCTGGGAAGACAGGAGGCAAGTGCTGAGAAGCAGGGCCTCTGTGCGGGGACAGGGTCTGAACCGGCTGGAGTCACTCAGCTGGTTTTAGGAAGGAGTCCCCTCCCCTACGATGCCCCACCTGCCTCCCTGGTACCGTAGGGACAGGGGCAGACACTCTGGAGTGAGTGCTGCCCCACCTATGAGCACCCACCAGTGACCACCAGATGAGCAGAGGTGTGCACGCCCTCCGCCCTGAAGGCCACCAAGCCACCGTCCTGCTGCTGCAGCCGTGACAGCGTGAGGGTGTGTGTGGAGCCGTGCACCGCCAGCTGGCAGTTGGGTCCCGGTTGGAGCCGAAGACCATCCCGAGTCCAGGTACCCTCCACGTCAGCGTGGGACAGCTCTACTTCCATAGTGGCCGTGCCCTGCTCCTGCGCCTCCACGGCCTGCAGGCCCCGCACGAGCCGGACCTGGCGCACTACGGGACACACAAGGGAAGGATGAGCCACGGCAGCGAGACCCTGGCCTCGGGCCAGCCCCCGGGAGCCTCACAGTGCCCTGCGGGGAGGCCTCCCCGCCCCTCACTCCCTTCCCCTCCTCCCCGGCCTCTGCCAAGCGCAGGGTCTTCTTCCCTTTTCCCCCTTTTCCAAGGCCCTGCCCCCAGACGGAGTTCCCCTCTCCTCCTACCCCCTCTGCCTCCTCAATGCTCAACCCCTGGACCAAGCTCGTTTAGCTGCTCACTTTCCACAGTCAGCTTGGCCTGTGTCTTGTCATTTGGCGTCTCGCAGCCGTAGAAGCCGCGGTCAGCGAAACCCACACGGTGCAGAACCAGACGGTGCTGTGCGCCCTCGGCGTGGATCTCCACCTTCTCGCCCGCCGCGAGTGCTACAGCATTGCGTGTCCACTTGACCTCCGGCCACGGCCGTGTCAGCTCCACCTCCATGACCACCGAGCCCCGCTCCTCCACGGTCTGCGGCTCCAGCTTCTTTCTGAACAGCACTGGAGCCTCTGCGGTCATGAGAGAAGGAGATCACCAGAGCCACTGTTTACTCTCAGAAAAGCAAGGCAGGGCGACGCCCACGAGCCCCAGCCAGCAGACCTGCCCTCCACCACATTCCGACTCTGAGCTAGGGAAGGCCTTGGCCATACTCAGGGCTCAGCTGTACGTGTGCGCAGGTATGACTTTATGGGTGGATAACAGCACTTCAGTTGGAAGAAGGCATGGCAACCCACTCTCCCATGGACAGAGAAGCCCGACAGGCTGCCATCCATGGGGTCACAGAGAGTCGGACACGACTGAGCTACTGAGCACACGCACAGCCACACCTCAGGAGGGCTTCTTCTCGCCCAGTCCCCCTGCCACCTACTGTTCCCCTCCTCTGAACTACCTCCTGCCACGCCCGTAAGAGCCTGAAGCTCCTAAGTGCGGCTGGTGAGCAGAAGCATAGGAACAGAGAGCTCTTGAGACAGGCAGACTCCAAGCCCCCAGACCAGCTGCACCCTGTTCAGCTAGGCCCTGGGTGTACCACATTAAGGAAGAGAAATGTTTGAGGAGTCCTCGCAGACTCAGGTTGTGCCATGGGCAGAAGTGAATCTACCCATTTTACTCCCTTCCTCATGAGATGGCTTGGCTCCCCTGGGGTAAAGTTCTGGCTCTCTCCACACAACCTGGCTTCAGTGAGCCAAGCGCAACCCCATCCCCTGCATATGCTTGCCCACCTTGCCATCTCCCCCACCTCTGGGCTCTGCAAGGGTCCTTTCCTCCAGGAAGACCCCCTGGATCACGACCTCCACCCACTCTCTCGCCAGGGGTGCACTGCAAGAGTTTACCATCTCCCCTTCAGAGCAGGTGTCTGGGCCCATGGTCCCACTCTGCAGCTGACAAACCCACGTCCTCTGAAGTCAGCCCAAGGAGCTGGATCCAGGCCGGCAGCAGGGTGTATCAGTACAGCCAGCTGGGAACCAGCTCACTAGGAGAAGCTGGTACAAGAAGCTGTGGTGCCCTCCCTGCCGCCCCACAAGCTCACCTCGGACCCGGAGCGCAGCCGTGGACTGGATGCCCTCAGCCTCTGCAGTGACCTGGCCGGCATCCTCCAGGGCCAGGCTTAAGATGGTCAGGCTGTGGCTGGCACCCTTCTGCGATATGAGAAACTTCTCGCCCGGCTGTAGTTGGACACCATCTCGGAACCATGTGACCGCCACGTCGCTGGGGGTCACCACACACTGGAAAGTGGCCTCGCACCCCTCCTCCGCAACCACCGCACTCAGCCCAGACGTGAACTTGACCATGCGGGGTACTGTGGACAGGGGCTCCACTTGAGATACAGACAGGATAGGCGGGGCTTCCCTCTCTGGCAGACTCCGTGGAAGGACCCCTCTTCCAGGAAGCCTCCCAAGAATGCTCCGCCAAGCTACCCATCCTCCCTGGCGACTCAGCCCGCGGACCTGGCACACGCATACCGATAACGGTGAGCATGGCGCTGGTGTGGTCGTCGCGGCTTTCACACACGTATTCCCCTGCATCCTCTTCCCGCAGGCCCGACACCGTGAGCGAGCGCTGAGTCCCCTCAGCCGCCATCTGGAAGCGTTTGCCGGACCGGAGTTGCGTGCTTCCGCGGCGCCACACCACCTCAGCCTGCGCAGGGCTCAGCTCACAGACCAGCGTCACCGTGCTGCCCAGATCCCCGCTCACGGGCTCCAGGGGGCGGCAAAACTTGGCAGCCACCTCTAGGGGAGGGGAGGGGACGTCAGCCTGGCAGGGTTCAGGCCGCGGGACCAGCTCCGAGCCGCCTGGTTGCACGCCCGGAGCCCCACCCAGTCTCCACTCCAGGATGCTGCCAACAAGGGGTTCCCAGAGGACCACCCGGCGGAGCCGCTCACCTTCCACCTGCACCGGGAAGTCCTGCCCCTCTGCGCCCACGCGGCAGCTGTAGACAGCGCTGTCCAGGGTCTGAGCCCCACGCATGGTCAGGGTGTGGGTGTCCCCCTGGCTGGCCATCTCATGCCGCTTGCTGCGGCGAATCTCCACACCATCTTTGAACCACGTCACGGCGGCCACAGACGGCGTGGCCAGAGTGGCTGTCAGGACGATGTCCTCGTGTTCCCTGACCACCAGCGGTTCCCTGCGCCTGGGTTTCTCTGGGGCGGGGGGCTCAAACTCTGGCTCTGGGCAGGGGGATAACAAAGGAACATTAGACAGGGGACCCCCACATCCTTGGCCTGAATCCCAGCCCCCTCCAGACCACGTGGTGGGAGAAGACTTGAAATGAAACTGCCTAGGCTGTCTGCCTCTCCACCGCGGCCTCTCTGCTGAGCAAGCCAGAGAGGAACACCTCAGGGCCACACTCCACCTGCCAGGCACCATCCAGGCTCCCAGGGGCAGCACAGGGCCGTGAGGAGGAGCCACCTGGGACCACAGGCCTGGGGGCCACAAGCTCTGTCCACCAAGAGCTCGGAGTCCAGGATCCCTGCCCTACCCCAAGGGGCACTGGGCCCCATGAGCAGCTAAGGCAGGGAAAGCGGGGCACATAATGACCCTGATCCAGCCTGGGGCTGGGCCAGCATTCCAGAAGAGCAGGAGGGAACAGGGCCAGGAAGGGCAGCAGAGGAGGCCAAGCTCAGCAGAGGAACCCCCTGCACGGAGGGGAGAGGCCGGGCAAAGACTGAGACATGTGAAATAGCCTGAGTGCCTCCAGCAGCCAAGCGTGAGGGAAAGGCCAGGGCCGAGAAGAGGGTGAGGGAGGCCCTGGGAGGGGACCTAAGAGGGTCCCTGTGAGGGCTGATCCAGGGGACCACCTGGAAAGACCATACTGGCTGCAGGATCAGATGCCAGGGCCACAGGTGGGGGAAGGTGGCCATTAGGGTTAGGGTTAGGGACAGGGTTAGACAGAGACAGGGTCATTGAGCTCAGGACTCTGAAACCCAGTGATGTCACCAGCAGCAGGAGGGACAAGGAGCAAGCAGGCAATATACCCACTTGGCTCAGGCCCAGGACAGAATGGGCATCTGAGCAGAGGCCAACACAACAGGCTGACCTAAATACAGCTGGACGGTCAGGGGCCCGAGCCGAGACAGGGGCGCCAGACCCAGTGAAGGCAGGGGCATTCAAGGCCAGAAGTGCCCCAGAGCAGCGCTCCACAGCTGCCCAGGAAGACTTAATATGGGAGTAGTGCCCCCTGCCGACCACAGACAGAATGGCCATTTCAACAGCCTGCAGATGGCTGAGAAAGCCTCTGTGGCAGGTTTCACGCTGGGAAAGGTATGGATGTGGCAGGGAGAAGCAGGAATCTGAGGGAAGGGATGTCAAGAGTGTCCTGGACTCGGGGCTCTGGCAGGTGTCCTGCCGCTCAAGGGCCTTGCCGGGGGACAGAGCTGACTGCATCCGTGGAGAACCCAGCAGAGGACCCCAGGGCCCAGCATCCCCTGCACTCACGCCCCCCCACCCAGCCTTGGCACCCACCTGTGACATCCAGGTGGAAGGAAACCTTCTGGCCCCCGGCCTCGCAGCTGTACTCCCCGGCGTCCGCCTTGCCCGCCTGCTGCACCACCAGCTGCCGGGTGCAGCCCTTGGCTTCTACATGCACTTTTGAGCTCGAACTCAGCCTCTTCCCATCCTTGTACCAGGTCACCTCCGTCTGGGCCTGGGCCACCTCGCAGCTCAGTGTGGTGCGAGCTCCTGCCTTGGCCTGCACTTCACTGCGTGCCGGCTGCTCTTTGGCGAACACCACCGAGGGCTCTGCAGACAAGGAAGGATGCACAGGGTCAGAGATGCCATCTCAGTCAGGAGGGCAGCAGGATGGGAAGAAGGCCTGGGCAGTAGGAAGGGGGCTGGGCCCTGCTCCAGGCTCTGCGTTGTGCCACAAGTGCCCACAATTGATCTATACATTCCGTGAGTGCTGCTCCAAGTCGGGGCTCTGGGAAAGATTTCCTCTCTGCACAGATTCCTCTAGGAAAGGAACTGTGGGATCAGGATGCACGTGCCCTTCAACCTTCCTAGATGACACAGTCTTTCTCACACGACTGTGCAGAGAACACTCCCACCCACAGCGCAGGAGAGTTCCTGAGGCTCCATCCTCTCGGTGTCGTCAACTGGTAGGGAGCATGGTTGTACTTCCTGAGCTTTCCTTTGCACAGTCCTAATGACTTACAAGGTGAAGCACCATTTTTCATCTTTTTGGCTTTTGGAGTTTGCCCTTCTGCAGTATCACTGCCAGACGTTTACCGAGTTACCAGTAGCACTGTCTGTCTTTTCCTTTTTCATTTTCAGGAGCTCCTCATATATTTATATTAGAATCTTGACAATTATGGGTGTGTAAATATTTTCTCCACCTTTGTCACTTGCTTCTTTATCTTTTATGTGTCTTCTGTTGACATAAAGTTCTGAGTTTTAACACAGGCAAGTCAATTGTCCTTTGTGGAACCTTCTTACACTGTTCGTGGGAACACAAACTAGTATAGCCACTATGGAGAAAAATGTGAAGATTCCTTAAAAAACTGGCAATAGAACTGCCATATGACCCAGCAATCCCACTGCTGGGCATAAACACTGGGGAAACCAGAACTGAAAGAGATACGTGTACCCCAATGTTCACTGAAGCACTGTTTACAATAGCCAAGACACCTGATGCAAAGAACTGACTCACTGGAAAAGACCCTGATGCTGGGAAAGATTGAAGGAAGGAGGAGAAGGGGACGACAGAGGATGAGATGGTTGGATGGCATCACCAGCTTGATGGACACGAGTTTGAGCAAACTCTGGGAGTTGGTGATGGACAGGGAAGCCTGGTGTGCTGCAGTCCATGGGGTGGCAAAGAGTTGGACACAACTGAGTGACTGAACTGAACTGAGGGCATGGAAGCAACCTGGTTCTCCACTGGCAGATGAATAGATAAGGAAAATGTGGTACATACACACAATGGAATATTATTCAGCTATAAAAAGGAATGCATTTGAGTCAGTTCTAATTAGGTAGATGAAACTGGAGCCTGTTATACAGAGTGGAAGTAAGTCAGAAAGCGAAACACCAATACAGTATATTGATGCATGTATGTGGAATTTAGGAAGATGATAACAACAATCCTATATGCAAGGCAGCAAAAGACACAGATGTAAAGAAAAGGCTTTTGGACTCAGTGGGAGAAGGTGAGGGTGGGAAGATTTGAGAGAACAGCACTGAAACATGTGTATTCCATATGTAAAACAGATGACCAGTGCAAGTTTGATGCATGAAGCAGGCACTCAAAGCCAATGGCTCTGGGACAACCCAGACGGATGGGGTGGGGAGGGAGGTGGGAGGGGGGTTCAGGATGGGGGGACCCATGGGCACCCATGACTGATTCATGTCAATGTATGGCAAAACCTACCAGAATGTTGTAAAGTCAGTATCCTCCCATTAAAACTAATTAATTTTAAAAATGTATCCTTTGTGATTAACACGTATATACTGCTTAAATCTTTTATTACCATCAGGTCATTAAATAATCTGTATTAGCTGCTAAGAGCTTGTTTTAACTTTTATATTGGCGTCTCTAACCCACTGGGAGTTGGTGTCCATGTGTGCTGTGAGAGATATGTCAATTTTTATTATAGAGGAATATATATATATGTATGGTTATATGGCATTTGCAGTTTATGAAAAAATTACTCTTTCTCTACACTACACACTAGCACTACATAGTTAAAAAACAGAAAAGGGATGGGAGAGTTTGGTTAAATGCAGGGCTTTTTCAGAGCTCACTATTCTATTTGTATTTATCCCTGCTCTGAAACCCAGCTGTTCACTACTGTAATTTTATAACGTTTGATATCTTACAGATCAAATGCTCTCATTTTACGAGTGCTTCCGTTCCACCTGACCCTTGGAATCAACTTGTCAATTCTGACACACCCACAGAAGAACTTCCCTTTGGATTTTGATTGGTGGTACGTGTTTAGTTGTGTCCAGCTCTTGCAACCCCAAGGACTGTAGCCGGCCAGGCTCCTCTGTCCATGGGGCTCCCCAGGCAAGAATTTCTGGACTGGGTTGCCATTTCCTCCTCCAGGGTTTTGAGTAGGAATGGACACCTTTGTGCCTTCCATGCATAGCTCACCATTCATTTAGATCTTCACTGCCTCCCTAAAATGTTTAATAATATCCTCTCTTGGAAGCCTTAAACAAATTTTATTAGGCATGGAATTAGAAGCATGATACTTTTGATGTTATTGTAATTGTCTTAAAATATCATTTTCTGACTCTCAGTTGCTAGTACATCAACATAGAAGCGTTCTCTGTGTATTTTGTATGTGGCGATGATTCTTAACTTTCTTACTAACTTTATAAATTCTTTCTACTTTCTGCATTGATAATGTTATCATCTAGGAACTCCACTTTTTGCTTTATCTAAATTTTACTTTATACTTTTCCTGACAGTCTCTACAATATTGGACGTAAGTTGTGATAGTGGAACCACTTGAAATGCTCCGATGAAAAGAAAAGCTTTCAAGGTTTCTCTGTAAGTGTGACGTTTGCTGTTGTTTTCTTTAGTACTTTCTATCAAATTAAAGAACTATCCATTTATTACTAGTTCAGTAAGAAGTTATCAAAATGAATATATGCTGTATTTTATAAAACTCAATCTAGATATGATATAAACATTTTATCACGCACTTTTATTCTGCATTTTTTAAGGCAGAAATATGCTTTTTCTCTTTTAGCTTCTTAATGTTATAGATTGATTTTTCTAATGTTCTGATGTTGAACAAACCTTGCATTCCTGGATTAAGATCTTCGTCTCTTGCTCCATTCACTTTGCCGATGTTTTGTATAGGATTTTGACATTGACATCCATAAAAGATTGGCTTGTAATTTCAATTCTTTACACTTTGTCAGATTTTGGTATCAATGCTATGGTAGCTACATAAAATGAGTTAAAGAGTGTCTGTCTGTACACACACACACACATATAAATAGATACACACACACACACATATATATCCCTTTTCCATTCTCTTAAAGAATCTCCATGAATATGAAATAGTTTTCCAGAATATTTCATGTAATTTGCCAGTAGAGCCACTGAGCTTAATCTTGTTCTGTGAGATTATTTTATTATGGTTCCATTTATCTAGAAGATTATAAGACTGTTCAAGTTTATTTCTTCTTGTGTAAGTTTTGATATAGTTTTCTAAGAATTGGCCAATTATTTCAAAACTTTTCAAATTTACTTGTGTGAAATCATATCATATTTTATTATAATAATGTAATTATTATAATAATTCATCTCTATTTGAAGTTAACCTCTCTTAACAAAAGGAAACTAAAGTTAGTCTGCAGACACCTCTGTGAACCACCTCAGAAGGTACAGAAAGACATGCCTCATTAGGAAATGATATGAAACAAATACTGCTCTACCAGTCAGTGCTACTCTAGTACCTCATCTTTAAGAAAGCCTATTGGTGTGTAGGGAAAGCTCCTTACTACTCTCCATTTCTAAATTTATAACTCAAGCTCCAAAGGGAATACTGACACGGAAGGTACTAACTGAAGGCAAAAGAAAACCAAAATTTGCTTTTAAAAGAATGCACCATATCTCAGAGGTGCATGTCAAAGGCACCAATCCTCTTCTCTTGGTTTACTTTGCACAGACATTGCAACAGAACAGAAACCTAGATTTTGCAACATTTAGGTACACAGCTAACTTCTACAACAATGTGCAAGAAAAAGAGATAGTGTCTCATGACAACTAAAATAAATTCAGACTTGAGGTAATGCCAAGTATGATTATGTGGCTGAAATCCTCTTATCAGGTTCAAAAAACTACAAACATGTCTGATTAGGGAGAATCCTCATACAACGCTGGGTGAGAGAATTTGGATATTGCTAAAACATCCAAAAAGTACATTCACATATCCCAAGGTGAGAGATATGTGGCCCACTTGAGACCCCAAGGGCCAGATGGAGCCAGGGTCCTGGGCACCAAAGATCACCTGGAACATTACAACATGGAAACAGTACTCAGGGTGCACAAGAGAGGCCCTTCCTCCTCCCACACACACCATTCCCACCCAGTGTCCCTGGGATCAGCCATGAGCATGAGAATGGGAGGTGGGAAGATAGGAGATATGAAGAGGTTAAATGCAATGAAAAGATCCGGTCATGGCTGTAGCTCAGTCACATCATCTCCAAAAGATCCTCTCAAATAACTGACCTGTGACGTCCAGGCGGAAGGAGACCTTCTGGCCCCCGGCCTCGCAGCTGTACTCCCCGGCGTCCGCCTTGCCTGCCTGCTGCACCACCAGTCGCCGCCTGCGGCCCGTGGCCTCCACACGCACTTTCGAGCTCGAACTCAGCTTCTTGCCGTCCTTGTACCACGTCACCTCCATCTGGGCCTGGGCCACCTCGCAGCTCAGCGTGGTGTTGGCTCCCGCCACGGCCTGCACTTCACTGCGTGCCGGCTGCTCCTTGGCGAACACCACCGAGGGCTCTGGGGACAGAGGGGGATACACAGGGTCACAGATACTGTCTGAGTCAAGGTGCAGCACTGGGGAGGAAGGACTAAATGGTGAAGCAAGAGACCTGGAAATTTCTCTAGATCCTGGCTAGCTATGTGGCCTGGAAAACCCTACCTCCTTCTCACCGAGTAATCACAGTTCACCTATATATTCTCCCACTGATCCATGCCTGTTGTTCCAGGTGAAGACGCTGCAAGAGACTTCAGTGTACACACTACTCTGGGAGAACTTCAGGGTCCTGAGGCATCGGTTCCTCAACCTCTCTAGGTGGGCACCCAAAGGGCAGTGCAGGATCGCAGCCACAGCCATCTGGCATCAGCGCTCTCCACTGGCCAGCTCAGGGAGGGCTGCACTCCTACCTGCAGTGCGGAAGCGACCTTGAGCCTCCAGCCTCTGGTCTACGCTCAGTGTGCCAACTGTGGCCAGTCGGGTGGAGGGAAGTCGTATCCCCCTGGCTACCTCTTGCGCGGCACCCATGACTCAGAAAGTGGAGCGACTGTTTCAGTCTTCTGGCCCTCACTGTTTGCGCTCCCGTGGTGTCACTCTTCAAGTGTTTAAGCTGACTTTCAATAGCGTTTTCTGTCTCCCCCTTACTCATTCTCCAGAGCTCTTTCTGTGCTTAAGTGTTAGAGATTTGACAGATGATGCAGTCTGCGAATACTGTACCCATCTGTATAACTTGCCTTTTCACTCAAGTTTTTGTTTTAAATCTGTTTATTTAGTTTCACCACTTAGCTTGTAGGATCTTAGTTCCCCAACAATGGGTCAAACCTGTGCCCCTTGCAGTGGAAGCACAGATTCTTAACCACTGGACCACCAGGGAAGCCCCCAAATTTAGTTTTAATGTAGTCCAATACAGAATATTGTTGCATCGTTCTGTTTAAGACTTCCTTCACCCTGAAGCCATTAGATAATCTATGTCATCATCTGAGGTTTTATGGTCTTTCTTTCATACTCTGGTCTCAAACCCACCTGCAGTTCCTTTTTAACTGCTGTTCCAGTTACCTATGCAATTGTTTATGATTAAATGTTGAAAACACCATATCAAAAAGACCATCCTTTCTCCACTGCCTATACAAGTTCACCGGTTTACAAACAAAAAGGGTGGGGATGGTGGCAGAGTTGGAAGTTCATTTATTCACAGGTCTGATTGTGAGTTCACTATTCTGGTCCTTTGATCCGATAACTATCCCTGTATTGTAACCCCAGTATCTTTATTACTATAGCTTTATGATAATTTTCTTTTTCAAGAGTATGTTGGCTCTACTTGACCTTTGGAATCTGCTGCTCAATTTTCAACTATCCAAAGAAAAACATTTGTTGGATTTTGATTGGATGTGAATATATCTGAATCGTCCATAGATTTCCACCTATTTCTTTAGGCATTTTTTACTCTCTCTCAAAAATGTTTAACCATTTTCCCCCACTAATGTCTTAAATATCTTTATTTTACTTGGAACTAGAAAGATCATACTTTTCACAATGCTGTAAATATTTTAAAATTTCATTTTCCAACTATGCTGCTAATATGTTTTCCACATATTGACTTTTTACATGGCAATCTTCTAAACTCTTATACTAAGTCTAATTAATCTTTTAGATTTTCTGAGTTGATATCCATGTAATCTGTTATTCCTTCTTACGTTTCATGCTCTGCATTGATCTGCTTTGTTTGTGAAGCTACATAAGCCTTGCAATATGGGAGTACAACCTTATCACAGTGTATTATCTTCTTGATATATTGCTGAATTTAGTTTGCTAATATTTTGTCTAGGGTTTTCCTTTCATAGCTATAATAAACTGACCTGTAATTTTAATTCTTGGTCCATTCCTTGTCAGATTTTGGTGTCCATGTTATGTTACCTACAGAAAACCATTTGCAGAGCGTATCTCTTTCTATTCTTTAGAAGAATCTCCATGAACATGGATTAATTTCTTTCTAAAATATTTAATATAATTTACCAGGAAAGCCACTGGGCTTAGATCTTTCTGAGAAAAATGGTTTACTGTGGTTCAACTTACTTAAAAGGTTTACAGCTATTGGAGTTGTCTAATTCTTCTGTGTTACTTTTGATAATAGTTTTCTAGGAACTGGCCAAATTGTCAAAATTTTTCAAATTGACTACCATAAAGTAATGTGTCATATTCTTTTAAAATATTCATAACATTTGACAAAGGTACAGAGTGAGTTTTCTGGTATCTGTACATACCCACAAACTATTATGTACAGATACAATCCCACACTGTTAAGTATTGGCAACCAGAGGTCTGTGTAGGATCACAGCCTTAGTTATTTGATATTAACACCCTCTTTTTTAAAGTATTTATTTATGCTTTTAATAGTATAATGAACAATGAATCCACTACCCACTGAAGAACTAATACATTCCCAATCAGTTATCTACCTGTAA
This sequence comes from Oryx dammah, assembly GCF_014754425.2. Lineage (NCBI taxonomy): Eukaryota > Metazoa > Chordata > Mammalia > Artiodactyla > Bovidae > Oryx > Oryx dammah. The sequence goes on along the minus strand of NW_024070189.1, from coordinate 104,769,198 downwards.
CAAACTCCTAATGAAAGGAAAAAATATTTAGATCTCAGATTTCTCTATGAACCAGCCAGAGAGGCACAAACACACTAACCATGAGGGAAATTCTATAAAATAAATACTGTTTTATGAGACCATGGCTGCTGCTACTATAAAAACTCATCTTTTAATGTAGTGATATAGTTAGCTTACTCCTTGGAAGGAAAGTTAGGACCAACCTAGACAGCATATTCAAAAGCAGAGACATTACTTTGCCAACAAAGGTCTGTCTAGTCAAGGCTATGGTTTTTCCAGTGGTCATGTATGGATATGAGAGTTGGACTGTGAAGAAGGCTGAGCACTGAAGAATTGATGCTTTTGAACTGTGGTGTTGGAGAAGACTCCTGAGAGTCCCTTGGGCTGCAAGGAGATCCAACCAGTCCATTCTGAAAGAGATGAGCCCTGGGATTTCTTTGGAGGGAATGATGTTGAAGCCGAAACTCCAGTACTTTGGCCACCTCATGCGAAGAGTTGACTCATTGGAAAAGACTCTGATGCTGGGAGGGATTGGGGGAAGGAGGAGAAGGGGACGACCGAGGATGAGATGGCTGGATGGCATCACTGACTCGATGGACTTGAGTCTGAGTGAACTCTGGGAGTTGGTGATGGACAGGGGGGCTTGGCGTGCTGCGATTCATGGGGTCGCAAAGAGTCGGGTACGACTGAGCGACTGAACTGACTGACTGACTGATAGTATTAGCTACTTATTCGTTTCCATTTCTAAGCTTACAAATCAAACTCCAAGAATACTGACACAAATGTTCTAACTGAAGACAAAGGAAAAGCCACCACAGGAGATCCCACCCATGACAAGGTCATGTGGAAGAGAAGTGTTAAGCAAGGCTTCAGAACTCAACGGGCTCCCTAGGCTTTCTCGAGCATCTACCCCAAAACCAGAATCTGTCTGTTTTACTATTTCATGACTTTCACCAACTCCTCTGACATTAACAGGGGTCTATTCCTGACCACCTTTCTCTGGAGAAAATCAACTTAGGGCTATAGCTAATAAGTCTCCTGGACATGAGAGAAATATTTCAAATCAAACCCCTCTGTTAGCATTATAGCTTGCTTGGCAGGTATATCCAGACTCTTGCAGCTACGCATATGATTATTTACATCCTCCCAACTGTGAGAGGCATGGAAAGCCTAAAACATAGAGCCTTTCAAAGAGTTAAAAGTTATTAGAGTAGTGTTAATGTAGGATTTCATTATTGGGCCAATGCTTGTTGCTAAGTTCCCATATCTCTTATCCACTGTGCACCTGGGAGTGCATTAGTTAACATAGTTCGAAAGTAAGAAAAACAAGTGTAGCCTTGAAATTAACCACATCAAACTTTTGAGCTAATTGGTTCTTTCTTGTAACTCACTGCACCTTTGCTTCCTGAGAATGTAACTCTGTTTAATACTTTTTGAGGCTGACATAGATTAGAAATATAAGAAAAAACATTTCAAGGGAAAAAACAGTTTTCTGGTTGAGAAGCCTTTATCAAAAGAGGGTCATAAAATGTTCACAGGCCTCCAAGGACAGAAGATAATGTACACAATATTGTTTATGGGAAAGGTTTGCAGAAAAATCCTGGTTTCGATAAAGACAAAACAGATATAATGTTTGGGCTGACTCTGTATGACTTTGCAACTTTCATTTCCCTCTATGTACAAGTAAAGGTATAAAAGACCCTTTTAAAAATAAAAACAATGGGCCTCGCTTGAAGAAGCTTGGTCACCCCGTGTTTTTCTTTTTTCTCTTTTTTTCTCTCTTACTCTCTTTTTCAGGCTGATCCCTTGGAGCATAGAGGCTCCGTGCGTTCACTTATCTGCCCGGGGTTTCTAAGACCTGAACGGGAAGACGTTCTGCGTCTTCACTCCCTCGGGAGACCGGGAAGGCACCTGTGGCCTCTGTGAACAGGGCAAACTTCTTGTCTCGAAGTTTTATTGGCTTTCTATATAAACCAAGGAATATCAGCCTCTTTCTCTCCTGTATTTTCTTATCTACAATATTCTTTCCTTATCTCTCTCTAAATCATCCGCCGACGCCGTTTTTCCTTCAGATTCCCCTGGATCCTGCGGTGGTTGGACCCCGGCACAAACTCCAAGAATACTGACACAAATGTTCTAACTGAAGACAAAGGAAAACAATGTGTTGTTTGAAAAGAGCATTCTAAACCTCAGGTGCATGTCACAGGTGCATACCTACCAAGAGACAGCTCCTTTTTTTACTGTTCACAGGCACTGAGACAAAACCTGGATGTAGAATTTGGTACATGAAGTGAAAGAGCAAAGAGCCTCCCAGAACCTAAGAGTTTAGGTAACTATTATGAACCAAATTTTAGTTTTGAGATAATTCCAAGCATGATTGTGTGCCAAAAAAAAAAAAAAAGTCCCCTTAATTTTGGTTCAGTGAAATTCAAACAGGTCTCACTAGTAAGAACTCTCATGTGATGTTAGGTGAGGGATGTGGGAACAGCCAAAACATTCAACATAAGGATATGCACGTATTCCCAGGTAAGAGACATCTCATCTACTTCAAACCTCAAGTACCAGGTGGATTCCAGAGTCCTCAATATGGGGAAGATTCTACACAGCTTCTGGGACATGTGAATAAGTGTTACATCAAACACTACTTGAAGTTTACAAGACTGGCCAAACTCCCTTCCATATACACGCCCTTCCAATTTAAATTCCCTCGGTTCAGCCATGGGCATAAGAATAGAAGTGGAAGGACGGGAGACTTGAAGGGAAGCCTAATGTAAAGAGCCCTAGGGTCCAGTGAGTCTATCAGTCAGTCCCATCAACTCCTCCAAATGCTGTCAGTTAGAGCCCCCCGGGATGTCCACACACAAGGAGACCTTCGGGCCTCCAGCCTCAGAGCTGTACTCCCCCACGTCTGCTCTCCCCGCCTGCTGCACCACCAGCCGCTGAGCACGGCCTTGGGTCTCTTCCTGCACTCTTGAGCTGGCACTCAGCTTCTTCTCACCCTTGAACCACGTCACCTCCTTCTGGGTCTGGGCTACCTTGCAGCTCAGCATGGCTGTCCCCCCAATCACAGTATGCCCTTCACTCAGCACTGGCTGTTCCCTGGCAAATGATGTACAGCCATGGACTCTGGGGACAAGGAGGGAAGTACAAAGTCACAGACACAATCAGCTAAGGCAGGAAGGCAGCAGTAGGGGGAAAGGGACTAAATAGGGAGGTAGAAGGACTAGAAACTTCTCTAAGCTCTGCACTAGATATGTGCCCAAGAGGCCCCACACCTTATCAGCAGTGGTGACACAACTTATCTATACATTTGGTCACAGCTCCAAGTGGGCAGTTCTAAGTAAGAACATTGCAAAAGACTTTTCTGTGTATAGGTTCTATTGGGGCGGGCAGTGAGGGGGGGCAGAGTCATGATCCATGCAACCTTCCTGGATGAAGCCAGACTCTCCTTCCTAGAAAAAGCCTCAGCCTTCCTAGATGAAGCCAGTCTCTCCCACTCAGCTGTGCGGAGAGCGCGCTCCTACCCACAGTGCATGAAAATTACTGAGGCTCCACCCTCTTGCCTATTCTCAGCGTGTCAGCTGTTGCCAGTCTGGTGGAAGTCAGGTGGTACTCCCTGTGGCTGTCTCCTGTACGGTTCTGGTGACCCACAAAGTGGAGCAGCTTTATTAATCTTTTCTATCATTATGGTCATTTTTTTGGTCATTTGCTCTTGCCTTCTCTGCCCAGTTAAAGAGCTTGCCTGATTTTCAATGGCACTGTCTGCCTTTTTCATATTCATTTTTAGGACTTCTATTTGCATGTTAAAACTTTTCTCTCCCATATCTGTGTGACTTGTATGCCACTCTTTTCTGGAGTCTTCTGATGAATCAAGATGGTTGGATGGCATCACTGACTCAATGGACATGAGTTTGAGCATGCTCTGGGAGATGGTTAAGGACAGGGAGGCCTGGCATGCTGCAGTCCATGGGGTTGCAAAGAGTTGGACATGACTGAGCAACTGAACTGAACTGAATGAATCTAATGAAAGCTTTCAGTTTTTTTTAAATTTATTATTATTGTAAAGCTTTTAGTTTTAATGCAGTCAAACGTGTCATTCTTGTTCCATGTCAGGAATCTCCCCTTACCCAAAAGCCACAAGGCAATCTAAGTCATCATCTACGAGTTTTTATGGTTTTATCTCTTACCCTGAGGTCTCTAACCGACCTGGACTTGGTTCTGTGTGGTTTGTGTTATCAGATGAACTTTTTTTCCTTACATGGTCAAATGGAAAAGCAAATTCTTACAAAAAGACCATCATTTTCCACTCCTTGCACAGCCACCACACTAAAAGAAAAAAAGTGGGGATGGAATGAAGGTCCGTCTGTGGACAGGTCTTTTGCTAAACTCTCTCTTCTGTTCCTCTGGTCTGCTAACTGTCCCTTCACTGACCCATCTTTCTACATTACTGTAGCTCTATAATAGTTTTTAATATTGATATAGCAAATGCTCACACTGAATCTGATTGTCAACTCTCAGTACTCTCCCAAAGAACATCTGCTTGGATATGGACTGTTATTGAACATCCTAGATTCTTTCATGGATATCTATCCATTTATTTAGGACCTTCTTTATCATCTCTCAAAAATGTTATTTCCTTCCCCCCCCACCCCCCACCAGAGCCATTAAGCACCTTGTATTATATTTGGAATTAGAAACATGATAACTCTCATGCTATTATTAATGTTTTAAAATTCTATTTTAAAATAACTGTTTGTAATTAGTATATATAGTAGTGTTTTCTGCGTGTTAATATTTGTGTGCATTTATATTTCCAAATGCTCTAAGTCAAATCACTTATCCTTGACATTTCAGCATTGATAACCATGTCATCTTTGAATCCCACCATGTTTTTCCAACTTGTATGCATTTCATTTGCCTCCCTTCTGTTTTATGCAGCGTTGGACAGAAGTGGTGACAGTTGGCCTCCTCCTCTTGTTCACAAACTCATATTAAAACCTTCAAGGTTTTACTTTAAGTGTGATGTTGCCTGGTGTTTTCTAGAGTGCCATGTATCAAGGTAAGGGAAAGTTTGTTTATTGATGGAATTTTATGGCATAAGTTGATGACAACACTATGGTGTTAAAATTGATCAAACTTTTATTCTGCATTTACTGGGAAAAATCACATCATTTCTCATTTCCAATCAGATAATGTCATGCATTATACTGGTTTTCTAATGGTCAGAATATTAAATCAATGTTGCACGCCTGGACCATGTCTTTCATCATAATCCGTTCTCACCTTCATATATTGTTCAGTGACTTTGCCAATATTTTGTTGAAGATACTGGCCTCAACATCCACAAGATTTGCTGTTACTGCTCAGTCGCTCAGTTGTGTCCAAGTTTTTGTGACCCACGGACGGCAGCACGCCAGACTTCCCTGTCCTTCACTATCTCCTGGAGTTTGCACAAACTCATGTTCATTGAGTCAGTGATGCCATCCAACCATCTCATCCTATTGCCCCCTTTTCCTCCACAAGATATTGGCCCATAATTTTAATTCTCCTTACATTCCTTGTCACATTTTGGTATCTATGTTATCCCACAGATACATGAATCAAACTAGAGAGTATATCTCCTTGTTTTATTCTCTAGAATCTCCATGAACATGGAATAATTACTTAACAGAAATTTGGTAAAATTTTATCAATAGAACAGGGCTTCCCTGGTGACTCAGATGGTAAAGAATCTGCCGGCAATGCAGGAGACCTGGGTTCAATCCCTGGGTCAGGACTATCCCCTGGAGAAGGGAATGGCTACCCACTCTAGTATTTTTGCCAAGAGAATTCCATGGACAGAGGAGCCAGGCAGGCTACAGTCCAGGGGGTCACAAAAAGTTGGAAATGGCTGAATGACTAACATATTCACTTCATCAGCAAACCAATGGGCTTAGATCTTTCTTTATGATTTTTTTTTAAATTACTGGTCTCATTTATTTAAGTTTTAGGGGAAGTGGGGCCCAGATGATGGAGAGAGAAGCTGCAGAGCCCATGTCTCCCCACCAACAGGATATTTACCAGATGCTGGTGGAGGACCTTGGACACCCAGGAAGACCAGAGGAACCCCCGAGCAGCTGGGTAGGATGGGGTGGGTAGCCACGGGGGAGAAGTGGAGGCTGGACGTGGCAGGCACACCCGTGGGGCGGCCGGGTAAAGGGAGGGGTTTGCACACCTGAAGAGACACATTTACCTTCCGGGGAGCAGCAGGGACTAGGAGGGACCTGAGGGCTTGGAGGACTGGGGAAACACATCCAGCATTCTCTGTCCCTGGTCACAGCTCCAGGGAGCTTGCTGAGGCCCTGCGCCTCTCAACCTTGAGGCCAGAGGCACTCCAGAGGGCCCTTACAGGCCAGGCTGAGCCTGGGCGCCACCCTGACACCCACCTAGGGCCTTTCCTGGCCTGGGTCCTAAGCCTAAACCCCGCCCTGCCTAAGCCCTGCCCGCCACAGCCAAGGCTTTTTGTGGTCCTTTTTGCTTTGGTTTGGTTTTTGGTTTTCTCCTTTGCTACTGGAGTTCTGTTTTACCTTCTGGTGTTTGTTTCAGATATATTCTTATTTTTTCGAATATATGTGCTGGTTTTCTAAATTGTAATTTTTATTCTTTGTCTTTGTTCTGCTCTTCTTCTTCTTTTTTTTTTCGGCAGTGTCCTGTGGCTTGTGGGATCTCAGTTCATGGGCCAGAGATTGGAAATGAGCTCTAGTGGTGGGAGTACCAACTCTGAACCACTGAACTAATAGAGAACCTTGGACCCCAGGGAATACTGATCAGAGTAAGGTCTCCCAGAGGTCCATATCTCAATAGCAAGACCCAGCTTGACCCAACTGCCTGCAAACTCCATTGCCAGAAACCTCAGGCCAAACAAATAGTAGATAGGCACACATTCCTACTCATAAAAAAAAAAAAAATAGGATGACAAAAAAATATGTTACAGACAAAGGAGCAAGGTAAAAACCTATAAGATCAAATAAATGAGGATGAAATAGGCAACTATCTGAAAAATAATTCATAGTAGTGATAGTAAAGATGATCCAAAATCTCAGAAATAGAATGAAGAAAATGCATTAGACAAACACCTAGAAGAACAAAAGAATGAACAAACAGTGATGAAAAATACAGTAACTAAAATTTAAAATATGCTGCTGCTGCTGCTAAGTCACTTCAGTCATGTCCAACTCTGTGCGACCCCACAGATGGCAGCCCACCAGGCTCTCCCATCCCTGGGATTCTCCAGGCAAGAACACTGGAGTGGGTTGCCATTTCCTAAGAATCAATAGCAGAATAACTGAGGCAGAAGAACAAATAAGTGAACTGGAAGATAGAATGATGGAAATAACTTCCAAGGAGCAGAATAAAGAAAAAAAATGAAGAGAACTGAAGATAATCTCAGAGCTCTCTGGGACAATATTATATTAAATGCACCAACATCTGAATTATAGGAGTCCCAGAAAAAAAGAAAGAAAAAGGGTCTGAGAAAATATTTGAAGAGATTATAGTTGAGAACTTCCCTAACATGAGAGAGGAAAGACTCACCAGAATCCAGGAAGTGTAGAGTCCCATACAGGATAAGAGAAACATACCAAGACACATAATAATCAAACTAATAATTAAATACAAAGGAAAACTATTAAAAGCAGCAGTGGAAAAGCAAAAAATAACATACAAGGGAGTCCCCATATGGCTATCAGCGGATTTTTCAGCAGAAACTCTGCCAGCCAAAAGGGAGTAACAGGATATACGTAAAGTGATGAAAGGAAAAAAGCCTACAGCCAAGACTGTACAGCAAAGAGCTTATTCAGACTTGCCAGAGAAATCAAAAGCTTTACAGACAAGCAAAAGCAAAGAGAATTCAACACCAATTAAGAAAACAGTAGAGAAAATCGTAATAGAAACATACAAATCATACATAAATGTAAGTGGATTAAGCACCCCAACCAAAAGACACAGACACTGAATGGATACAAAAACAAGACCCATGTATATGCTGCCTACAAGGGACCCATTTCAGACCTAAGGACACATACAGACTGAAAGTGAGAGATGGAAAAAGATATCCCATGCGAATGGGAATCAAAAGAAAGCTGGAGTAGCAATACTTATATCAGATAAAATAGGCTTAATAAAAATGGTTAAAGACATAAGGAAGGACACTACATAATAATCAAAGATTCAATCCAAGAAGATAAAACAATTACAAATAGTTATGCATGGAAATAGAAGCACCTCAATACATTAGGCAAACACTAACAACCATAAAAGGGGAAATCAACCATAATCTAATTAGTATTGGGGGACTTTAGCTCCCCACTTATACCAGTGGAAACATCATCCAAACAGAAAATAACTAAGCAAACACAAGCTTTCAATGACACAACAGACCGAACAGAGTTAATTGATATTTATACAACATTCCACCTGAAAGCAGGAGAACAAATTTTTTTCTCAAGTGCACATGGAACATTCTCCAGGGTAAACCACATCTTGGATCATATATCAGCCTCGGAAAATTTGAGAAAATTGAAATTGTATCAGCATTTTTTTCCTAACATAATACTATGAGATTAGAAATCAATTACAGGGGGAAAAAATGAAAAATAACCCAAAACACACAAACACATGGAAACTAAACAGTGTGCTGTAAATAACCAAGAGATCACTGAAGAAATTAAGGAGGAAATTGTTTAAAAATGCACAGAAACAAACGATGCTGGAAAGATGACAACAGAAAACCTATCAGATGCAATAAAAGCAGTTCTGAAAGGGAAGTGCACCACAGTGCAATCTCACCTCAAGAAACAAGCAAAAGCCTCGAAGTAACACTCTAACCTGCGAAGGAAAGAGGAGAAAGAAAACCCAAAGTCAACAGAAGAAACGAAACCAGAAAGATCAGACCAGAAATAAATGAAACAGGAAATAAGAAAACAATGGCAAAGATCAATAGAAGTAAGAAGGTAAATAAAACTGATAAACCTTCAACCAGACTCCTCAAGAAAAAAAGAGCAAGGACTCAGTAAAAATAGAAATGAAAAAGACGACATCAGTGCTGACACCACAGATATGCAGAGGATCACAGAGACTGCCATAAACAACTGTAATCCAATAAAAAAACAACAACCTGGAAAAAATGGATAAATTCTTGGAAAGATACATGCTTTCAAGACTGAACCAGAAAGAATTAGAAAATATAAACAGGCCAATCACAAGTAGTGAAATTGAAAATGTAATAAAAAAATATTCCAACAAACAAAAGTTGAGGACCAGACAGCTTCACAGGCAATTTGAGCAAACTTTTAGAGAAGAGATAACATCTATCCTTCTCAAACTCTTCCCACAAAAATCTCAGAATTACAAATACTTATAAATTCATTCTATAAGGCCACTATCACCCTGATACCAAAACCAGAAAAGATATCACAAAAAAAGGAAATTACGACAGGGAGGCCTGGCGTGCTGCGATTCATAGGGTCACAAAGAGTCAGACACGACAGAGCGACTGAACTGAACTGAACTGAACTGATCACTGATGAACAAAGACACAAATATCCTCAACAAACTACTAACGAACAGAGGCCAACAACACATTAAAAGGATCATACATCATGATCAAGTGGTTATCCCAGGGATGCAAGGATTCTTCAATATATGCAAATCAATCAATGTGATAACCATATCAACAAATTACAGAATAAAAACCATACGGTCATCTCAATAGAGGTAGAAAAAGCTTCTGACAAAATTGAATAACCATTTATGATAAAAATTCTCTAGAAAACTGGCATAGAGGGAACCACCTCAACATAATAAAGGCCATTACAACAAACCCACAGCAAATCATCATTCTCAATGGTGAAAAGGTGAAAGCACTTCCCTTAAGATTAGGAACAAGACAAGGATGTCCACTCACACCACTCTTATTCAACATAGGTTTGAAAGTCTTCACTATGGCAATCACAGAAGTAAAAGAAATAAAAGAAATTCAAATTGGAAAAGAAGTAAAAAAAGTGTCAGTGTATGCAGACTACAGGTTATCACACATAGAAAATTCTAAAGATGCCACTAGTTTTTCTACTGGACCTGATCAATGAATTTAGTAAAGCTGCAGGATACAAAATTAATACATAGAAATCTCTTGCATTCCTTTATACTAACAATGAAAGAGCAGAAAGAGAAATTAAGAAAACAATCCTGTTTACCATCAAGACAAAAAGAATAAAATATCCAGGAATAAACCTACCTAAGGAAGCAAAAGATCTGTACTCACAAAACCATAAAGCATTGATGAAAGAAATCCAAGAGGACACAAACAGATGAAAAAACAGACCATGTTCTTGGATTAGAAGAATCAATTTATAGTGAAAATGACTACATTGTGCAGAGCAATCTACAACTTCATTGAAATTCCTATCAAGTTACTAATGGCATTCTTTACTGAATTAGAGCAAAAAAATGTATAATTTGTGCACAAAAGACCCCGAAGAGGCAAAGCAGTCTTGAGACAGAAAAATGGAGCTGGCTCTCTGACTCCTAACTATAATACAAAGCTACCATCACCAAGACAGCATGGTACTAACACAAAAACAGAAATATAGACCAACAGGACAAGATATAACTCCCAGAGATAAGATATGGGCACCTTGTCTTTGACAAAGGAGGCAAGAATATATCTGGGAGATACTGAGAATATGGAGAAAAGACAGCTTCTTCAATAAGTGGTGCTGGGAAAGCTGGACAGCTACATGTAAAAGAATGAAATCAGAACACTCCATAACACTGTGCACAAAAATAAACTCAAAAAGAATTAAAGACCTAAATGTAAGACTGGACACTATAAAATTCTTAGAGGAAAACACAGGAAGAACACTCTTTGACATAAACCACAGCAAGATCTTTTTTGACACATCTCCAAGAGCAATGAAAATAAAAAGAAAAATAATCAAATGTTATATAATTAAACTTAAAAGCTTTTGTACAGCAAAGGAAATCATAAATAAGACTAAAAGACAACCCTCAGAATGGGCGAAAATATTTGCAAACAAAGCAACAGACAAAGGACTAATCTCCAAAATATATAGGCAACTTATGGAGCTCAATATCAAAAAACAAACAACCCTATCAAAAAATAGGCAGAAGACCTAAATAGACATCTCTTCAAAGAAGACATACAGAGGGCCAAGAGGCATATGAAAAGATGCTCAACATCACTATTGCTGCTGCTGCTAAGTCACTTCAGTCGTATCCGACTCTGTGCGACCCCATAGACGGCAGCCCACCAGGCTCTGCCATCCCTGGGATTCTCCAGGCGAGAACACTGGAGTGGGTTGCCATTTCCTTTTCCAATGCATGAAAGTAAAAAGCGAAAGTGAAGTCACTCAGTCCTTAGTGACCCCATGGACTGCAGCCTACCAGGCTCCTCCGTCCATGGGATTTTCCAGGCAAGAGTACTGGAGTGGGGTGCCATTGCCTTCTCCGCAACATCACTATTAGAAAAATGCAAATTAAAACTACAATGAGGTATCATCTCACACCAGTCAGAATGGCCAACATCAAAAAAAGTCTATAAACAATAAATGCTGGAAAGGGTGTGGGGAAAAGGAACCCTCTTACACTGTGGGTGGGAATGTAAATTGATACAAGCACTTTGAAGAACAGTATAAAGAACATTAAAAATCTAAATATTAAACTACCATATGACCCAGCAATCCCACTACTGGGCATATACCTGAGAAAACCATAACTCAAAAAGACATATACCACAGTGTTCACTGCAGGACTATATACAATACCCGAAACATGGACGCAACCTAGATATCCACAGACGGATGACTGGATAAAGAAGATGTAGTACGTATACACAATGGAATATTACTTAGGCATGAGTGAGCGAGTGAAGTCGCTCAGTCGTGTCCAACTCTGTGCGACCCCATAGAAGGCAGCCCACCAGGCTCCACCGTCCCTGGGATTCTCCAGGCAAGAACACTGGAGTGGGTTGCCATTACTTAGGCATAGAAAGGAATAAAATTGAGTCATTTGTAGTAATGTGGGTGAACCTAGAGCCTGACATACAGCATGCAGTCAGTCAAAAAGAGAAAAACAAATATTATATATTAACACATCTATGGAATCTAGAAACATGATACTGATGAACCTATGTGCGTGGTAGGAACAGAGATGCAGACACAGAGAGTGGACTTGTCGATCGGGTGAGGGGAAGAGAGGGGCTAACTGAGAGAGCAACACCGATATATATGCACCAGCATGTGTGAAATAGCTAGCTAGCAGGAAGCTGCTGTCCAGCACAGGGGGCCAGCTTGGTGCTCTGTGATGATCTAAGGGGTGCAACGGGAGCGGGGAGCGGGAGGCAGTCTCAAGAGGAAGGGGATATATATGCACACACTTATGGCTGATATGCACTGTTTTATGGCAGAAATGCTATGGAAGAAAAGCTCCCATGACCCTGGAAGAAAAGCTATGACCAACCTAGACAGCATAGTAAAAAAAGCAGAGACATTACTTTGCCAACAAAGGTCCCTCTAGTCAAAGCTATGGTTTTCCAGTAGTCACATATGGATGTGAGAGTTGGACTATGAAGAAAGCTGAGCACCAAAGAATCGATGCTTTTGAACTGTGGTGTTGGAGAAGATTCTTGAGAGTCTCTTGGACTGCAAGGAGATCCAACCAGTCCATCCTAAAGGAGATCAGTCCTGAATATTCATTGGAAGGACTGATGCTGAAGCTGAAGGTCCAATACTTTGGCCACCTGATGCAAAGAGCTGACTCATTGGAAAAGGCCCTGATGCTGGGAAAGATTGAAGCCAGGAAGAAAAGGGGATGACAGAGGGTGATATGGTCGGATGGCATCACCGACTGAATGAACATGAGTTTGAGCAAGCTCCAGAAGTTGGTGATGGACAGGGAAGCCTGGCGTGCTGCAGTCTGTGGAGTTGCAAAGAGTTGGACATGACTGAGCAACTGAACTGAACTGGAATGGCAGAAACCAAGGGAACACTGTAAAGTGGTTATATCCCAATTTTAAAATTCTCATAGGACTATTTGAGTTACCTATTTCTTCTTGTGTGACTTTTTCATACGGTTTTCTAACATTTGATCAATTTGTTGAAAATTTCAGAATTATTACCATAAAATAACTTAGTCTCTTAAAAACCATTTTAAGAAGATCCATAAATATTTTAGTGATCTGTACTCATCCACAAATTATTAATATACTGACATACAACCAAACTGTTACATGTACATAGTATAGTACCATCATCCACATCTCTCTAATGTTGAGATCCACTCAACAAAAGGAAATAAATTGTTATCAGACTTATCCATGAACCTGCCAGACTGGTACAGACACACACTCCTCAGGATGTGCTCTAGGATAAATGCCAACCTCTCAGTAAACGGCTGCTACTATAAGGACTCATCTTTAACAAAGTGCACTGATACAGCTTAGGCTACTTCTTTCTTTCCTTTTCTAAATTTACAAATCAAACTCCAAGAACTCTGACACAGAATGGTCTTACTAAAGACAAGATATAAATTCCAGACCTCACACATGTATAACTCAGACACATACCTACCAGTCCTCTTGTCTTTTTTATTTCCCACAAACACTGCACAAAAACATATCTAGATTTTGGTATAAGTGAGAGCACAGATAACTTCTACAGGCACACCTTGTTTTATTGCATTTTGCTGAGGTTGGCAGATATTATTGCCTTTTGTACAAATTGAAGGTTTTTGACAACTCTGCATCAAACAAATCTTTCACTGCCATTTTCCCAACAGCATTTATTCATTTCATGTCTGTGTGGCATATTTTGGTAATCTTTGCAATATTTCAACCTTTTTCATTACTATCTTAAAGGAAATCAGTCCTGAATATTCATTGGAAGGACTGATGCTAAAGCTGAAACTCCAATACTTTGGCCACCTGATGCAAAGAACTGACTCATCTGAAAAGACTCTGATGCTGGGAAAGAATGAAGGCAGGAGGAGATAGGGACAACAGAGGATGAGATGGTTGGATGGCATCACCAATTCTACAGACATGAGTCTGAGTAAGCTCCAGGAGTTGGTGATGGACAGAGAAGCCAGGCGTGCTGCAGTCCATGGGGTTGCAAAGAGTTGGACATAAATGACAAACTTAACTGAACAGATATATGCTATGGTAATCTTTGATCAATGGTCTCTGATGTTACTACTACCCACTGAAGGCTCAAACGATGGTTAACATTTTTTAGCAATAAAGCATTTTTTGCCTAAAGTATGTACATTTTTAAACATAATGCCATTGCACACTTAACACTACAGTACAGCATAAACATCTTTTATATGCACTGAAAAAACAAAAAATCTGTTAGGTCACTTTATTGCCATCATGCATGCATGCACGCATGCTAAGTCGCTTCAGTCATGTCTGACTCTGTGTGACCCCCATGGACAGCAGCCCAGCAGGCTCCTCTGTCCATGGGGTTCTCCAGGCAAGAATACTGGAGTGGGTTGCATATTCACTTTATTACAGTGACCTGAAACCAAACCCACAATATCTCCTAGGCACTCCTATACATAAATGTACATGAGGGACTTAAAACAAAGAAAAAATTAATAACCCAAAGTTTAGTCAACGTTATACAAAGAGATGCAAGTGTCTCTGACTAGTGGGAACCCCAATATGGTTCTAAGAGAGGGCATACCCAGACATCCAAAAAAGCAGTCACATAACTCAGGTGTGAGATGACTAGTCTATTTCAGAATTCAAGCGTCCAATAGAGCCACAGTCCTGGATACCAAGGAACATGAGAAGGGTCGTGGGCAGGTTTAATCACACTCAGGATGCGTGATTAAACACTACTATATGGAAGCACCAGAAGGTGTTCAAGAACGGTCCCTCTTCCTCTCATACACACCCTTTCCATTTTGTCTTCCTTGCCCCAGTCACAGGCATGAAAATAGGAGGCAGGAGGATGGAAGGCCTGAAGAGATGACGTCTAATGAGAGAGCATCAGTGTCTAATGCAATTCAACCACCATCTCCAAACAAGACTAAGTACCACAAAGGACTGACCTGTGACGTCCAGGTGGAAGGAGACCTTCTGGCCCCCGGCCTCGCAGCTGTACTCCCCGGCATCCGCCTTGCCCGCCTGCTGCACCACCAGTCGCCTGGTGCAGCCCTTGGCCTCCACACGCACTTTCGAGCTCGAACTCAGCTTCTTGCCGTCCTTGTACCACGTCACCTCCGTCTGGGCCTGGGCCACCTCGCAGCTCAGCGTGGCACTCGCCCCCGCCACGGCCTGCACTTCACTGCGTGCCGGCTGCTCCTTGGCGAACACCACCGAGGGCTCTGGGGAGAGAGCGGGATACACGGGGTCAGAAACCCCATCTATGTCAAGACGCAACACTGAGGAAAGAATGATTAAACGGGGAGGCAAGAAGACAGGAAACTTCTCCAGGCTTTGCACCAGCTCTGTGACCCAGAGAAACTCCACCACCTTCTCAGCAACAAGCAACACTATTTATTTCTATATTCTACCCCTGATCTGTGGAGGCTGTTCCAATGAGGAGCTGTGAAAGACTTCTCTCATGCACAAATCCTCTAGGAGAGGAACTGCAGTCATGCACTCCTCAACCTTCCTATGGGAGGCCAGAGTCCTTCCCATACAGCTGTACAGGGCACCTTCTCATCTGCAATGAATGAGAGCTCCTGAGGCTCCACCCTAACCACACTCTCAGCGTTGTCAGCTGTTAGCAACCTCATGGGAGTGAAGCTACACCACCGTGGCATGGTCCTAACGATTCACAAACTGAAGAATATGAGGTTTCTAGTTATTCTGTAGTTTACTCTTCTGTGGTTCAAGTTTTGTACAGTTTTTTAAATTTGCAGTCTGTTTTTTCCAGATTCATTTAGGAGCTCTTCATATAATTAAATGTTATACAGTGTTGATGGTTCAGTTCAGTTCAGTTGCTCAGTTGTGTCTGACTCTTTGCAACCCCATGGACTGCAGCACGCCAGGCCTCCCTGTCCATCACCAACTCCCAGAGTTTACCCAAACTCATGTCCACTGAGTCGGTGATGCCATCCAGCCATCTCGTCCTCTGTCATCCCCTCTTCCTGCCTTCAATCTTTCCCAGCATCAGGGTCTTTTCAAATGAATCAGCTCTTCACATTAGGTGGCCAAAGTACTGGACTTTCAGCTTCAATATCAGTCCTTCCAATGAACACTCAGGACTGATTTCCTTTAAAATGGACTGGCTGGATCTCCTTGCAGTCCAAGGGACTCTTAAGAGTCTTCTACAACACCACAGTTCAAAAGCATCAATTCTTCAGTGCTCAGCTTTCTTTAGAGTCCAATTCTCACATCCATGCATGACTACTGGAAAAACCATAGCTCTGACTAGACAGACCTTTGTTGGCAAAGTAATGTCTCTATTTTTTAATATGCTGTCTAGGTTGGTCATAACTTTTCTTCCAAGGAGTAAGCATCTTTTAATTTCATGGCTACAGTCACCATAGGCAGTGATTTTGGAGCCCCACAAAATAAAGTCAGCCACTATTTCCACTGTTTCCCCATCTATTTGCCATGAAGTGATGGGACCAGATGCCATGATCTTAGTTTTCTGAATGTTGAGCTTTAAACCAACTTTTTGACCCTCCTATTTAAGAAAAGACTACACATGGACATGACCAGATGGTCAACACTGAAATCAGACTAATTATATTCTTTGCAGCTAAAGGCGAATTAGCTCTATAGAGTCAGCAAAAACAAGACCGGGAGCTGACTGTGGCTCAGATCATGAACTCCTTATTGCAAAATTCAGACTTAAAGAAAGTAGGGAAAACCACTAGACCATTCAGGTATGACCTAAATCAAATCCCTTAAGATTACACAGTAGAAGTGAGAAATAGATTTAAAGAACTAAATCTGATAGACTGCCTGATGAACTACAGACAGAGGTTTGTGACATTGTACAGGAGATAGGGATCAAGACCATCCCCAAGAAAAAGAAATGCAAAAAAGCAAAATGGCTGTCTGAAGAGGACTTACAAATAGCTGTGAAAAGAAGAGAAGTGAAAAGCAAAGGAGAAAAGGAAAGATATACCCATTTGAATACAGAGTTCCAAAGAATAGCAAGGAGAGTTAAGAAAACCTACCTCAGTGATCAGTGCAAAGAAATAGAGGAAAACAATAGAATGGGAAAGACTAGAGATCTCTTCAAGAAAATTAGAGATACCAAGGGAACATTTCATGCAGATGGGCTCAATAAAGGACAGATATGGTATGGACCTAACAGAAGCAGAAGATATTAAGAAGAGGTGGCAAGAATACATAGAAGAACTGTACAAAAAAGATCTTCACGACCCAGATAATCATGATGGTGTGATCACTCACCTAGAGCTAGACATCCTGGAATGTGAAGTCAAGTGGGCCTTAGGAAGCATCACTACGAACAAAGCTAGTGGAGGTGATGGAATTCCAGCTGAGCTATTTCAAATCCTAAAAGATGATGCTGTGAAAGTGCTGCACTCAATATGTCAGCAAATTTGGAAAACTCAGCAGTGGCCACAGGACTGGAAAAGGTCAGTTTTCATTCCAATCCCAAAGAAAGACAATGCCAAAGAATGCTCAAACTAGTGCACAATTGCACTCATCTCACACTCTAGTAAAGTAATCCTTAAAATTCTCCAAGCCAGGCTTCAGCAATACGTGAACCGTGAACTTCCAGATGTTTAAGCTGTTTTTAGAAAAGGCAGAGGAACCAGAGATCAAATTGCCAACATCTGCTGGATCATTGGAAAAGCAAAAGAGTTCCAAAAAAGCATCTATTTCTGCTTTATTGACTATGCCAAAGCCTTTGACTGTGTGGATCACAATAAACTATGGAACATTCTTAGAGAGATGGGAATACCAGACCACCTGACCTGCCTCTTGAGAAATCTGTATGCACGAAGCATACGGTTAGAACCGGACATGGAACAACAGATTGGTTCCAAATAGGAAAAGGAGTACATCAAGGCTGTATACTGTCACCCTGCTTATTTAATTTATATGCAGAGTACATCATGAGAAACGTTGCACTGGATGAAGCACATGCTGGATCAAAACTGCCAGGAGAAATATCAATAATCTCAGATATGCAGATGACACCACCCTCATGGAAGAAAGTGAAGAACTAAAGAACCTCTTGATGAAAGTGAAAGTAGACAGTGAAAACGTGTTGTTGTGTTTATCTGTCCTCCCACTTTTGTGCTCTATTTTTTTCATTTTTTAATAATGTTTCTGCTGAGATTAAGTTATTTAATTAAGGCAAATGTATCAGTTTGTCCTTTGTGGTTTCTGCATTTATGCTCTGTTTAAAAATCTTTCATTACCCCATGGTCATTAAATAATCTTTACTATCAGATAAAAGCTTGTTTTACCTTTCACACAGAGGTCTCTAACCTGCCTGGAGTTGGTTCTTTGTGTGGTAGGAGGTAGATTCCAATGTTATTTTATTTTCCTGTATGGTTAATGGCCTTACCATCAATGATGATAAGATCCTCCTTTCTCTACACTTCAGTGTGAGTTCACCATTCCATTTCTTTGAGCTATTTATCTGCATTGAGATCCACTTGTCTAAACTGCTGTAACTTTTCTTTAAAGTTACGATTCAGTTCAGTTCAGTCGCTCAGTCGTGTCCGACTCTTTGCGGCCCCATGAATCGCAGCACGCCAGGCCTCCCTGTCCATCACCAACTCCTGGAGTTCACCCAAACTCATGTCCATTGAGTCGGTGATGCCATCCAGCCATCTCATCCTCTGTCGTCCCTTTCTCCTCCTGCCCCCAATCCCTCCCAGCATCAGAGTCTTTTCCAATGAGTCAACTCTTCGCATGAGGTGCCCAAAGTACTGGAGTTTCAGCTTTAGCATCACTGCTTCCCAAGAAATCCCAGGGCTGATCTCCTTCAGAATGGACTGGTTGGATCTGCTTGCAGTCCAAGGGACTCTCAAGAGTCTTCTCCAACACCACAGTTCAAAAGCATCAATTCTTCGGTGCTCAGCCTTCTTCACAGTCCAACTCTCGCATCCATACATGACCACAGGAAAAACCATAGCCTTGACTAGATGGACCTTTGTTGGCAAAGTAATGTCTCTGCTTTTGAATATACTATCTAGGTTGATCATAGGTTTCCTTCCAAGGAGTAAGCATCTTTTAATTTCATGGCTGCAGTCACCATCTGCAGTGATTTTGGAGCCCAGAAAAATAAAGTCTGACACTGTTTCCACCGTTTCCCCATCTATTTTCCATGAAGTGATGGGACCAGATGCCATGATCTTCGTTTTCTGAATGTTGAGCTTTAAGCCAAGTTTTTCACTCTCCTCTTTCACTTTCATCAAGAGGCTTTTTAGTTCCTCTTCACTTTCTGCCATAAGGGTGGTGTCATCTGCATATCTGAGGTGATTGATATTTCTCCCAGCAATCTTGATTCCAGCTTGTGTTCCTTCCAGTCCAGCGTTTCTCTTGATGTACTCTGCATATAAGTTAAATAAGTAGAGTGACAATATACAGCCTTGACGTACTCCTTTTCCTATTTGGAACCCGTCTGTTGTTCCATGTCCAGTTCTAACTGTTGCTTCCTGACCTGCATACAGATTTCTCAAGAGGCAGGTTAGGTGGTCTGGTATTCCCGTCTCTCTCAGAATTTTCCACAGTTTATTGTGATCCACACAGTCAAAGGCTTTGGCATAGTCAATAAAGCAGAAATAGATGTTTTTCTGGAACTCTCTTGCTTTTTCCATTAGGTTGGAGCAAATGTCCTCATTTTGTTAAGACCCACTTGGTTCTCTTTGGCCATTGCAATCAACTTGTCAATATTCTAACACCCCAAAGAACTGTGATTTGGCATTTAATGGGAAGTTAACGTCTCTGAGTTCCATAGATTTGTATACATTTATTTATATCTGTTTCCTGCCTCTATGCAACGTTTAATATTAATACTTTCACAAAGTCCTCAAGACCTTTTATTAGACTTGGAGTTAGTAACATGACCCATATGCTGTTATTGCCATTCTTTTAAATTTCACCTTCCAGGTGTTTGTCTCTGGTATATAGATATAGAATTGTTTTCTGTGAATTGTTTTTGTATGCAGTGATGTTTATCAATTCTCTTACATAGTGTAGTAATCAACGTTTCTAGATTTTCTAAATTGCTAACCATATCATCTGCATGTTTCATTTTTATTTTTCTAACTTTTAATCTTTTATTTCCCTCCTTAGTGTGTTGTGAATGCAGCATCAAAGTGGTGACAACTGGCTTCCTTATCTTGTTCTCTACTGCAAAGGCAGTGCCTTCAAGGTTTCACTTTATGGACAAGGTAAGCCAGTTTTTCTCTATACTGCCAATTATTAAATAAAAGAAGAATCCTTATAAGAATTTTATGGCAGGAATTAATGCTCAATTTTATCAAGTATTTCTCTTGGATACATGTAACTATATTTTACTGAGTATTGTTATTCTCCATTTATTGGGGAAATCATATCATTTTTCTTTTATTTTATTGACATTAAGCTTTCCATCAAATTTTCTGCTGATTCTTGTTGTTAAACCAACCTCGCGCTCCTGGAATATGGCTGTTGCTATAGTGTATTTTCCTCTTAATAAAGTGCTGAATTCAGTTGACTATTATTTTGTGGACAATATTAGCCTTAATATCATCAATAGATTAAACTGTGTTACTTCTTCATAATTATCTTGTCATCTTTTGGTATCAATGATATGTTCTCTATGTAAGATAAATTAGACAATGCATTCCATTTTTCAATACTACAGAAGAATCTCTGTGAACATGGAATAATTTCTTACCAGAATACTCCGTACAATTTAACAATAGAGCAAGTGGGCTTAGATATTCTGCTGTGAGCAGATTATTTATTATGGTTCCACTTATTTAAAATGATGGGGTCTTTACAACTTGCTTGTTTTCCATTTTGTGAGTTTTGACATAGTTTTCTAGGAACTGATCAATTTGCAATCTTCTCTATTTTCATGAATTCTGTACACACATTACAACAAATCACGGACTAGATTTTGCTACATCTGTGTTCAAGGAGTTTACTTATCCATGTGAACATTGCTAACCCAGAATATCTAAAGATTTATAAGCCAAAATTCTGCCATGAAATAATTCCCGCATTACTGTGTGGTCAAAATTTTCTCTTATTCTGGTTCAGTGAATTCAGCTACCTCTTGTTAATAGAAACTCTCAAGTGTTTTGGGTAAGAATCTGCCAGGAAAACCCCAGGGGAAAGATATCTTGTCTACCTCAGCCCTATAAATCAGGTAGAACCCGAGTAATAGACACCCAGGACCACCAATGGAGTCTGAACACTTGTTGGGAAAATGTGACTGAGCATTATTACATGCGTGGTATAAAAGAACTGCCTCTCTCCCTCCAGAATACAGTCAGTCATCCATGCTTTCTTGGCTCAACATTGGCAGTAAAGATGGAAGAATACAGGATAAGAGAATTCAGGAAATCAATAAAAAAAAAAAAAAGAGCACAGAATCTCTTGGCTATACAGCTGTCCGATCCTCACTGCAAACTATGATAATTTGGTATCCCCAGAAAACTGACTTATATAGATGGAAAAATACATTCAGGTCCTAGGAAAAAACAGAGTTATTATTACCTGATGTCGATCTTGCCAAACTGATGTACTGACAGCCACATCCCAAAGGACTTAACTCCATACATACTTTCAAACTCAACTCGGCTTCTTCCCATCCTTATACCACCCACTGCATGTAGTTATGCACTACCTCACATTTCAGCATGAGAAAGCACCACTTTGACCCATACCACTCTATATGCCAGATGCTCCTTGAACACCACTGAGGCCTAAGCAAAAGGACTGATACACAGGATAAAAGACACCATGTGACAGAGACAGAAAATGAACCCAAGGCCGGGACGGTGACAGGGAAATAGAACTTCTACAGGCGTTCTACCAGCCCCAAGTGCTGCAAAGCTCCCTCTGCCCATCTCAGTAACAAGCAACATTCTCCCACTGACCTCCGTGTATCTAGGAAAACGGAGGGAAGACCTCCCAGAAACCTCAAGTTTGAGCATTCAAACCTTACTCCTGAGAGAATGCAAAAGAAAATTGTCAGGGATACATCAAACTGAAACAGCTGACCCACTGAGGACTCGCATAAGGTGCCTGATGAGGATGTATGCTGGCTCTCGGAAACACACACGGTGGGAGGAAAGTCACTCATCCCCAGGCCTGCCTCAGCCCCCAGGCATCAGGGAGAGCCAGGGTCCCGACACCAGGAGAAACAGGAAGGCTCTGGGCAGGTGCTAAGACAGTGTGACCGAGCCCCACTGCCTGGCAACAGGGGGACAGAAACAGCCCCTCTTCTTTCCACATGCACCCTCCCCATTCATCCTCTTCCAGGTCAAAATGGGCCGCCAGATGGGATGCAGAAGACAGGGAGGCTGAAGAGATGAAGGTTCAAGGCACTCATGTCTGAAAGCCAGTCCCCTCATCACCTGCACACGGCCAGCTCAGCGCCCTCCTGCAGAACTGACCTGTGACGTCCAGGCGGAAGGAGACCTTCTGGCCCCCGGCCTCGCAGCTGTACTCCCCGGCGTCTGCCTTGCCCGCCTGCTGCACCACCAGCCGCCTGGTACAGCCCTTGGCCTCCACACGCACTTTCGAGCTCGAACTCAGCTTCTTGCCGTCCTTGTACCACGTCACCTCCATCTGGGCCTGGGCCACCTCGCAGTTCAGCGTGGCACTCGCCCCCGCCACGGCCTGCACTTCACTGCGTGCCGGCTGCTCCTTGGCGAACACCACCGAGGGCTCTGGGGACAGAGGGGGATACACGGGGTCAGAGATCCCATCTATGCCAGGACAGCAGCCCTGTGCAAAGACGACCTGGATGGGGAGCTGGGAGGATCCAGGTGGGAGTAGTGAAGCTGGAGACTTTTCCAGGCTCTGCAGCAGCCCTGTGCCCTGCAGAAGTCCTTCAGACATTCTCAGGAACAAGTGACACAGTCTATGCATTTTCCCACAGGTCCACCTGTTTCAGCTGGTCCCACATAGGAAGGGTCGTTGGACCTTTGGAGAAGACCTTTGGAGGTCGTTGGAGAAGACATCTCCCTGTTTATGACATCTGCAGGATAACAAGGCAAGTGTCCCCCAACCTTCCTACCCGATCCCCCAGTCTTCTTCAGGCTTCCCAGGCTTATGCGGGAAACTTTCCACCTGCAGTCCATGGAGATGGCTGAGGCTCGGTGCCCTTGCCTGCTCTCAGGATTGTCAACTGGTAGCAATCTGGGAGGAGTACTTCCACCTCCCTGTGGCTTTGTCATCGTCTGTGGAATGAAGAAGTCAGTACCTTCCCCCTTAGAACTGGAGTCCCCATTACTGTTTCTTCTTTCTAGTGAAACCATTCAAGTCTTTTCTCCACTCAATAATAGTAGGCTCTCTGTTTTCAAGATTCACCTCTGGGCACTCTTTATCCATTTAAATACCAGAGAATGACAGATAGGTAGCTTTTAAGGATATTCCCAACTATGTGACTTGCATTTTCACTCTCTGATTGAGTCCTCTGTTAAATCAAAGTTTTTCCTTCCAATAGTGTCAAATGTCCATTTCAAAGCCCCTTGAGTTTGGAGCATTTGTGTTTGTAATTAAGAAATGTTTCCTTACCTTAAGTCTTTAAAGAAATCATGTTATCATCCAAGGGAATTTTGGGTTTTACGATTTACACTGAGGTTCTAACCCATCCTGAGTTGACTTTTGTGTGTGGTGTGAATTGTTGGTATAATGTAAGTTTTCAGAATGGTCAAACGGTCCAAGTACCATCTATGAAGACAGCACTTTCCTCAACTTCTCCAATAGACACCACAAGATCAAGTGGAAGGTGATGGTGGGTAAATGGGTGGTGCAGAAATCCATTTATGCAAGGAACTATTTCTGAGCTCACTTCTATCCCTCTGACATGGTAACTATCCCTGCACTGGGATCCTCTTATCTTCAAAATTGTAGCTTTGTGGTATCAGGTCCCAGTGAATGCTCCCACCATGCTTTCCTTCAAGAAAACAGTGTATTGATGGCACCTGGTCTTTGGAATCTGCCTGTTATTCTTCCATCAGACCACCCAAACAGAAATTTGGTTTCAATTCTGATTGCTAATAAATATCTTTGATTTTTTTCTCTCTGATTCCTATCTCTCTATTCCAAATTCTTACTGTCTCTCAAGAATCTTGAATAATTTTGCCACACACAGCCACTTAGCAATTTTTATCATATCTGGAATTAGAACCATACTGTAATTGTGCTAGTCTAACTCTAAACGACAGAATGATCTCTGTTCATTTCCAAGGCAAACCATTCAATATCACAGTAATCCAAGTCTACACCCCAACCAGTAATGCTGAAGAAGCTGAAGTTGAACGGTTCTATGAAGACCTACAAGACCTTTTAGAACTAACACCCAAAAAAGTTGTCCTTTTCATTATAGAGGACTGGAATGCAAAAGTAGGAAGTCAAGAAACACCTGGAGTAACAGGCAAATTTGGCCTTGGAGTATGGAATGAAGCAGGGCAAAGGCTAATAGAGTTTTGCCAAGAGAATGCACTGGTCATAGGAAACTCCCTCTTCCAACAACACAAGAGAAGACTCTACACATGGACATCACCAGATGGTCAACACCGAAATCAGATTGATTATATTCTTTGCAGCTAAAGATGGAGAAGCTCTATATAGGCAGCTAAAACAAGACCGGGAACTGACTGTGGCTCAGATCATGAACTCCTTATTACCAAATTCAGACTTAAATTGAAGAAGTAGGGAAAACCACCAGACCATTCAGGTATGACCTAAATCAAATCCCTTATGATTATACACTGGAAGTGAGAAATGGATTTAAGGGACTAGATCTGATAGAGAGAGTGCCTAATGAACTACGGACAGAGGTTCGTGACATTGTACAGGAGATAGGGATCAAGACCATCCCCATGGAAAAGAAATGCAAAAAAGCAAAATGGCTGTCTGAGGAGGCCTTACAAATAGCTGTGAAAAGAAGAGAGGTGAAAAGCAAAGGAGAAAAGGAAAGATATAAGCATCTGAATGCAGAGTTCCAAAGAATAGCAAGAAGAGATAAGAAAGCCTTCCTCAGCGATCAATGCAAAGAAATAGAGGAAAACAACAGAATGGGAAAGACTAGAGATCTCTTCAAGAAAATTAGAGATACCAAGGGAACATTTCATGCAAAGATGGGCTCGATAAAGGACAGAAATGGTATGGACCTAACAGAAGCAGAAGATATTAAAAAGAGGTGGCAAGAATACACAGAACAACTGTGCAAAAGAGATCTTCACGACGAAGATAATCATGATGGTGTGATCACTCACCTAGAGCCAGACATCCTGCAATGTAAAGTCAAGTGGGCCTTAGAAAGCATCACTACAAACAAAGCTAGTGGAGGTAATGGAATTCCAGTTGAGCTATTTCAAATCCTGAAAGATGATGCTGTGAAAGTGCTGCACTCAATATGTCAGCAAATTTGGAAAACTCAGCAGTGGCCACAGGACTAGAAAAGGTCAGTTTTCATTCCAATCCCAAAGAAAGGCAATGCCAAAGAATGCTCAAACTACCACACAATTGCACTCATCTCACACGCTAGTAAAGTGATGCTCAAAATTCTCCAAGCCAGGCTTCAGCAGTATGTGAACCATGAACTTCCAGATGTTCAAGCTGGTGTTAGAAAAGGCAGAGGAACCAGAGATCAAATTGCCAACATCCGCTGGATCATCGAAAAAGCAAGAGAGTTCCAGAAAAGCATCTACTTCTGCTTTATTGACTATGCCAAAGCCTTTGACTGTGTGGATCAAAACAAACTGTGGGACATTCTTAAAGAGATGGGAATACCAGATCACCTGACCTGCCTCTTGAGAAATCTGTATGCAGGTCAGGAAGCAACAGTTAGAACTGGACACGGAACAACAGACGGGTTCTAAATTGGGAAAGGTGTATGTCAAGGCTGTATATTGTCACCCTGCTTATTTAACTTACATGCAGAATACATCATGCAAAATGCTGGACTGGATGAAGCACAAGCTGGAATCAAGATTGGCGGGAGAAATATCAATAACCTCAGATATGCAGATGACACCACCCTTATGGCAGAAAGTGAAGAGGAACTAAAAAGCCTCTTGATGAAAGTGAAAGAGGAGAGCGAAAAAGTTGGCTTAAAGCTCAACATTCAGAAAACTAAGATCATGGGATCTGGTTTCATCACTTCATGGGAAATAGATGGGGAAACAGTGGAAACAGTGTCAGACTTTATTTTGGGGGGCTCCAAAATCACTGCAGATGGTGACTGCAGCCATGAAATCAAAAGACGCTTACTCCTTGGAAGGAAAGTTATGACCAACCTAGATAGCATATTCAAAAGCAGAGACATTACTTTGCCAACAAAGGTCTGTCTTGTCAAGGCTATGGTTTTTCCTGTGGTCATGTATGGATGTGAAAGTTGGACTGTGAAGAAAGTTAAGCACTGAAGAATTGATGCTTTTGAACTGTGGTGTTGGAGAAGACTCTTGCGAGTCCCTTGGACTGCAAGGAGATCCAACCAGTCCATTCTAAAGGATATCAGTCCTGGGTGTTCTTTGGAAGGAATGATGCTAAAGCTGAAACTCCAGTACTTTGGCCACCTCATGCGAAGAGTTGACTCACTGGAAAAGACTCTGATGCTGGGATGGACTGGGGGCAGGAGGAGAAGGGGACGACCGAGGATGAGATGGCTGGATGGCATCACCGACTCAATGGATGTGAGTTTGAGTGAACTCTGGGAGTGGGTGATGGACAGGGAGGCCTGGTGTGCTGCAATTCATGGGGTTGCAAAGAGTCAGACATGACTGAGTGACTGAACTGAACTGAACTCTAACATAAAATTTCATTTTCCAAGTATTCTTTGCCAAGACATAAGCAAAGAAATGCTTTCTGTATAATTATTTTTTTACACACTAATCCTACTCAAGATTCTTACACATTCTAATACTTTATGGGATTGTCTGAGTTGATCATCCTATCATTAGTAAATTCTACCTCGAGTTGTTTTTTTTTCCAAAATTGTTTGCCGGTGATTTTATTCTCCTCTTTACCTGACTCAGTGGTCAGGGTGGCCTAAATGTCCTGTCCTTCAGGTCAAAGATTTCCAGGTACACCTTAGGTGGGATGTTGCTGTTATTGATGCTGTTGCAGGCATTTTATAATATTTTTTAAAAAGAACACTTTTATACTGTTTGCCAAGAATTTTATGGCAGGAACTGATGCTCAATGTTATCAAACTTTTTGTCTTGATGTATGATATTCAAATTTAATCAACCATTTGATACTGTACTCATGGGAATGATGACATCTTTTTGCAGTTTGTCTTTTTTAATATTCCCAAAAGTAATAAAAGTAAATTTATTTGCACTGTTTACAACAGCCAGGACATGGAAGCAACCTAGATGTCCATTGGCAGATGGATGGATAAGGAAGCTATGATCCATATACACAATGGAATATTACTCAGCTATAAAAAGGAATGCATTTCAGTCAATTGTAATGAGGTGGGTGAAACTGGAGCCCATTATACAGAGTGAAGTAAGTCAGAAAGAGAAATACCATTACAGTACATTAACACATATATATGGAATTTAGAAAGATGATAACGATCCTATATGCAAGGCAGCAAAATTAGAGATATCAAGGGAACATTTCATGCAAAAACGGGCACAATAAAGGACCGAAACGGAATGGACCTAATGGAAGCAGGGGATATTAACAAGTGGCAGAAATACACAGAAGAACTGTACAAAAAAAGGTCTTAATCACCTGGACAACCCAATAGTGTGGTCATTCACCTAGAGCCAGATATCTTGGAGTGTGAAGTCAAGTGGGCCTTAAGA
The DNA here is from genome assembly GCF_014754425.2 of Oryx dammah. Taxonomy (NCBI): domain Eukaryota; kingdom Metazoa; phylum Chordata; class Mammalia; order Artiodactyla; family Bovidae; genus Oryx; species Oryx dammah. The sequence continues at coordinate 104,741,208 of NW_024070189.1, read as the reverse complement.
AGCATTACTACAAATAAAGCTAGTAGAGGTGATGGAATTCCAGCTGAGCTATTTCAAATCCCCAGAGATGATGTTGTGAAAGTGCTGCACTCAATATGCCAGCAAATTTGGAAAACTCAGCCAAGGCCACAGGACTGGAAAAGGTCAGTTTTCATTTCAATCCCCAAAAAAGGACAATGCCAAAGAAAGTTCAAACTACAACACATTTGCACTCATTTCAAATGCTAGCAAGGTAATGCTCAAAATCCTTCAAGCTAGGCTTCAACAGTACGTAAACTGAGAACTTCCAGATCTACAAGCTGGATTTAGAAAAGAAGGAACCAGAGATCAAACTGCCAACATCCGTCGGATTACAGAAAATGCAAAGGAATTCCAGAAAAAGTTCTACTGCTTCACTGACTATGCTAAAGCCTTTGACTGTGTGGATTTCAACGAACTGTGGAAAACTCTCAAAGAGATGGGAACACCGGACCACCTTGCCTGCCTTCTGCGAAACTTCTATCAGGTCAAGAAGCAACAGTTAGAACAAGACAAGGAACAGTATATTGGTTCCAAATTGGAAAAGGAGTATATCAAGGCTGTATATCGTCACCCTGCTTATTTAACTTATATGTAGAGTACATCATGCGAAATGCTGGGCTGGATGAAGCTCAAGCTGGAACTAAGATTGCAGGGAGAAATATCAATAACCTCAAATATGCAGATGACTACACCCTAAAGGCAGAAAGTAAAGAGCAACTAAAGAGCTTCTTGATGAAGGTAAAAGAGGAGAGTGAAAAAGCTGGCTTAAAACTCAAAATTAAAAAAATTAAGATCATGGCATCTGGTCCCATCACTTCATGGCAAATAGATTAGGAAAAAATGGAAACTGTGACAGACTTTATTTTCTTGGGCTCCAAAATCACTGCAGACAGTGACTGCAGCCATGAAATTTTTTAAAAGATGCTTGCTCCTTGGAAGGAAAGTTATGACCAACCTAGTTAGCATATTAAAAAGCAGAGACATTACTTTGCCAACAAAGGCCCTTCTAGTCAAGGCTATGGTTTTTCCAGTGGCCGTGTATGGATGTGAAAGTTGGACTGTGAAGAAAGCTGAGCACCGAAGAATTGATGCTTTAGAACTGTGGTATTGGAGAAGACTCTTGAGAGTCCCTTGGACTGCAAGGAGATCCAACCAGTCCATCCTAAAGGAGATCAGTCCTGGGTGTTCTTTGGGAGGAATGATGTTGAAGCTGAAACGCCCATACTTTGGCCACCTCATGCGAAGAGTTGACTCACTGGAAAAGACTCTGATGCTGGAAGGGATTGGGGGCAGGAGGAGAAGGGGATGACAGAGGATGAGATGGCTGGATGGCATCACAGACTCAATGGACATGAGTTTGGGTGAACTCCGGGAGTTGGTGATGGACAGGGAGGCCTGGCATACTGCAACTCATGGGGTCACAAAGAGTCGGACACAACTGAGCGACTGAACTGAACTGAACTGCTCCTTGGAAGAAAACCTATGACAAACGTAGAAAGCATATCAGCATATTTCAAAGCAGACATCACTTTACCAGCAAAGTTCAATCTAGTCAAAGCTATGATTTTTCCAGGAGTCATGTGTGGATGTGAGATTTGTACCATAAAGAAGGCTGAGCACCAAACAATGGATGCTTTTGAACTGTGGTACTGGAGAAGACTCTTAAGAGTCCGTTGGTAGCAAGGAGATTAAACCAGTCAATCCTAAAAGAACTCAACTCTGAATATTCACTGGAAGGACTGATGCTAAAACTGAAGCTCCAATACTTTGGCAACCTGATGTGAAGTATTGACCCACTGGAAAACACCCTGATGCTGGGAAAGATTGAGGGCAGGAGGAGAAGGGGTTGACAGAGGATGAGATGGTTGGATGACTCGATGGCCATCAATTTGAGCAAACTCCAGGAGACAGTGCAAGATAAGAAAGCCTGCAGTGCAGTGCATGAGGTCTCAAAGAGTCGGGCATGACTGAACAACACCTATTTAGCCACGTTTCCCAACATCCCTATAATTTTTTTCTTAGAACACACTCTAACATTCTCAAAAACAAAAAACATTCCAGAAAGATGCACATTGAGATCTGAGGTATCTGTACACATCCACAAATCATCTTACATTATTAGTACAGTCAAAAACTGGTAGGTGTTGGCACCTAGAAGTCAAGGTAGGGTGGCAGCCCAACTCTTTTCAGCATGAAGACTTCCTTGCCAGAAGAAGAATATACTGATTTCTTAGACTGCCCTGTGTTCCAAGCACAAGGCAGAGACTCATTCACCATTAGGAAAATGCAATGAAATAAAGACTGTTTGCCAGTCAGAGGCTAGGAGGACAGTAACTCCCCATTAGCAAAGCCTAGTGATGTGGCAGAAGTGACTTCTTCCTTTCAATTCCTAAATTCACCAGCAACACACCAAGGGGAATACAACCGGCAACATCCAACCTGTTTGAAGACAAAGGCAAAAATCACGTTTTGCAATCTAAGATCACCCTAAATGGCACCCGTGATGCTCTGCCAATCATCCTTAAGGACCTGACAAGATAATCTGGGCCTCTTCTGGCTACCTACAGACAACCAGAGCAGGAACAGGAAGGAAGGGCATCCCAGAAACCTCAAGTTTCACCATCCAAACTTCATTCCTAAGAGAATTCCAAGTAGGACTGTGAGGTCAATATGTCTCCTAAACTGGGATCCATCAAATTGAAATACTTCTGGGCAACCGAGACCAGCAAGAGGTACTGGATGAAGGCCTATGCTAGCTCTCAAGAAAGAGATAACGGGAGGAAGGTCAGTTATTCCCAGGCCTACCTCGGCCCCCGAGCATCAGGGAGAGGCAGGGTCTCCACGCCAGGAACAACAGGCAGATTGTGAGCAGGTGCTAAGACAGTGTGACTGAGCCTCACTGCCTGAAAACACACAAATCAAAGCATCTCTCTTCTCTCCATGGACACCCTCCCCATGCATGCTCCCCCAGCCAAAATGGGCACAAAGGTGGGACATGGAAGACAGGGAGGCTTGAAGAGACGAAGGATCCAGGCAAGGGCACACATAGTCTGGTGAGGCAGGTAGCCAGTGCCCTCATCACCTGCACACAGGCCAGCTCAGCGCCCTCCTCCAGGACTGACCTGTGACGTCCAGGTGGAAGGACACCTTCTGGCCCCCGGCCTCGCAGCTGTACTCCCCGGCGTCCGCCTTGCCTGCCTGCTGCACCACCAGCCGCCGCCCGCGGCCCGTGGCCTCCACACGCACTTTCGAGCTCGAGCTCAGCTTCTTGCCGTCCTTGTACCACGTCACCTCCGTCTGGGCCTGGGCCACCTCGCAGCTCAGCATGGCACTCGCCCCCGCCACGGCCTGCACTTCACTGTGTGCCAGCTGCTCCTTGGCAAACACCACTGAGGGCTCTGGGGACAGAGGGGGATACACAGGGTCAGAGACCCCATCTCAGGCAGGAGGGCAGCCCCGCGCAAAGACGACCTGGATGGGGAGCTGGGAGTAGGGGCTTGGGGCGCTGGAGCTGGAGACTTCTCAGGCTCTGCACCAGCCCTGTGCCCTGCAGCGGTCCCCCTGCCTTTCTCAGCAAGTGACACAATTGATGCATCCACAGGTCCCTGCGAGGTCCACAGTGGAGGACAAATGGGACAGACTTGCCCTCTGCTCATGACAACTGCCAGGTCTCGAGGCGGATTTTCCCATCCTTCCTCAGCGGTGTCCCAGTCTTCTCCATACTGTTTAACAGCGGGGAACTTTCCATCTGTGCTCTGTGGAGACGGCTGAGGCTCGGCGCCCTCGTCCACTCTTAGCGTCATCGGCTGACAGCAATCTGGGGGAGTGCTCACATCTCCCTGCGGCCTTCTTCATCACTGAGGAATGAAGAAGCCTAGCGCCTTTCCCCTTAGGACTGGGCTCACCGGTACTGTTTTCTTCTTCCCGGTGACACTAGTCAAATCTTTTGCCCACTTATCAACAGTAAGCTCAATCTTTTCTTGATGCAACTCTGGCCATTCTTCAAACATTTAGAGAATGATAAACAGGGAGGTTTGAAGGATATTCCCAACTGTGTGACTGCCACTACCATTATCAGACCCAGTCCTCTGATAAACCAAACGTTCTCCTGCCAATAGTCTCACAAGGCCCATTTCTGCCCTTTGAGGTTAGAGCATCTGTGTTCTATTTAAGAAATATTTCCTTACCTTGAGTTTTTAAAGAAACCACTTTCTCATCTGAGGTTTTTTTATACCCTGAGCTTTCTAACCCAAGATGAGTTGACTTTTGTGTGTGGTGTGAACTGCTAGGACAGTTTAAGTTTCCCATGTGGTTCACTGGTTCAGCAACTATTTTGGACTAGAACATCCTCCCTCAACTTCTCAAATAGACAACACAATAACAAACAGAAGATAAAGAGGATCTGTGGGGATGGTGGGTGCAGGAACCCTTTTATGCAAGAACTATTTCTGAGCTCACTATTCTGTTCCTCTGACATGATAACTATCCTGCACTAGGATCCCATTATCTTGAAAAAACTGTAGCCTTACAATAATTCCTGACTTCAGGTCCCACTAAATGCTCCCACTGTGCTTTCCTTCAAGAAAACAACATATTGGCTGTACCTTGCCTTTGATCTGCCTGTCATTCCTCCATCTACCACCCAAAAAAGAAATTTGGTTTCGATTTTGATTGTTAGTAAGCATTTTTCATTTTTCCCTCGAATTTCTATCCACATACTGCAACCTCTAACTATGTTTCAAGAATCTTGAATAATGTCCCCCACACAGCCTCTGAGTAACTTTGATCAGATCTGGAATTAGAAACATGATACAATTTTGCCAGTCTAACTCTTTCACACAAATTTCATTTTGCAAGCACTCCTTGGCAGGACTTAGATGCAGAAATAATTTCTGCATATCGATTTTTTTTAATACACTAAATCTTACTCAAGAATCGGATGCAATCTAACCATTTATCTCTGGGATTGTCTGAGTTGATCATTCCATCATCAGCAAATTCCACTTTTAGTTTTCTAGTGATTTTATTCTCCTCTTTATTCAACTCAGAGGTTAGAGTTGGCCTGAGTGCTGTCCCTCATGTCAAAGATCTGGTACTCCTTAAGTGGGACGCTATTGTTGGGGTTGTTTTTGGTTTTGCAGGAGTGTGATAACATTAAAAAGAACTCTTTAATATAGTTTGCTAAGAATTTTATGGCACAAACTGATGCTCAATCTTATCAAACATTTTGTCCCAATGTATGACCTTCAAGTTCAATCAACTATTTGATTCTGTTCTCATGGAGATAATCACATCTTTCTGCATTCAATCCAATGTCAAGCTTTCTACCTATCAACAATGCCAACACTGACACAATGTGCAATCCTGAACTATGACTTTCACCACTCATCTCTACCCGTGGATACACTGCTGAATTCTTTTTTATTAACATTTAATATGTGATTTTTACCTTGGCACTTGCAGTAGATTTTCTGGAATTTCATTCTCCCTGCCTTTCTAGTGTGATTTTGGTATCGATGGTATATTCTGGACATGAAGGAGTTATGGAGGATATCTCATTCTTCTCTCTCTAGGATCATCTCCATAAGCATGGAATAACAATTTTTCAAATATTTTGCATACCTCATTAGAAAACTACAGGGCTGAGAACATTTTTTATTACTGGTCCTACTGATTCACAAGTCACACACTCTTTTAAATTTACTCTGTCTTCAAGTGTCTGATTTAGCCATATATCACAACTTTCAAAGGTTTTACCATAAAATACTTTCTAATGTGCTCCCCACCCCGAAAAAAAACACATTCTAAGAGATGCATGGTGGGATCTGGGGTCTATATATACCCACACATCCTGCTACACTGGCCTGGTCTCAAACTCACATGCTGGCACCAAGGAGGCAATGGGGCATGGTAGCCACCCCTATTCAGCATGAAGACTCTCTTCCCAGAAGAAGCATAACCTGATTTCTTAGACTGCCTGACATTTCAGCCACGAGAAAGAGACACGCGATGACTACGAGGAAAATGCACGGAAATAAAGGCTGCTTTGCCAGTCAAGGCTGCTAGGACAGTAACTGCTTATTAGCAACACATACTGATGTGGCAGAAGAGATTTTTTCCTTTCCATTTCTAAATTCATCAACCAATGCCAAGCAGAATACTGACCTGCAACATACAAACTTGTTCGAAGACAAATGCAAAATCATATTTGATCTACGATCACCCTAAATAGCACAGGTGACTGTCAACCATCCTTTCTTTCCTCCCTTTGTAAGGCGTGTGTGCATGCTAAGTCATTCACTTGTGTCCAAGTCTTTGTGACCCTTTGGACTGTAGCCCATCAGGCACCTCTGTCCGTGGGATTCTCCAGGCAAGAATACTGGAGTGGCTTGCCATGTCCAGGGGATCTTCCCAACGCAGGGATCAAACCCGCGCCTCCGGCAGCTCCCACCGTGCAGGCAGATTCTTCACAGCTGAGCCACCAGGGAAGCCCCACTCTGTAAGGACCTGACAACAAGACGTGTTTTTTTTTTTTTCTTGCAATGTACAGGCTACTAGAGCTTCTATATCCAGAGACAGGAAGAAGTGGCATCCAAGAAACCTCAGATTCAATCATCTGAAGCTCACTCCTGCAAGAATCCCAAGTAGGACTGTGTGGCCAGTATTTCCCCTAATCGCAAATCCATCAAATTGAAACACCCAAGAACGTGCATGAGGTACCAGATGAGGGCATGTGCTGACTCTCAGGAAAGACAGATCATGGGGGGAAAGTCACATATTCCCAGGTCTATCTCATCCCCCAAGCATCAGGGAGAGTCAGGGTCCCGACACCAAGAACACAAGGAAGGTTCTGGGCAGGTGCTAAGACAGTGTGACTGAGTCTCACTGCCTCCAAAGAGGAGGACAAAAATGGCCCTTCTTCACTGAAGGTGCATCTTTCAGGGCCAAGATGATATGAAGATGAGACATGGAGATGCGAGGAAATAAAGGCTACAGGCGAGTACACACATCTGTTGAGACCAAAAGCCAATCCCTTCATCCTCTGCACACAGCCTAGCTCAGCGCCCTCCTCCAGGACTGACCTGTGACGTCCAGGTGGAAGGACACCTTCTGGCCCCCGGCCTCGCAGCTGTACTCCCCGGCGTCCGCCTTGCCCGCCTGCTGCACCACCAGCCGCCTGGCACAGCCCTTGGCTTCCACACGCACTTTCGAGCTCGAACTCAGCTTCTTGCCGTCCTTGTACCATGTCACCTCCGTCTGGGCCTGGGCCACTTCGCAGCTCAGTGTGGCACTCGCCCCTGCCATGGCCTGCACTTCACTGCATGCCGGCTGCTCCTTGGCGAACACCACTGGGGGCTCTGGGGACAGAAGGGGATACACAGAGTCAGAGACCCCACCTCAGTCAGGACAGCAGCCCCGCACAAAGAATAGGATGGGGAGCCAGGGAGGAGGTGTGTGTGCTGGCAATGGAGTTGAAAATTTTTCTGGGCCCTGCACCAGCCCTGTGCTCTGCAGAAGTCCCCTGCCTTTCTCAGCAACAAGTCACACAGTTCTCGTGTGTGACACAGCATTCTCGTCTGAGTCCATGTGAGCAGGGTGGCCACTGGAAAAGACTTCTCCTGTGCTCATGGCATCTGCAGGGTCACGAGGCATGTGTCCCCAAACCTTGCTAGATGGTGCCCTAGTCTTCTCCATGTGGTTATGCAGGAACTTTTCACCTGCGGTCCGTGGAGATGACTGAGGTGTGGTGCCCTTGCCAACTGTTTACTGTTAGCTGGCGGCAATCTGGGAGGAGTGCTTCCACCCCTTTCCGGGGCTTTCTTTGTCATTGAGCAATAAAGCAGCTGAGTACCTTTCCTCTTAGCACTGGGTTCACCATTCCTATTTTCTTCTTCATGGTGATACAATTCAAATCTTTTGGCCACCTACAAATAGTAGGCTCTTTTTTCAATTCAATTCTGGCCACTCTTTATACATTTACATACCAGAGAATGATACATACTTAGGATTTAAGGATATCTCCAACTGTGTGAGTGGCATTTTTACTCTCAGATCCAGTCCTTTGATAAATCAAAGATTTTCCTTCCAATAGTTTCACAATGTCCATTTCAGCCCTTTCAGGCATAGATCATTTATGTTCCATTTAAGAAATTTCTCCTTATATTGTCTTTAAGGAAACCACATTATCATCTGAGGGATTTTTGGGGGTTTTGCCTTTTACCCTGAGTTTTCTAACCCATTCTGAGCTGACTTTTGTGTGTGGTGTGAATTGCTAGCACAATTTCATTTTTCCATATGGTTCAGTGGTCCAATGCCATTTATTAGACAACATCCTTCCTTGAGTTCTCCAATAGATGACACCGTAACAATGGAAAAGTGTAGGGGAAGGGGGGATGGGTGGAGCAGGAAGCCATTTATGCAAGGAACTGCTTCTGGGCTCACCATTCAGCTCCTCTGATGTGGAAACTATCACTGCACCGGGATCCCCTTATCTCGAAAACTACAGCTTTAGGATCATTCCTAATACATGAGAACTGGTCAGGCTGGTCCCCCACGGAGCAGGGATCACGTGCCCACACATGTGTGACTTTGTAGCCTTGTGCAGAGCTGGCGTGCCTGGGTGTGTGTCTGCTTCTGCAGCCAAGAGTGTCCTGAGCAGGAGCCTGCTTTTGTAGATAGCTCTGCGGTTTCAGAGGGCTTCCCAGGTGGCGTTAGTGGTAAAACGTCCACCTGCCAATGCATGAGACATAAGAAATGTGAGTTTGATCCCTGGGTCGGGAAGATCCCCTGGAAGAGGAAATGGCAACCCATTCCAGTATTCTTGCCTGGAGAATCTCATGGACAGAGGAGCCTGCCTGGTAAGCTATAGTCCTCAGGGTTGCAAAGAGTCTGACACTACTGAAGTGACTTAGCCTAACAGAGGTCCCAGTAAATGTCCCCACCATGCTTTTCTTCAAGAAAACAGTGTATTGGCTGAACCTTGCCTTTGAAATCAGCCAATTATTCTTCCATCAGATCACCCCAAAAAGAAAATTCTATTTTGATTGTTGGTAAACATCTTTGACTTTTTTCTCAGATCGCTCCATCTGATGCAACCTCCCGCTGTCTCTCAAGGATCTTGAATATAATTTCCCCATGCACAGCCTCTTGATGACTTTGATCAGACCTGGAATTAGAAACATGATAACTGTGCTAGTCCAACTCTTAACACAAATTTCATTCTTCAAGCGTTCCTAATCAGGACTTAGATGTAGGAATTATTTCAGCATGTTGATTTTTTTTTCCTCAAGAATCATTCACAGTCTAATAATTTATCTTCAGATTTTCTGAGTTGATAATCAAATCATCAGCAAATTTCACCTTTAGTTTTTCAAAACCATCTGCTGGTGATTTTATTCTCCTCTTTACTGGATTCAGGGATTGCAGTGGCCTCCATGTATTCAGTCAGTTCAGTCGCTCAGTCATGTCTGACTCTTTGCAACCCCATGAACGGCAGCACACGAGGCCTCCCTGTCTATCACCAATACCTGGAGTCTACTCAACCCATGTACATTGAGTCAGAGATGCCATCCACCCATCTCATCCTCTGTCGTCCCCTTCTCCTCCTGCCCTCAATCTTTCCCGGCATCAGGGTCTTTTCCAATGAGTCAGCTCTTTGCATCAGGTGGCCAAAGTAGTGGAGTTTCAGCTTCAGCATCAGTCCCTCAAATGAACACCCAGGACTGATCTCCTTTAAGATGGACTGGTTGGATCTCCTTGCAGTCCAAGGGACTCTCAAGAGTCTTCTCCAACACCACCGTTCAAAAGCATCAACCCTTTGGTGCTCAGCTTTCTTCACAGTCCAACTCTCATATCCATACATGACCACAGGAAAAACCATAGCCTTGACTAGATGGACCTTTGTTGGCAAAGTAATGTCTCTGCTTTTTAATATGCTGTTTAGGTTGGTCATAACTTTTCTTCCAAGGAGTAAGCATCTTTTAATTTCATGGCTGCTGTCACCATCTGCAATGATTTTGGAGCCCAGAAAAATAAAGTCAGCCACTGTTTCCACTGTTTCCCCATCTATTTGCCATGAAGTGATGGGACCAGATGCCATGATCTTCGTTTTCTGAATGTTGAGCTTTAAGCCAACTTTTTCACTCTCCACTTTCACTTTCATCAAGAGGCTCTTTAGTTCTTCTTCACTTTCTGCCATAAGGGTGGTGTCATCTGCATATCTGAGGTTATTGATATTTTCCCAGCAATCTTGATTCCAGCTTGTACTTCCTCTAGCCCAGCATTTCTCATGATGTACTCTGCATATAAGTTAAATAAGTAGGGTGACAATATACAGCCTTGACATACTTCTTTTCCTATTTGGAACCAGTCTGTTATCTCTCACTCAAAGATTTGAAGGTACACCTTAAGTGGGATGATGTTATCACCGTTGTTCTTTTCACAGGAATTTTATTATGTCAAAAGAAAAAATATCTTATATAGTTTCCCAAGTATTTTATGGCAGGGACAGATGCTTGATGTTATCAAATATTTTGTCTTGACGTATGATGCTTGAATTTAATTAACCATTTGATTCTGTACTGGTGGAGATAATCACATCTGGGATCTTCATAGAACAAGGATCAAACTACTGTCCCTGGCATTGGCATTCTGGACCACCAGGGAAGTCCTTGCACTCTATTTCTTAATATCCAGCTTTCTACTTTCTATTAACATATCCAACATTAAGCTCATTGTGCAACCCTAGACTACGATTTTTATCATGGGCCTACTCCTGGAAACATTGATTAATTCATTTTGCTAACAAATACTATGATTTTTTTTTTATTTTGGCCTTGATATTCACAGTAGATTGGTCTGAAGTTTGATTCTCCCTGCCATTGCTGGGTCATTTTGGTATCAATGTTATGTTTTGTATATGAAGAAAATTACAGAGTCTACCTCCTTTTTCTCTCTCTAGGATCATCTCCACAAGTGCAGAATAACAGTTTTCCCGGACATTTTGTACAGTGTACCAGAGAACTGGTTTTCCTAGTGGTTGGGCAATAAAGAATCTGCCTGCAATGTAGGAGATGCAAGTTTGATCCCTGGGCCAGGAAGATCCCCTCGAGAAGGAAATGGCAACCCACTCTAGCATTCGTACCTGGGAAATCTCACGGACAGAGAAGAGGGGCGGACTACAGTCCACAGGGTCACAAGTAAGTTAGACGTGACTTGCAAATAAACAACAACAAGAACAACCAGAGAACTACAGGGCCGAGAAGACTTTCGTTATTGGTCCTACTGATTGGCAAGTCTTACAACACTTTGACTTCTGTCTGTTTTCTTGTGTTCATAGAGCTTACCATGATTTAGCCACATTTCACAAGTTTTCAAAAGCTCTGCTTTCAAATACTCTCTAATGTGCTCCAAAAAACACATTCTATAAAGATGAACTGTGGGATCTGAGGTATCTATTCACACCCACAAATCATTCCAGGTTGGCACAGTCTCAAATCACGTGTCAGCACCCAGGAGTAAATGTGAAATGGCAGCCCATCCCTCTGTGGCATGAGACTCTCTTCCTGGAAGAAGAATAAGCTGATTTCCAGTCACAAGACAGACTCACTCACTGACCATCAGGAAACTGCAAGGAAGTAAGCACTGCTTTGCAGTCAGAGGTTGCTAGGACAGTAACTCCTTCTTAGGAAACACTAGGAAGAGACTAAGAAGGACGGCAGAAATGAACGTGTTCCTTTCTGTTTCTTACTCCCTCCGTGGAGCGCAAAAAGGAGTACTAATGGGAAAACCCAACCTGTTTGAAGACAGAGGCAAAAGCATCTTTTATCTAAGTGAAAGTGAAAGTGAAAGTGAAGTCGCTCAGTCGTGTCTGACTCTTTGCGACCCATGGACTGTAGCCCACAAAACTCCATCCGTGGGATTCTCCAGGCAAGAATACTGGAGTGGATTGCCAGTTCCTTCTCCAGGGGATCTTCCTGACCCAGAGACTGAACCCAGGTCTCCCACACTGCAGGCAGACGCTTTAACTAAGATCAGCCTAAATAGCACAGATGACTCTCTACCAGCCAGCCTTTTATCTTCCCTTTGAAAAGATGTGACAACACCCCTGGGCCTATTTCCAGCTACCTCTAGGCAACTGGAGCTTCTATATCCAGGAAAAGGAAAAAAAAGGCCTCCCCGAAACCTCAAGTTTCATCATCCAAAGTTCACCCCTAAGAGAATTTCAGGTAGGATTGTGTGGCCATTTCTTATGATCGGGGATCCACCAAATTGAAACCCGTCTTGACAACTGAGAACTGGCATGAGGGGCAACAAGAGGAAATGTGCTGGGTGTTGAGGAGAGACTTACGATGGGAGGAGAGTCACGTATCTCCAGGTCTACCCCAGCCCCCAGGAAGAGGAGACCCAGGGTCTCAACACCAGGAATAACCAGCAGGTTCTCGGCAGGTGCTAAGCCAGTGTGATTGAGCCTCACTGCCAGGTAAAGATGTGGGCAGAAACGGCCCCGCTTCGTTGCAAGCACACCTTCCACATCACCCCCCCCCAACCCCGCCCAGGGACTAAGATGGGACATGGAAGACAGGGAGGCTTGAAGAGATGAAGGACACAGGCAAGGGCACACAGGTATGGGGAGGCAGGTAGCCAGGCCTCTGATGGCCTGCACGGGCTATCTCAGCGCCCTCCTCCAGGACTGACCTGTGACGTCCAGGTGGAAGGAGACCTTCTGGCCCCCGGCCTCGCAGCTATACTCCCCGGCGTCCGCCTTGCCCGCCTGCTGCACCACCAGTCGCCGCCCGCGGCCCGTGGCCTCCACACGCACTTTCGAGCTCGAACTCAGCTTCTTGCCGTCCTTGTACCACGTCACCTCCGTCTGGGCCTGGGCCACCTCGCAGCTCAGCGTGGCACTCGCCCCCGCCATGGCCTGCACTTCACTGCGTGCCAGCTGCTCCTTGGCGAACACCACTGGGGGCTCTGGGGACAGAGGGGGATACACGGGTTCAGAGACACCGTCTCAGTCAGGAGGGCAGCCCCGCGCAAAGAAGACCTGGATGAGGAGCTCGGGGGGCAGGACAGTCAGGAAAGGTGAGGGTGGAACTGGAGACTTCTCAGGCTCTGCACCAGCCCTGTGCCCTGCAGAGGTTCCCCTGCCTTTCTCAGCAACAGGGACACAATTTATGCATTCTCACATGGGTCCCTGGGAGTACACCTTGGGGTGGGCGGTCACTGGAACAGATTTGTCCCCTGCTCATGACATCTGCAAGGTCTCGAAGCAACTGTTCCCCAACATTCCCAGAATGGCACCCCCGTCTTCTCCATACTACTATGCAGGAACTTTTCACCTGCAGTCCATGGAGATTGCTGAGGCTCAGCGCCCTTGCCTACTCTCAGTATTGTCAGCTGGTGGCAATCTGGGGGAGTGCTCAGACCTCCCCAGGGCTTTCTTTGTCATTGTCTGAGGAATGAAGAAGCGTAGCACCTTCCCCTTAGGACTGGGTTTGCCATTACTGTTTTTTTCTCATTGGTGACAGTATTCAATCAAATCCCTTGCCCACTTACCAATAGGTTCTGTCTTCTCTCAATTCACATCTGGCCACTCTTTGTCAATTTAAACACCAGAGAATGAAACATAGGTAGGATTTAAGGATACTCTCAATCATGCGACTGACATTTTCACTCTGATCCAGGTCTCTGATAGCTTTTCCTCCAATAGTCTCACAATGCCATTTTGTCCCTTTAAGCATAGAGCATACGTATTCTATTTAAGAAATCTTTTTACCTTAAGTCTTGAAGAAACCACATTAGCATCTCTGGATTTGGGGGTTTTATCTTTGACACTGAGGTGTCTAACCCACCTCAAGCTGACTTGTGAGTGTGGTGTGAACTGCTAGTACAAGTTAATTTTTCTGTATGGTACAGTGGTCCACCCACCATTGTTTGAGGACAACATCCTTCTGCTAGTTCTCAACAGACAACACAGTAACAAATGGAAGATGCGGAGGGTCGGCAGGAATGGGTGATGCAAGATTCCACTTCTGCAAGAACTGTTTCTGAGTTCACTATTCCGTTCCTTGGATGTGATAACCATCCCAGCACTGGGATCCCTTATCTTGAAAACTGTAGCCTTGTAATAATTTTTGACATTGCTGCTGCTGCTAAGTTGCTTCAGTCGTGTCCGACTCTGTGCGACCCCATAGACGGCAGCCCACCAGGCTCCCCCGTCCCTGGGATTCTCCAGGCAAGAATACTGGAGTGGGTTGCCATTTCCTTCTCCAATGCATGAAAGTGAAAAGTGAAAGTGAAGTCACCCAGTCGTGTCCAACCCTCAGCGACCCCATGGACTGCAGCCCACCAGGCTCCTCCGTCCATGGGATTTGCCAGGCAAGAGTACTGGAGTGGGGTGCCATTGATTGGGTAACAGTAAATGCTTCTACCATGCTCTTCTTCATGAAAATGATGTACTGGCTGTATCTTGCCTTTGCAACCTGCCAGTCATTCTTTCATTAGAACACTCAAAAAACAAGTTTTCTTCCATTTTGATTATTAATAAACATCTTTTGATTTTTTTTCCCATTAGATTTCTATCCATCTCTTGCAACCTTTAACTGTCTCTCAAGAATCCAGAATAATTCCCCCCACACAGTCTCTTGGCAACATTGATCAGACCTGGAATTAGAAACATGATACAACTGATCTAGTCTAACTCTCACACAAATTTCATTTTCCAAGCACACCTTGCTGGCACTTAAACATAGAAATGTTTTTTCCAGGTTAATTTTTTACACACTAATTATGCAAGAATCATATGCATTCTAATAGTTTATCTTTAGGATGGTCTGAGTTGATCATCCTATTATCAGCAAATCCACCTTTAGTTTTCTGAAACCATATCCAGCGGAATAGCAGTTTCCAGATATTCTGTATGGTGTACCAGAGAACTACAGGGCTGAGAAGATTTTCATCAGTAGTCCTGCTGATTCACATGCCATATCTCTGATTTTCTTTATCTTCCTGTATCTGATTTTCAGAGAGATTACTAAGATTTAGCCACATTTCACTATTTTTAAACAGTTTTACCTTAGGATACTCACTAACATGCTCCAAAAACCACATTTAACAAAGTTGGGTGGTAGGGTCTGGGGAACACACACACCCACTAACCAACCTGCCCTGGTACGATCACAGAATGTCAGAGGTTGGCCTCTAGTGACTGAGGTGGTATGGCAGAGGAGCAGGTAGACGTGGAGCACATCTCCCTCCGTGGATACATCAGGAACGCACTGACAGACACAGAAGTGCATGTGGACCAGCTGGGAGCAGGCAGGAGGAGCTGACTACTGGGAAGGAATATACAGCACCGCGCAAAACTCTGTAGGAGGAAGGAACTAGGGAAAACAGGAGTGTCAGTAAGACTGGACCTGCCCTCGGCAGGCAGGGAAACTGAAGTAGGGGGCCGATCCCCACATCAGGGCAACTGTCTGAGTCAGGGGAGAAGCATTTGATGTTAAGAGTGAAACAGCTGATCTGTGACAGCCTAAATGGAATGAGAATCAGACAGTCCTTGCTGCAGCCATACACACTGGACAGGGACGCGGGTCCCCTGGAAGGCGCAGTGACTGGGAGCTGGAGAGTAGGGATTGTGGAGCAATCTCAGGACGAGGGCAGCTGTGGACTGCAGAGAGAGACGGAGCGAGGGGATGTGAGGGAGGAGACTGTGGGAAATGCCTGTGGAGGAAAGCCAGGCAGCCATGGAAGCAAGGTTGCCGGGCGCCAGCATGAGGAGCTCTGCCCATGGCCAAGGTCATGAGGAAGGAGGCTTGGCATACGCAAAGGCGTGATCAAGCCTCAGGAAACCCCCTGCTCCCGAGCATCTACCCCCAAAACCAGAGTCTATCTACCTTACTGTTTCATGCTCTCGCCTACACCTCTGACTTTATGGGGGGCTGTTCCCCACCGGTTCTCTCGGAGAAGGAGTAAACGTGCAGCTCCAAGGCAATAAAAATTCCTGGGCATGACAAGAGTGTTTCAGCTTATGGACTCCTCTGAAGGTTATCTAGCCCACCTGTATAGGTTCGTCCGGCCACATATGATTGTTTACAGCCTCCCAACCTGAGAGGCACGAGATGTTTTAGACTTACTAAAGGCAAATTCTTTTGGGAAGTTAGAAATTATTAGGGTTGGTTAGGAATTATATTGGTGAAGGGTTTTTCATTTGTTGTGCCAACAATTGCTGCTAATTCCCTGCCCTGGGTGTGACAAGGGTATCTCAGGTCAAACCTCTCTGGGCAGACTAGCTTGTGTGACAGGATTATCCATACTCCTGCCACTACTCACATGATTGTTTACTACCTCTCAACCATAAACAGCACAGAGAGTTTGGAGTATTTTGAGAATCTTAATTAGCATAGGGCTTTTCTCATTGTTGAGTCAATGATTGCCACCAGACCTCCATATCCTTAGGCACCTGGGAATATATTAATCAATGTATTTGGAATATAGAAAAGGAAATATAGTAGTTTTTAAGGTTAGCAATACTAGACTTTTTGAGTTAATGAATTTTCTCTTTTGTAATAGATCACTGTACTTTGTTATAAATCACTGTGTCCTTGCTATGTAAAAATGTAACTTTATCACTATCTTAAGACTAAATAGACCTTACGGGGAACATTGGTGAAAGGATTTTTCACTTGTTGGGCTGATGTTTGCTGCTAAATCTCCATATGCCCTGCCCTTATAATGAATATAACTAGCATATAGGAGAAATAAGTATTAACCTTTAAGATTAGTCATGTTAACCTTGGGTTAAATAAATTCCTTTCTTGATTGTAACTCACTACACCCTCACCCTATAGGAATGCAACTTTATTTGGAGGGTGGTGCCTGGTTTAAGAAAAAACACCCTTGGAAAAAATAAGTTTTTTGGTTATCAGAAAGAAAGGGTCATAAAATGTCAGCAGGCCTCATGGCCAGAAGATGATGTAAAACCCCTAAGATCTTTTTTTATGTAAAGTACCTGATT
The DNA here is from genome assembly GCF_014754425.2 of Oryx dammah. Taxonomy (NCBI): domain Eukaryota; kingdom Metazoa; phylum Chordata; class Mammalia; order Artiodactyla; family Bovidae; genus Oryx; species Oryx dammah. The sequence goes on along the minus strand of NW_024070189.1, from coordinate 104,724,170 downwards.
TTGATAAAGGTCAGGACTGCTGACCCCCGCGTGACTCTGTATTCATCCCTATGTGTAACAAAAGGTATATAAGCAAACCCCAAAATAAAGAAATCGGATCAGTTTCCGGAAAGACTGATTCCTCCATGTCGTTCTTTCTTGCTCCCCGTTTTTCTGGCCAAATTCCCATCTGGAGCGTGGGTGCTCGCCATGTCTACTTACTTGTCCCGGTTTTCAAGCCCACGCGAGGAGGAGCCCAAGGAGGGGCACCTTCCGATATTCAAGTGGCGCCGGTGGCCCAACGTAGACGGTGCAAATTCCTTGTCTTGGAATTTTATTGGTATCCCACATAAACCAAGTTATTCAGCCTCTTTTTCTCTCCTACTATTTTCTGGCCAAATTCTCATCTGGTGCATGGGTACCCACCAAGCCCGCTAATTTTGCCTGGGCTTCTAAGATTGGACTGGGGGTGGGCCTCAGGGCCTCCTCTCCTTTGGGAGAACGGAAAGACGCCTGCAGCCTACGTAGGTGGTGATTGGTATTCCATGTAAACCAAGTTATTCAGCCTCTTTTTCTCTGCTAATTTTCTAATCCCTCTCTATCTGTAATTAAATAAGTTATTTCCAAGGACGCCGACTCCGTCCCCACCTTCGAATCACCTTGGATCCAGCAGGGCTGGACCCTGGCACAAGGTGACGCTGCTGAGTCATGTGTAGGGGGTGGAGCCATCACAACCTCTCTCCCCCTACACGAAAGCACTGGCAGCTGAACAATAGAGAGGCTGGCCCATCAAATGCCTGACGCACCAAATTACAGAGTAGGACCCCACCCAGGGTGCCCCTTATGTGCCTGATGTACCCATCTAGAGGAGGACCCTGAATGGGCAGAGCAGTGGAGAAAGACTAGACAAAGAGGCCTTTTGATTGCCAGCTGCTAGGGGCTAGAAAAACACCGATAGGGCCATAACTCCTGTGGCCAACAGAGTCTGTGTCCCTGTGCATTTGGCGCTGCCAGGATCCTCATGACCCACGCAGCTGCGCCACCTTCACACTCAACCCCACTGGGGCAGAACTGCCATGGGCAAAAAAAAGGCTTGCACCTATGCACGCAGGGTGCTTCAGTCCTGTCCAATTCTGCAACCCTGTGGACTGTGGCCTGGCAGGCTTCTCTGTCACAGGGGTTCTCCAGGCAAGAAAGCTGGAGTGGGTTGCCAGACCCTTCTCAGTTCTGTTCAGTTGCTGAGTCGTGTTCAACTCTTTGCAACCCCATGGACTGCAGCACGCCAGACTTCCCTGTCTATCAACAACTGCTGGAATTTGCTCAAACTCATGTCCATCGAGTTGGTGATGACATCCAACCGTCTTCTCTGTCGTCCCCTTCTCCTCCTGCCTTTAATCTTTCCCAGCATCAGGGCCTTTTCCAATGAGTCATGACTTTGGATCAGGTGGCCAAAGTATTGGAGCTTCAGTTTCAGCATCGGTCCTTCCAATGAATATTCAGTGCTGATTTCCTTTAGGACTGACCAGTTGGATCTCCTTGCTGTCCAAGGGACTCTCAAGAGTCTTCTCCAACACCACAGTTCAAAAGCATCAATTCTCCAGCGTTCAGCTTTCTTTATGATTCAACGTTCACATCCATACATGACTACTGGAAAAACCATAGCCTTGACCAAATGGACCTTTGTCAGCAAAGTAATGTCTCTGCTTTTCAATATGCTGTCTAGGTTGTCACAGCTTTTCTTCCAAGGAGCAAATGTCTTAATTTCATGATTGTAGTCACCATCTGCAGTTATTTTGGAACCCAAGAAAATAAAGTCTGTCACTGTTTCTATTGTTTCCCCATCTATTTCCTGTGAAGTGATGGGACCAGATGCCACGATCTTAATTTTTTGAATGTTGAATTTCAAGCCAGCTTTTTCACTCTCCTCTTTCACTTTCATCAAGAGGCTCTTCAGTTACTCTTCACTTTCTGCCGTAAGGGTGGTGTCATCTGCATATCTGAGGTTATTGATATTTTTCCTGGCAATCTTGATTCCAGCTTGTGCTTCATCCAGCCTGGCATTTCGCATGATGTACTCTGCATATAAGTTAAATAAGCAGGGTGACAGAATACGGCCTTAACATACACCTTTCCCAATTTAGAATCGGTCTCATTGTTCCATGTCCAGTTCTACCTGTTGCTTCTTGACCTGCATACAAATTTCTCAGGAGGCAGGTCAGGTGGTCTGGTATGCCCATCGCTTTAAGAATGTTCCACAGTTTATTGTGATCCACACAGTCAAAGGCTTTGGCATAGTCAATAAAGCAAAAGTAGATGTTTTTCTGCAATTCTCTTGCTTTCTCGATGATCCAGTGGATGTTGGCAATTTGATCTCTGGTTCCTCTGCCTTTTCTAAAAACAGCTTGAACATCTGGAATTTCACTGTTCACATACTGTTGAAGATTTCCTCAAAAGAATTTTGAGCATTACTTTGCTAGCATGTGAGATGAGTGCAATTGTGTGGTAGTTTGAACATTCTTTGCCATTGCCTTTCTTGAGGATTGGAATGAAAACTGACCTTTTCCAGTCCTGTGGCCACTGCTGAGTTTTCCAAATTTGCTGGCATATCTAGTGCAGCACTTTCACAGCATCATCTTCTAGGATTTGAAATAGCTCAGTTGGAATTCCATAAGCTCCACTAGCTTTGTTCATAGTGATGCTTCCTAAGGCCCACTTGACTTCACATTCCAGGATGTCTGGGTCTAGGTGAGTGATCACACCACCACAGTTACTGAGTCGTGAAGATCTTTTTTGTACAGTTCTTCTGTGTATTCTTGCCACCTCTTCTTAATATCTTCTGCTTCTGTTAGGTCCATACCACTTCTGTCCTTTATCGAGCCCATCTTCACATGAAATGTTCCCTTGGTATCTCTAATTTTCTTGAAGAGATCTCCAGTCTTTCCCATTCTATGATTTTCCTCTATTTCTTTGCACTGATCACTGAGGAAGGCTTTCTTATCTCTCCTTGCTTTTCTTTGGAACTTTTCTTCAGATGGGTATATCTTTCCTTTTCTCCTTTGCCTTTAGCTTTTCTTCTCTTTTCTTTGGATTTTTTTTTTTAAATTACTTATTTTAATTGGAGGCTAATTACTTTGCAATATTGTAGTGGTTTTTTCTCAGCTATTTGTAAGGGCTCCTTAGACAACCATTTTGCCTTTTCGCATTTATTTTTCTTCTAGAGCACTATTTCCTTTTAGAGCACTATATTTCCTGCTGCCCCAGCCACCAACTCCTCTGAGTACCTGGTACTGTCAGATTCCCTGCAACCCAAGCAGCTGCCCCACTTCCACCTGGCTCTCACCGGGGCAAACCCAAGCCCTCCAGGGCAGCCTCAGGAGCAAACCCCAGTGGACGACCCACAAGCAGAGGTGGAAATAAAGCCACAGCTGAAACCCAGGGGCAGTGTAGCTAGGGAAGAAGACCCAAAACCTTCCCACCATCTGTACAAACTTCAGGTTAAATCCACACGATTAACTAGGCAGACTCTGTGTCTATGGAATATATAAAAGGATATTGAGAGCTCCCACAGAAGAAAACCTACTAGTTCTGACAGCTGTGGACACTGGAGGCAAGAACACACAGGAGTAGGATCAGATTGGAGTCTGAGCTGCCCCCACAGCAGGTCCAGAGGTCAGCCTCGTATTAGAGAGCATCCTTGGGAGACAATGTGGACTGTGACTCACAGTAAGGGAAAGAATGCTGACAGCAGAGACTCAAGAAAAACGGTTATTCTTCTTATACTCTGACTTGCTCTATAGTTGCTTCTGGATTTTTTTTCTTTTTCTCTTATTTTCCCTACCTCCTCCACCTTGCTGTAGTTGTCCATTTTATTAGCACTATGAAATCTATTTAAGCTTATGAGATTTTCTTTTTCAATCACACTTTTCATTTCTGTTATAGACGTCTGCATTTTGCAGAACTTTGGCCTTTTGCAGTTCTGTAGTTTTCCTTTTTTTTCTCTTTAATTTCAATTAAAAAATTACTTTTAAAACTTATGATTTTTTTCTACATTTATTTGTTTGCTTTTCCTACTGTTCTTTTCCCCTTGCAGTTAATCTTTAATATAGATAAATCTTATCTACCTCTATTTCACTTTGCATTTCTATTCTTTCTTTCTTTTCTTTTTCTCACCATATGTGTTATGTTTGTTTTCACTGCTTTATCCCCCAGTTGGTACCTTGCTTTAGTTTTGTTTTCCAGTTTGTGCTTTACTTAGTTTTGTTCTCAACTGGTGGATATCATTTCTGGTTTCCTTTCTTCACTGGGTCAGTCTGTTGTACTCTATTTTTGTTGGACTGTTTTGATTTTGTTTATGGGTGTTTATGTATGTGTGTCTTGTCCCTTATTTTAATTATTATTTGCCTGATTTTGTAATTGCCGTTTGTCTGGGGTTCACCTTTGTTTTCTCCTTTTTGGGTATTTGTTTTAATCTCATTTAATGCCATAACCACCCACCTGTGGAATCTCAGTTCCTGGCCAGAGATCAAGCCCCGGACCTTTGGAGTGGGAGTGCTGATTCCAAGACCCTAGACTACCAGAGAACTAACCCTAAGGAGTAGCAAGTAGCAAGAACTCCCACAAAGGGAACCACTTGTATACAAGACCTGATATCGCCCAACTACCAGTAGCACCCTGTGCGGGGTACCTCATCCAAACAACAAACAAGACAAAAATACAAACCCAATCATCAGCAGACAGTATTACCACCTTACTCAGTCCTGCCCATCAGAGGAAGTAAAAAAAAAAAAAAAAAACTCACTGCCTCCCACCAAATGCAAGGACAAGTCACACCCTACACAAAGCTGACACAAACCACTGGACCAAACTTATGAGGGCAGAAACCAAAAGAAAGAAAGAATTCAACCCTGAAGCCTGGAAAAAGGAGACCTCAAACATAATAAGTTTAAAAAAACAATGAAAAGACAGAAGTACTGCACAAATGAAGGAACAAACCAGAAACACACAAGTCCAAATAAATGAAGAGGAAATAAGCAAACTACCCAGAAAAGAATTCAGAATATTGATCATAAAGATAATACAAAACCTTGAAAATAAAATGGAGAAAATGCAAGAATCAATTAACAAAGACCTAGAAGAATTAAAGAATAAACATACAGACACAAACAACACAATTACTGAAATTAAAAATACTCTAGAAGGAACCAATAGCAGAATATCTGAAGCAGAAGAATGGATCAGTGAGCTGAAAGATAAAATGGTGGAAATAATTGCTGAAGAGCAGAATAAAGTAAAAAGAATGGAAAGAACTGAGAAAAGTCTCAGAGATCTCTGGAACAATATTAAATGCACCAAAATTTGAATTATAGGGATCCCAGAAGAAGAAGAGAAAAAGAAAGGGTATGAGAAAAAAATTTTAAGAGATTATAGTTGAAAATTTCCCCAACATTGAAAAGGAAATAGTCAATCAAGTCCAAGAGGCACAAAGAGTCCCATACAGGATAAACCTGAAGAGAAACATGCCAGGACACATACCAATCAAACTAACAAAGACTAAACACAAAGGAGGAATATTAAAAGCAGCGAGGGAAAAGCAACAAGTAACATACAAGGGGAACCCCTATGTTTAACAGTTGATCTTTTAGCAGAAACTCTGCAGGCCAAAAGGGAATGGCAGGATATATTTAAAGTAGTAAAAGGGAAAAATCTACAACCAAGATTATTCTTCCTGGCAAGAATTTCATTCAAAATTGATGGAGAAATCAAAAGCTTTACAGACAAGCAAAAGTCAAGAGAATTCAGTACCACTAAATCAGCTTTATAAGAAATGTTAAAGGGACTTATATAGTCAGAAAACACAAAATAAGAAAAGATCTGCAGAAACAAACCACAAACAATTAAGAAAATGGAAATAGGAGCACATATATCAATAATTACTTTAAATTTAAATGTATTAAATGGTCCAACCAAAAGACACAGACTGGCTGAATGGATACAAAATCAAGACCCATACATATGCTGTCTATAAGAAACCCACTTCACACCTAAAGACACTTATAGACTGAAAGTGAGAGGATGGGAAAATATATTCCATGCAGATGGGAAGCAAAAGAAAGCTGGAGTAGCAATCCTCGTATCAGACAAAATAGACCTTGAAATAAAGAATATTACAAGAGATCAGGAAGCATGCTACATAATGATCAAGGGATCAATCCAAGAGGAAGATGTAATAATTATAAATATCTATGCTCCAGGACTGGAAGAAACACAAGCTGGAATCAAGATTGCTGGGAGAAATATCAATAACCTCAGATATGCAGATGACACCACCCTTATGGCAGAAAGTGAAGAGAAACTAAAAAGCCTCTTGATGAAAGTAAAAGAGGAGAGTGAAAAAGTTGGCTTAAAGCTCAACATTCAGAAAACGAAGATCATGGTATCTGGTCCCATCACTCCATGGGAAATAGATGGGGAAACAGTGTCAGACTTTATTTTGGGGGCTCCAAAATCACTGCAGATGGTGACTGCAGCCATGAAATTAAAAGACACTTACTCCTTGGAAGAAAAGTTATGACCAACCTAGATAGCATATTCAAAAGCAAAGACATTACTTTGCCAACTAAGGTCCATCTAGTCAAGGCTATGGTTTTTCCAGTGGTCATGTATGGATGTGAGAGTTGGACTGTGAAGAAGGCTGAGTGCTGAAGAATTGATGCTTTTGAACTGTGGTGTTGGAGAAGACTCTTGAGAGTCCCTTGGACTGCAAGGAGATCCAACCAGTCCATTCTGAAGGAGATCAGCCCTGGGATTTCTTTGGAAGGAATGATGCTAAAGCTGAAACTCCAGTACTTTGGCCACCTCATGTGAAGAGTTGACTCATTGGAAAAGACTCTGATGCTGGGAGGGATTGGGGGCAGGAGGAGAAGGGGACGACAGAGGATGAGATGGCTGGATGGCATCACGGATTCGATGGACGTGAGTCTGAGTGAACTCCAGGAGTTGGTGATGGACAGGGAGGCCTGGCGTGCTGCGATTCATGGGGTCACAAAGAGTCAGACACGACTGAGCGATTGAACTGAACTGAACTAAGGAGCACCTCAATACACAAGACAAACACTAAATGACATAAAGGGAGAAACTGACAGTAACACAATAATAGCAGGAGACTTTAACACCCCACTCACACCAGTGGACAGATCATCAAAACAGAAAACTAATAAGGAAACACAAGTCTTAAATGACACATTAGATGAGATGGATCTCATTGATGTCTTCAGGACATTCCATCCAAATTCAGAAGAATACACCTTCTTCTCAAGTGCACATGGAATATTCTCCAGGATAGACCACATCTTGGGTCACAAATCAAACCTCAGGAATTTAAGAAAATTGAAATCATATCAAGCATCTTTTCTGACCACAACTCTATGAGACTAGCTATCAATTATAAGGAAAAAAACTGCAAAAACACAAACACATGGAGATTAAACAGTATGTTTCAAAATAATGAACAGGTTACAGAAAAAATCGAAAGGGAAATCAAAAGATTCTGCAAAAGCAGTAAGAGGGAAGTTTATAGCAAGACGATCCTACCTCAAGAAACAAGAAAAACATTGAACAGACAACCTAACTTTACATCTAAAACAACTGGGAAAAGAAAAACAAACAAACAAAAGAAATCAGCAGAAGGAAAGAAATCACAAAGATCAGAGCAGAAATAAATGAAAAAAAAATGAAAGAAACAATAGTAAAAATTAATAAAACTAAAAGCTCATTCTTTGAGGAGATAAACAAAATTGATAAACCTTTAGCCAGATTCATCAAGAAAGAGAGAGAGAAGAATCAAATCAACAAAATTAGAAATGAAAAAGGAGAGGTTTCAACAATGCAGAAATACAAAGGATTATGAGAGACTCTTATGAGCAACTTCATGGCAATAAAATGCATAAACTGGAAGAAATGGACAGATTCTTAGAAAAGTTAAATCTTCCAAGACCGAACCAGGAAGAAATGGAAATGGTGAACAACCCAATTACAAGCACTGAAATCAAAACTGTGATCAAAGATCTCCCAAAAAACAAACCCCAGGACCAGATGGCTTCACAGGTGAATTCTAATCAAACACATAGATAAGAGCTAATACCTATTCTTCTAAAACTCTTTCAAAAAACTGCAGAGGAAGGAACACTTCCAAACTCATTCTATGAGGCCACCATCACCCTGATACCAAAACTAGACAAAGAAAACTACAGGCCGATATCACTGATGAAAATAGATACAAAAATCCTCGACAAACTCTAGCAACCAGAATTAACAACACAATAAAAATTTCATAACCATGATCAAGTTGGGTTTATTCCAGGGATGCACGGATTCTTCAGTACACACAAATCAATGTGTTACACTGTACTAACAAACTAAAAGATAAAAACCACATGATAATCTCAATAGATGCAGAAAAAGCCTTTGACAAAATTCAGCACCCATTTATGATTAGAGCTCTTCAAAAAATGGGCACAGAAGGAACGTACCTCACCACAGTAAAGGCCAAATATGATAAGCCTCCAGCAAACATTATTTTCAATGGTGAAAAACTGAAAGCATTCCCCCTAAGATCAGGAACAAGGCAAGGGTGTCCACTTTCACCACTATTACTCAACATAGTTCTGGAAGTCCTAGCTACAGCAATCAGAGAAGAAAAAGAAATAAAAGGAATTCAAATCAGAAAAGAAAAAGAAGTAAATCTGTGACTGTTTGCAGATGACATGATACTACACATAGAAAACCCTAAAGATACTATCAGAAAATTACTAAAGCTAATCAGTGAATTTGGCAAAGTCGTAGGATACAAACTCAATATACAGAAACCACGTGCATTCATATATACTAACAATGAAAAATCAGAAAGAGAGATTAAGGAATCAATCCCATTCACCACTGCAACAAAAATAATAAAATATCTAGGAATAAACCTACCAAAGGCAACAAAAGAACTGTATAGAGAAAATTATAAGACACTGATGAAAGAAATCAAAGACAACATAAACAGATGGGGAGATAGTCCATGTTCCTGGATAGAAAGAATTAGTATTGTCAAAACGACTATACCACCAAATGCAATCTACAGATTCAATGTGATCCCTGTCATACCAATGGCATTTCTCACAGAACTACAACAAAAAATTTCACAATTCATATGGAAACACAAAAGACCCCAAACAGCCAAAACAGTCTTGAGAAAGATGAATGGAGCTGGAGGAACCAACCCTTCCTGACTTCAAATTATACTACAAAGCTACAGTCATCAAGACAGTATGGTACTGGCACAAAAACAGAAATATAGACCAAAGGAACAAGATATAAAGCCCATAAATAAACCTATGCACCTATGGTACCTTATTTTTGACAAAGGAGGCAAGAATATACAATGGTACAAAGATAGCCTCTTTCAGTAAGTAGTGCTGGGAAACTGGACAGTTATGTGTAAAAGAATGAAATTAGAACACTTTCTAACACCATACACAAAGATAAACTCAAAATGGATTGAAGACCTAAATGCAAGATCAGAAACTATAAAACTCTTACAGGAAAGCATAGGCAGAACACTCGATGACATAAATCCAAGCAAGATCTTCTATGACCCACCTCTTGGAGTAATGGAAATAAAAACAAAAGTAAACAAGTAGAACTGAGTGAAACTTAAAAGCTTTTGCACAGCAAAGGAAACCATAAGCAAGGTGAAAAGACACCCCTCAGAATAGGAGAAAATAACAGCAAATGAAACAACTGACAAAGGATTAATTTCCAAAATATACAAGCAGCTCATATAACTCAATGCCAGAAAAGCAAACAACTCACCCAATCAAAAAGTGGGGAAAAGACCTAAACAGACATTTCTCCAAAGGAGACATACAGATGGCTAACAAACACATGGAAAGATGCTCAACATTGCTCACTTAGAGAAATCAAATCAAAACTACAGTAAGATATCACCTCACACCTATCAGAATGGCCATCATCCAAAAGTCTACAAACAATAAATACTGGAGAGGGTGTGGAGAAAAGGGAATGCTCTTGCACTGTTGGTGGGAATGTAAATTGATACAGCCTCTATGGAGGATGGTATGGAGAGTCCTTGAAAAAACATCACCATATGACACAGCAATCCCACTCTTAGGCATATACCCTGAGGAAACCAAAACTGAAAAAGACACATGTATTCCAGTGTTCATTACAGCACCTTTTACAAATGCTAGAACATGGAAGCAACCTAGATGTCCATTGACAGATGAATGGATAAAGAAGTTGTGGTACATACATACAATGGAATACCACTCAGCCATAGAAAGAAACGCATCTGAGTCAGTTCTAATGAGGTGGATGAACCTAGAGCCTATTATAGAGTGAAGTAAGTCAGAAAGAGAAAGATAAATATCGTACACTAACATATGTACATGGAATCTCGAAAGATGGTACTGATGAACCTATTTGCGGGGTAACATGGAGACACAGACATAGAGAACAGACTTACGGGCACAGGGAGAGGGGAGGAGAGGGTGAGATGTGTGGAGAGGGTAACACGGAAACTTATATTACCATATGTAAAATACATAGCCAACAGGAATTTTCTGTATGTCTCAGGGAACTCAAACAGGGGCTCTGTATCAACCTAGAAGGGTGGGATGGGGCGGGAGATGGGAGGGAGGTTCACGAGGGAGGGGACACATGTATACCTATGGCTGATTCGTGTTGATGTCTGACAGAGAACAACGAAACTCTATAAAGCAATTATCTTTCAATTAAAATTAATATTTTTTCTTAAAAAAAGGAAAAATAAATGTGGGATGGCAGGCCATCTCTATATTGGCACAAAGACCATCTTCCCAGAAGAGTAACCTGATTTTTTAGACTGTCCTGTGCATGAGGGGCAGAGGCTCTTCCTGACCACTACAAAAATGCAACGGAATGAAGACTGTTTTGCCAGTCAGAGGTTGCTAGGGCACTAACTCCTCATTAGCAATGCCGAATGACGTGGCAGCTGCGGCTTTTTCCTTTCCGTTTCTAAATTCATCAATGTAACACCGACAGGAATACTGACATGGAACACAGACTCTGTTGGAAGACAAAGGCAACATCATCTTTGATCTAAGAAGATCACCCAAAGTAGCAGAAGCGACTTCTATCAATCATCCTCTGTTTCTTCCCTTTGCAAGGAAGTGATATGAACACATGTCTATTTCTTTCTATCTATGGACAACTGGAACTTCTACATCCAGGAAAAGGAAGGAAGGGCCTCCCAGAAACCTCAAATTTCATAATTCAAAGTTCACTTCTGGGAGAAGGCCAACGAGGATTGTGTGGCCAAACTTTCCCCTGATCCAAGATCCTTCAAATTGAAACACCACTGGTCAACCAGGACAACATGAGGACGTGTGCTAGTTCTCAGCAAAGACAGATGATAGGAGGAAAGTAAGCCATCTCCAGGCCTACCTCAGCCCCCAGGCATCAGGGAAAGGCAGGGCCCCGACAGCAGGTTCACCAGAAAGGTTCTGGGCAGGTGCTAAGACACTGCCATTGAGCCTCACTGCCTGGAAACAGGTGGACACAAACGATCCCTCCTCTACAAGTGCACCCTCCCTTTACATGCTCGCCCAGCCAAAATGGGGACCACTTCGGGACACGGAAGCCAGGGAGGACTGAAGAGATGGAGGATCCAGGCAAGCGCACATATGTCCGGTGAGACAGGTAGCCAGTGCCCTCATCACCTGCACACGGGCCAGCTCAGCGCCCTCCTCCAGGACTGACCTGTGACGTCCAGGCGGAAGGAGACCTTCTGGCCCCCGGCCTCGCAGCTGTACTCCCCGGCGTCCGCCTTGCCCGCCTGCTGCACCACCAGCCGCCGCCCGCGGCCCGTGGCCTCCACACGCACTTTCGAGCTCGAACTCAGCTTCTTGCCGTCCTTGTACCACGTCACCTCCGTCTGGGCCTGGGCCACCTCGCAGCTCAGTGTGGCACTCGCCCCCGCCACGGCCTGCACTTCACTGCGTGCCGGCTGCTCCTTGGCGAACACCACCGACGGCTCTGGGGACAGAGGGGGATACACAGGGTCAGAGACCCCACCTCAGTAAGGAGGGCAGCACTGGGCAAGGAATAGGATGGGCAGTTAGTTGTGGGTGGTGTAAGAAGGAGCAACAGAGCTACAGAATTTTCAGGCTCTGCATCAGCCCTGTGCTCTGCCGAGGTCACCCAAACTTTCTCAGCAGCAAGTAGCATGATTTATGAATTTTCCTCTGGGTCCATCCATGTGGGCTACTGCAGGATGGAGTGGCCACTGGAACAGACTTGTTCCCTGCTCACGCCTGGCGTGCGTTCCCCAACCCTCCCAGATGGTGTCAGTCCTTTCCTCACATTATCCTTGGAACTCTTCACCTGCAGTCCGTTTAGATGTCTGAGGCTGGCACCTCTGCCTACTTTTACCATCGCCAACTGGTGGCAATCTGGGGAGAATGCTTACACCTCCCTGTGGCTTTCTCTGTCATTGTCTGAGGAATGAAGAAGCAAGCACCTTTTCCCCAGGAGTCACCATTATTTTTTTTTTGCTTCCTGGTGACACTATTCAGATCTTTTGCCTACTTACGAATAGGATGGGAACTGTGGGGTCATGACGGGGGCGTTCCTAGATGAAGCCCCGTCTTCCCGACAGAAATGTGCATGTTCTCATCCTAGTGACTGGGACTTGCTGAGGCTCCACTCCTGCCCACTCTCACGCTGGCCATCTGGTGAGAGTAAGTGTGCCTCCCATGGCATTGTTTCGCATTTTTCTCATGACACAAAGGAAAGAACCCTTTGTGATATTTTTGCTCACTGGTATTTGCTCTTCTGTATCATCGTCGTTCAAAGATTTTGCCCTATTTTCAATAGCATCTTTTGTCATTTTGAAGACATTTTTATATATTTAAATGCAAGGCGCTGACAAGTATGTATGTTCTAAATGTCTTCCACGTCTGTGTGGTTCGCCCTTTAGCCACTGGTACTAACTTCTGATGAATTTTCATGGTTAGTTTTAGTGAAGTATTTCAAATTTGTTTCATTATGGCTAGTACACTTGTATTCTAAGAAATCATTCTTTATCCTAAAGTAATTTACGTCTATGATTTTCCCTTCTATTCTGTGGTTTCTAACCCAACAGGAGTTGACTGTGTGTGGTATGACTTACTGGTCTAATCTCTTCTCTATGTGGTTACATGGTTCAAGTATCATTTATGAAAACTATGTTGCCTCTATGCCTTGCACCATTCCATAATTTTTAAAAAGGAGAAGGGAAATGCGGTCATTCACGTCTGTGTCTGAAATCACTCTCCAGATGCTTTGGCCTGTGTGTCTATCTTTGCAACAAGACACTACTGTATTCATTACTATAGCTTTATAGTAGTCTTGATATCTGGTAATATCACCAAATATTTGCTCTCGTCAAGAGTGCATTGACTGTACATGGTCTTTGCAATTTTCTTGTCAATTTTCAAAGTCCCCTCTAAACAAACTTTTTTTGGATTTTAATTTGTATTGAACATTTTTTATTCTTCCGTAGATTCCTACCAAACTATTTAGAACTTGACTGTCTCTCAAAAAAATTCCAATAATCCTCCCCACCACAGAGCTCTTCAGAACCTTTTATTAGACTTGTAAGTAAAAATATGATTGCTTTGATGTTATTTTAACTCTTTTAAAATTTCATTTTCAACACGTTTGTTGCTACCGTTAGACATAGAAGTTTGTTTTCTTCCTATTAACTTTTTCCATGGTAATCATTCTTAACTATCCTGTTGTCTCATAACTTATTTTTGGGTAAATCATATTATCTGTGAATTCCACTTTTGTTATTCACACTTTTGTATATTCACACTTTATGTTTTCCCTAACTATGCTGTAAAATGTTGTATAAAAGCAGTAACAGTGGGTTTCCTTGTCTGGTTCTCTATCTCATAAGCAAAGCCTTCAAACTTTCACTTTTTTGTGTGCAATTAGCTGGATTGCCTGCAGAGTCGTTGATCAAATTAAGAAAGAATTGTTTTATTTATAATTCATCAAGAATTTTATGGCAAAAATTGATGCAAACTTCATTAAACACTTTTTCTCTCTCCAAATCTCATCCAATACTTTATTCTGCACGTGATGAACAGAATGTTTTGCTAACATTTCTGGTATTTCAACAATCTTGCACTTCTGGACATGACTTTCATCACAGCGTATTACCAGTTATCCTCTTAATATATTATTAAGCTTATTCTGATAATGTTTTCTTTCAGATTTTGGCCTTGCTATCCATAATAGATTGATAATAATTTCAATCCCTACCCCTTTCCTTGTCATATATTGGTATCAGTGTTACACTATCTACATGAAACAAATCAGAGACTGTATCTCATTTTTCTATTCTCCAGAATAACCTCCATGAACACGGTTTTTCTTTTTCAAGTAGCTCATATAATTTACCAATGGAAGTACAGGGATTAAATATTTCTCTATGGGAAGATTTTTCATTATGATTCCAATTACTTAAAAGGTTTTAAGACTATTTGAGTTGTCCAGTGTTTCTGTGTGTCACTTGGTATATAATTTTCCAAGAACTTAATTAATTTGTCAAGCCTCTCATATTTACTGCAATGAAAAAAATTGTCATATTCTCCTAAAATACCATTTTTTTTTAAGATACATGCATATTAGTATAGGAGAAGTGACTATTCCTCTTCAAGCCTAAATCTGTAAATCAAGACTCCAACTAGAGTTCTGGCATAGAAGGTTCCAACAGAAGACAAAAGAAATCAAATTTGCTTTGAAGAGAGAATTCCAGACCTCACATGTGCATATTTCAGGCACACATCAACCAGTCCTCTGCTCTCTGTTTACTTCCCACACAAACTGCAAGAAAAACAGACCTAGATCTGTGTATCTGTGTATCTGTGCCTGTGAGCGCAGTTCCTTCAGCCGCCTCTCTGTGACGCCATGGACTCTAACCCGTCAAGCTCCTCTGCCCATGGGATCCTCCAGGCAAGAATACTGCGGTGGGTTGCCATGCATAACCAGGGATGGAACCTGCGTCTCCTGCATTGCAGGCAGATTCTTTACCCACTAAGCCACCTCAGAAGCCATGGAGACACACAGACAATTTCAATATCCAGTGCAAGGAGAAAGAGTGTCCGGAACAACTGAAACTCTGGCAAATCCATAGCTCATTCCTGAGATAAAGAAAGCACAACAGTGTAGCAGAAATTCCCCCTGGACCTGGTTTAATGAAATTCAACCATCTCTCCCTAGTGTGACATGCATTGCTGGGTGGGGCATCTAGGAGCTGTCAGGCCAGCCAAGAGGAGCAAATTCACATACCCACAGTTGAAAGGCATCTGGTTTACATCAGACTCCAAGTGCAAGACAGAACCAGAGGCCCAGACACCAGGGAACACCCAGACGACCCTGGGCAGATGCTGGGAACTGACGACCGTGCATCACTGTGTGGAAACGCCACTCTGGCTTTACAGAACATCCTTCTCCCTTCTGTTCACACCCTCCCATCCAGCGCCCTTTGCCCAGCCTTGGGTATGAAAATGGGGGTGGGAGGACAGAAGACCAAAAGAGATGAAGTCTAGGGGAAAGATCATTAGGTCTGTCAGGGGTGCAAGCCCGTCCCATCACCTCCACATAAGGCTAACTTACTACCTCCAAACTGACCTGTGACGTCCAGGCGGAAGGAGACCTTCTGGCCCCCGGCCTCGCAGCTGTACTCCCCAGCGTCCGCCTTGCCCGCCTGCTGCACCACCAGCTTCCGGGTGCAGCCCTTGGCTTCCACACGCACTTTCGAGCTTGAACTCAGCTTCTTGCCATCCTTGTACCACGTCACCTCCGTCTGGGCCTGGGCCACCTCGCAGCTCAGCGTGGCACTGGTTCCCGCCACGGCCTGCACTTCACTGCGTGCCGGCTGCTCCTTGGCGAACACCACTGAGGGCTCTGAGGACAGAGGCATACACAGAGTCAGAGACCCCATCTCAGTCAGGAGGGCAGCCCCGCGCAAAGACGACCTGGATGGGGAGCTGGGAAGCAGGGTGGTAGGAAGGCGTGATGGAGCTGAAAACTTTTCCAGGTTTTGGTCCAGCCCTGTGCCTTGCAGAGGACACTGTCTTTCTCAGCAGCAAGTCACACAAGTCATGCATTCTCCCACAGATTCGTGTGAACTGGCCTGAGAAAGGGGCTGTTGAAAAAGACATCGCCCCTGCTCATGACGTCTGCAGGTTCACGATGCAAATGTCCACCAACCTTCCGAGATAGTGCCCCAGTCTTCTCCATATGATTATGCAAGGAACTTTTCATCTGCAATCAGTGGAGATGTCTTAGGCTCAGCACCCACGCCTACTCTTACTCTTGTCAACTTGTGGCAATCTGCTGGGAGTGCCTGCACCTCGCCGTGGCTTTCTTTGTCATTGTCTGAGCACCTTTTCTCAGGACTGGGTTCATCACTACTGTCTTCTTCTTCCCAGTAACACTATTCAAATCTGTTGCCCACTTACCCTTGATAGGCTCTCTCTTTTCTCGATTCACCTCTGGCCATCCTTTATGGTTTAAATATCAAAGAATGACACATAGGTAAGTTTTAAGGATATTCCCAACTGTGTGACTCGCATTTTCACTTTCTGATCAAAACCTGTGATAAGTCAAAGTTTTTCCTTTCAACAGGGTCACATTGTCCTTCCATCCCTTTGAGTGTAAAGTATTTCATTCTCCCTGCCTTTCTTGTGTGATTATGGTGTTGATGCCATGTTCTGTACATGAAGAGAGTTATGGATGGTATCTTCTTTTTCTGTCTCTAAGATCATCTCCACAAGTATAGAATAAGAGTTTTCCAGGAAATTTTGTATACTGTACCAGAGAAATACAGGGCTGACTTTTCATTATTAGTCCTACTGATTGACAAGTCATACAACTCTGACTTCTCTCTTCTTCTGTCCTCTTTCATACAGTTTACTAGAATTTAGCCAAATTTCATAATTTTTCAATGGTTTTATCTTAGAACACTCTCTCCTATTCTCAGAAAACCACATTCTACAAAGATGCATGGTGGGACCTAGGGTATCTATACACACCCATAAATCATCCTACCCTGATAGGTATTGCCATCTAGGCGTCAATGGCATGGCAGCCCAGCCCTATTTGGCATGAAGACTCTCTTCCCAAAAGAATAACCTGATTTCTTGGACTGCCCTAAGTTCCAGCCACAAGAAACAGACCGTTAGGAAAATACAACAAAATAAAGACTGCTTGAGGGACGAAAACTCCTAAACTGATTCTATGAGGCCACCATCAGCTTGATACCAAAGCCAGACAAAGATATCACACAAAAAGGAAATTACAGGCCAATATCACTGATGAACATAGACGCAAAAATCCTCGACAAAGTTCTAGCAAACAGAACCCAACAACACATTAAAAGAATTATACGTCATGATCAAGTGAGATTTATCCCAGGGATACAAGGATTCTTCAATATATGCAAATCAATCAGTGTGATACACCATGTTAACAAATTGAAAGAAAAAATATGATCATTTCAATAGATGCAGAGAAAACTTTTGACAAAATTCAACATCCATTTATGATAGAAAAAAAAAAACTGTCCAGGAAATTGGCATAGAGGGAACACACCTCAAGATAATAAAGACCATATATGACAAACCCACAGCAAACATTCTCAATGATGAGAAACTGAAAGCTTTTCCTTTAAGATCGGGAACAAGACAAGGGTGCCCACTCTCACCACTATTATTCAATATAGTTTTGGAAGTCTTAGCCATGGCAACAAAGAAGAAAAAGAAGTAAAAGAAATCCAGATTGGAAAAGAAGAAGTAAAACTCACTGTTTGCAGATGTCATGATACTATACAGATAAAACCCTAAGAGCACCACTAAAAATCCACCAGAGCTAATCAATAAATTTAGTAAAGTCACAGGATATAAAATTAATACACAGAAATTCCTTGCCTTACTATATACTAACAATGAAAATTCAGAAAGAGAAATTAAGGAAACAGTTCCATTCATCATTGCAACAAAAAGAATACAATATCTAGGAATAAACCTATTTAAAGAAACATAAGACCTGTATGCAGAAAACTATAAAACACAGATCAAGGAAATCAAAGACAACATAAACAGATGGAGAGATTTACTATGTTCTTAGATTAGAAGAATCGGTATTTTGAAAGCTACCATACTACCCAAAGCCATCTATAGATTCAATGTAATCTCTATCAAGCTACCAATGGTACATCCATAGAACCAGAACAAAAAAATTTCATAATTTGTATGGAAACACAAAATCCCTGAATAGACAAAGCAATCTTGAGAAAGAAAAACAGAGCTGGAAAAATTCAACTCTCCTGACTTCAGACTATACTACAAAGCTAATAGTCATCAAGACAGTATGGTACTGGAACAGAAACAGAAATATAAACCAATGGGACAAGATATAAAGCCCAGAAATAAACCCACACACCTATGGGCACCTTATCTTTGACAAAGGAGGCAAGAATATACAATGAGAAAAGACAGCTTCTTCAATAAGTGGTGCTGAGAAAACTGGATTGCTACATGTAAAAGAATGAAACTAGAATACTTCCTAAAACCAGACACAAAAATAAACTCAAAATGGATTAAAGACTTAAACGTATGGCCAGAAACTATAAAGCTCTTAGAGGAAACCAAAGACAGTATACTCTTTTGCATAAATCACAGCAAGATCCTCTTTCACCCACCTCCTAGACTAATAAAAACAAAAATAAACTAATGGGACCTAATTAAACTTAAAAGCTTTTGCACGGCAAAGGAAACTAAAAACAAGATGAAAAGAATGGGAGAAAATAATTGTAAATGAAACAACTGACCAAGGGTTAATAAACAAAATATATTAGCAGCTCATACAGCTCAATATCAGACAAACAAACAGCGACAAACAGCTCAATCAAAAAATGGGCGAAATCTATAGATGGCTTTGGGTAGTATGGTAGCTTTCACTGTCTTAAACAGACATTTCGCCAAATAAGAAATACAGATGGTCAATGAAAACGTGAAAAGATGCTCAACATCTCTCATTATTAGAGAAATGCAAATCAAAACCTCATACAACTCAGAACGGCCATCATCAAAAAATCTATAAACAATAAATGCTAGAGAGGATGTAGAGAAATGTGAACCCTTTTGTACTGCTGGTGGGAATGTATACTGATACAACCATTATGGAAAACAGTACAGAGATTCCTTTAAAAACTAGGAATAAATCTACTAAATAATCCAGCAATCCCACTATAGGTCATATACCCTGAGAAAAACCACAATTCTAAAAGACACATGTACCCCAGTGTTCATTGAAGCACTATTGACAATAGCCAGGGAATGGAAGCAACCTAGATGTCCACTGACAGATGAATGGATAAAGAAGTTGTGGTACATTTATAGAATGGAATATTACTCAGCCATAAAAAGGAATGCATTTGAGTCAACTGTAGTGAAGTGAATGAACCCAGAGCCTCTGACACAGAGTGAAATAAGTCAGAAAGAGAAAAGCAAGTATTGTATTAACGCAATATATATAGAATCTAGAAAAATGGTACTAATGATCCTAGTAGAGAACAGACTTGTGGGCACAGAGAGGGAAGGTGAGGGAGGGACTAATTGAGAAAGTGGCATTAACATATATACACAGTCATGTAAAGCAGATAGTGGGAATTTGCTAAATAACACCAGGAGCCCAGCCTGGTCCTCTGTGATGACCTAGAGGGGTGGGATGGGGGCGGGGGAGGGAAGAGAGGCTCAGGAGGGAAGGGATATATATATATATATATATATGATTGATTCATGTTATATTATGGCATAAACCAGCACAAAATTGTAAAGCAATTTTCCACCAATTAAAAAAAATTTTTTTAAGATTGCTTGCCCAGTTAGAGGCTGCTAGGACAGTAGCTCTTCATTAGCCACGCTTAATAGTGTGACAGAAGTCAACTTTTTCCTTTCCACTTCTAAATTCAACAATGTAATGCCAAGGGGAGAGAAGGCAATGGCACCCCACTCCAGTACTCTTGCCTGGAAAAACCCATGGATGGAGGAGCCTGGTGGGCTGCAGTCCATGGGGTCGCCGAGAGTCGGACACGACTGAGGGACTTCACTTTCACTTTTCACTTCCATGCACTGGAGAAGGAAATGGCAACCCACTCCAGTGTTCTTGCCTGGAGAATCCCAGGGACGGGGGAGCCTGGTGGGCTGCCGTCTATGGGGTCACACAGAGTCGGACACGACTGAAGCGACTTAGCAGCAGCAGCAGCAGCAATGCCAAGGGGAATACTTACCTGCAACATCCAAACTCTTTGAAGACAAAAACAAAGTCATATTTGATCTAAGAAGATCTCCCTGAATAGCACAGGTGTTTCTCCACTAATCATTCTCTCTTTCTTCCCTTTGCCAGGACACGACAACAAAATACAGCCCTAGTTTGTGCTACCTTTGGGCAACCGGAGATTTTAAATCCAGGAAAAGGAAGGAAGGCCTCCCAGAAATCTCAAATTTCATCATCCAAAGTTCACTCCTGAAAAAACTCTAAGTAAGATTTTGTGGCCAACATGTACGCTAATCTGGGATCCATCATATTGAAACACCTCTAGCCAACCAAGAACCAGTATGAGGTTTCAGATGAGGGCCTGCAATTGCTCTCAGGTAAGACATATGACGGGAGGAAAGTCAGGTATCTGCAGGCCTGCCTTAGCCCCCCAAGCATTGAGAGGGTAACAGGCAGGAAGGCCAGGGGTCTCCAAACCGAGGAAACAGCCTGCAAGTGTCAGACTAAGCGGCAGGAGGAAACAAACTAGCGATATTTTTTTCCTTCTCTATACAAATTTAAAAGGAGGTTTCTCTTAAAATTCTGTGTTGCCATGACACCTGGTTTCACCTGAAGTTAACTATTCTCAAACCTAGAGATAACCAATGCCTTTTTCTTATGGAAATGTTTACCTTAAGCTATGCTAATATACTATGCATTTACCCCAAACTCTGTCTTCAAGTTGGTTCTGCCTTTTGGCTCAGAACCTACTTGATAAACCAGTATGTTATACTCAGATATTGTTCCTCTAATCTATGTAAATGAAACTATCTGTATGGTGATCTGCCCTTCTTCAAGATTCAAGTTAATCATTTTATGGCCCGGGATGAACCATTTGGTGCCAAGATTATCCCAAAATGCATCTTATGGGTGAGGGGCCTGGTGCCATTCTGAGTTTTAAGACATTCCTTTCTTTCATTAACAGACTGCTAGTGACTATATAACATCCAGCTGAAGACTAGCAGGGGGATACTCTTTCTGCCCCCTTCTGATACCTATGTCAGAAGCTTTCTCTATCTCCTTTATATTTTAATAGAACTTTATTACACAAAAGCTCTGAGTGATCAAGCCTTGTCTCTGACCCTGGGTTGAATTCTTCTCCGGGCGCCAAGAATCCCAGCGTCGTGATTCAACAACAACCTTTCAGCATCAGGGAGTGCTAGGGTCCCCCTAGGGAAATTACAATGGAGGAAGTATTGTTCAGGCTTCAGAAGCAGGAGAGCAGGCCTTTGACCTTCCTTCTGACCTGCCAGGACACTGCCCGTGTTTCCTGCCTGTCTGCAAGCACAGTAAGTCAGGTGGCACTTTAGACAAGAAAGGGAGGGGGTCTTGGAATTCTTGAGCCCCTGGATTCATGCATGGGTTTAATGAAATCCTATGATTCACAAGATAAAGCAAACAGCACCATAAAAATGTTAAACTAAAACCAGAGCTGCATTTTTGCATGCAAACTGATGATGCAGCCTGGGGTTATAAGCGAGGGTCCCCCAAACTGCAATCTGAAGTCTCATCAGTGGAGTGCACTGCCGCTGAGGCCCTCTTCCCAACTGGGACTCCAGACTGCTGTTAAAAAGAGACTTCTCAGCGTGATGTTTGAGTCTGGATGTTGGTCAGCCCAATTTGGTGATATATGTGCTGTTACTCTTTGCTTTTGCTTAATTATTTTCATTGGAGGATAGTTACTTTACAAGATTGTGGTGGGTTTTGCCATACATTAACATGAATAAACCATGGGTGCACATGTGTCCCTCCATCCTGAGGCCCCCTTCCACCTCCCTCCCCACCCTATCCCTTTGGGTTGTCCCAGAGCACCCACTTTGAGTGCCCTGCTTCATGCATCGAACTTGCACTGGTCATCTATTTTACATATGGTAATATACATGCTTCAATGCTATTCTCTCACAATTTCCCACCCTTGCCTTTTCCCACAGAGTCCAAAAGTCTGTTCTTTACATCTGTGTCTCTTATGCTGCCTTGCATATAGGATCATTGATACCATCTTTCTAAATTCCATATACATATGCATTAATATACTGGATTGGTGTTTCTTTTTCTGACTTACTTCACTCTGTATAACAGGCTCTAGTTTCATCCACCTCATCAGAACTGATTCAAATGCGTTCCTTTTTATAGCTGAGTAATACTCCATTCTGTATATGTCTTCTCTTGTGTTGTTAGAAGAGGTAAACTTCAAACTGCAATCTGAAGTCTCATCTGTGGAGTGCCCTGCCGCTGAGGCCCTCTTCCCAACTGGAACTCCAGATTGCTGTTAATGAAAGACTTCTCAGCGTCATGTTTAGGCCTGGATGTTTTTTTAGTTTACCTCTTCCAACAACACAAAAGACATTCCAGATGGTCAATACTGAAATCAGATTGATTATATTCTTTGCAGCTAAAGATGGAGACACTCCATACAGACAGCGAAAACAAGACCAGGAGCTGACTGTGGCTCAGATCATGAACTCCTTATTGCAAAATTCAGACTTAAATTGAAGAAAGTAGGGAAAACCACTAGACCATCCAGGTATGACCTAAATCAAATCCCTTACAGTAGAAATGAGAAATAGATTTAGGGGACTAGATCTGATAGGCAGAGTGCCTGAAGAACTATGGATGGAGGTTCATGAGATTGTACAGAAGGCAGGAATAAAGACCATCCCAGGAAGAAGAAAAGCAAAAAGGCAAATTGTTGTCTGAGGAGGTCTTATAAATAGCTGACCAAAGAAAAGAAGCTAAAGGCAAAGGAGAAAAGGAAAGATATACCCAATTGAATGCACAGTTCCAAAAAATAGCAAAGAGAGATAAGAAAGCCTTCCTCAAGTGATCAATGCAAAGAAAT
Organism: Oryx dammah; assembly: GCF_014754425.2. Taxonomy (NCBI): domain Eukaryota; kingdom Metazoa; phylum Chordata; class Mammalia; order Artiodactyla; family Bovidae; genus Oryx; species Oryx dammah. Next base: position 104,700,940 of record NW_024070189.1, on the reverse strand, counting down.
AGAGGAAAACAATAGAATGGGAAAGACTAGAGATATCTTCAAGAAAATTAGAGATACCAAGGGAATATTTCATGCAAAGATAGGCACAAAAAAGGACAGAAATGGTATGGACCTAACAGAAGCAGAAGAGATTAAAAAGAGGTGGCAAGAATACACAGAAGAACTGTACAAAATGACCTTCATGACCCAGATAACCACAATGGTGTGATCACTCACCTAGAGCCAGATATCCTGGAATGCGAAGTCAAGTGGGCCTTAGGAAACATCACTATGAACAAAGTTAGTGGAAGTGATGGAATTCCAGTTGAGCTATTTCAAATCCTGAAAGATGATGCTGTGAAAGTGCTGCACTCAATATGCCAGCAAATTGGAAAACCTCAGCAGTGGCCACAGGACTGGAAAAGGTCAGTTCTCATTCCAATCCCAAAGAGAGGCAATGCAAAAGAATGTTCAAACTACAACACAATTGCACTCATCTCACACACTAGAAAAGTAATGCTCAAAATCCTTCAAGCCAGGCTTTAACAGTACATGAACCGCGACCTTCCAGATGTTCAAGCCGGATTTAGAAAAGGTAGAGGAACCAGAGATCAAACTGCCAACATCTGTTGGATCATCAAAAAAGCAAGAGAGTTCCAGAAAAACATCTACTTCTGCTTTATTGACTATGCCAAAGCCTCTGACTGTGTGGATCACAATAAACTGTGGAACATTCTTAAAGAGATGGGAGTACCAGACCACTTTAACTGCTTCCTGAGAAATCTGTATACAGGTCAAGAAGTAACAGTTAGAACTAAACATGGAACAACAGACTGGTTCTAAATTGGGAAAGGTGTATGTCAAGGCTGTATATTGTCACCCTGCTTATTTAACTTACATGAAGAATACATCATGCAAAATGCTGGACTGGATGAAGCACAAGCTAGAATCAAGATTGCTGGGAGAAATATCAATAACCTCAGATATGCAGATGACACCACCCTTATGGCAGAAAGCAAAGAACTAAAGAGCTTCTTGATGAAATTGAAAGAGGAGAGTGAAAAAGCTGGCTTAAAACTCAACATTCAGAAAACTAAGATCATGGCATCCGGTCACATCACTTCATGGCAAATAGATGGGGAAACGATGGACATAGTGAGAGACGTTATTTTCTTGGGCTCCAAAATCACTGCAGATGGTGACTGCAGCCATGAAATTAAAAGATGCATGCTCCTTGGAAGAAAAGTTATGACCAACCTAGACAGCTAATAAAAAGCATAGACATTACTTTGCTGACAAAGGTCCATCCTAGTCAAAGCTATGGTTTTTCCAGTAGTCATGTATGGATGTGAGCATTGGACCATAAAGAAAGCTGAGTGTTGAAGAATTGGTACTTTTGAACTGTGGAGCTGGATAAGACTCTTGAGAGTCCTTTGGACTGCAAGGAGATCCAACCAATCAATGCTAAAGCAAATCAGTCCTGAATGTTCATTGGAAGGACTGATGCTAAAGCTGAAACTCCAATACTTTGGCCACATAATGCAAAGAACTGACTCACTAGAAGAGACCCTGATGCTGGGAAAGATTGAAGGCAGGAGGAGAAGGGGATCACAGAGGATGAAATGGTTGGATGTCATCACTGACTCGATGGACATGAGTTTGAGCAAGCTCCAAGAGTTGGTGATGGACAGGAAAGCCTGGCATGCTTCAGTCCATGGGGTCACAAAGAGTTAGACATGACTGAGCTGAACTAAATATTTCATTGTATTCCAACTTCCTTATCCATTCATCTGCTGATGGACATCCAGGTTGCTTCCATGTCCTGGCTATCATAAACAGTGCAGCAATGAACACTGGGGTACACGTGTCTCTTTCAATTCTGGTTTCCTCAGTGTGTATGCCCAATAGTGGCACTGCTGGGTTATATGGCAGTTCTATTTCCAATTTTTTAAGGAATTTTCACTCTGTACTCGTAGAGGCTGTCCCAGTTTGCATTTCCACCAACAGCCTGTTACTCTTTTCTATTGTTTCTATTTCTTTTAAAGGTTATATATTGAAATTAAGTTAAATAAACCTCTATTAAATATTGAAATTGCTTATTTGTATGTAATGAGCTGTTTCTTTTGATAACAAATTCTTTGAACCTGAAATGAAAGTAAAACTTTTGGTAAAATGGGTTTTGACACCAGGGAAAATAAGAAGCCTCTGGGCAGGTGATAAGACAGCGGGACTGAGCCTAACCGTCTGGAAACAGGTGGGTGGAAACAGCCGTGCTTCTTTCCAATGCACCCTTGCCATTCATCCTCCTCCAGGCCAAAATGGGTATCAAGATGGGACATGGAAGACTGAGAGGCAAGAAGAGATGAAGGTTATAGGAGAGGGCACATATAGTCTGGTGAGACCAAAAGCCAATTCCCTCACACTTGCAAACAGGCTAGCTCAGCATCCTCCTCAAGACTGACCTGTGACGTCCAGGTGGAAGGAGACCTTCTGGCCCCCGGCCTCGCAGCTATACTCCCCGGCGTCCGCCTTGCCAGCCTGCTGCACCACCAGCCGCCGCCCGCGGCCCGTGGCCTCCACATGCACTTTCGAGCTCGAACTCAGCTTCTTGCCGTCCTTGTACCACGTCACCTCTGTCTGGGCCTGGGCCACCTCGCAGCTCAGCGTGGCACTCGCCCCCGCCACGGTCTGCACTTCACTGTGTGCTGGCTGCTCCTTGGCGAACACCACTGACGGCTCTGGGGACAGAGGGGGATACACAGGATACACATCTCAGTCAGGATGGCAGCCCCGCGCAAAGACGACCTGGATGGGAAGATGGGATTTGGGGTGGTGGCAAGGGGCAGTGGAGCTGGAGACTTCTCAGGCTCTGTACCAGCCCTGTGCTCTGCAGAGGTCCCCTGCCTTTCTCAGCAAAAGTCACACATTTATGCATTCTCCATGTAAACTGGTTCAGTTGGCAGGGGGGCCGTTGGAAAAGACTGGTCCTTTGTGCATGGCATCTGCAGATTCACGAGGCAAGTGTTCCCCAACCTTCCTAGATGGTGCCCCAGTCTTCCCCATATGGTTATGCAGGGAACGTTTCACCTGCAGTCCACAGAGATGTCTTGGGCTCAGCACCCATGCCTATTCATACTGTTGTTAACTTGCACACTTGCACCTCCCTATGGTCTTGTCCTTCACTGTCTGAGGAGTGGAGAAACTGACCACCTTTACCATTAGGACTGGGTTCGCCATTACTGTTTTCTTCCTGGTGACACTATTCAAATCCAAACTGGTGGGTCATCACGGGTGCATTCCTAGCCTTCCTCTATGAGGCCAGACTCTTTCCCACAGTACTGTGTAAGCCATGTTCTCATCTGCAGCAAGTGAGACTTGCTGAGGCTCCACCCTCACCTACTCTCACTGTTGGCAAACTGATGGGATCGAGTGCACTTCCTGAGATGCTCTTTTGCATTTTTTTCTAATGCTCAAAGTAAAAAACCCTTTCTGATGTTTTCGCTCAACAGTGTTTGCTCTTCTACGTTGTCACTGATCAAAGTTTGTGCCTTATTTTCAATTGCAGTGTCTGTCATTTATTTGTTCATTTGAAGGACCTGTTTATTTATATATATTTAAATGCTAGGCACTGACAAGTATGTGTGTTCTAAATATCTTCCATATCTGTGTGGTTTACCTTTTACGAACTTATGCTATCTTCTGGTGAATCTTCATGTTTAGTTTTAATATAGTCAAGTATTTCAAATTTGTTTCAGTATGATTGAGAGCTTCTAAGTGGTGCAAGTGACAAGGTATCTGCCTGCCGATGCAGGAGACGCAAGAGACCGGGGTTCAGTACCTGGGTCAGGAAGATCCTCTGGAGAAGGAGACAGCACCCCACTGTTGGTTAGCGAACATTCTGAGAAATCATTCTCTACCCTTAAATAATTAAAATCATCTATGTTTTCAGCTAAGAGTTTTATGAGAAGTTCCTTTGTGGCACAGTGGAGAGGAATCTGCCTGCCAATGCAGGGGACACAGGAAGACTTCACGTGTGAGCTCTAAGAGCAACCAAACCCATGTGCCACAACTGCTGAACTCAAGCTCTAGAACCCAGAAGCTGCAACTGCTGAGCCCGTGGGCCACGACCACCGAAACCTGTGCACTCTAGGGCCCATGAGCTGCAAGTACCGAGCCCGTGGGCCACGACCACTGAGACCTGTGCACTCTAGGGCCCATGAGCTGCAAGTACCGAGCCCACGGGCCATGACCACTGAGACCTGTGCACTCTAGGGCCCACGAGCTGCAACTACCGAGCCCGTGGGCCACGACCACGGAAACCTGCGCACTCTAGGGCCCACGGGCTGCAACTACCGAGCCTGCAGGCCACAACCACTGAGACCTGTCAACTCTAGGGCCCACGGGCTGCAACTACTGAGCCCGTGGGCCACAACCACTGAGACCTGCGCACTCTAGGGCCCACGGGCTGCAACTACCGAGCCTGCAGGCCACAACCACCAAAACATGTGCACTCTAGGGCCCACGGGCTGCAACTACCGAGCCTGTGGGCCATGACCATGGAATCCTGTGCACTCTAGGGCCCACGAGCTGCAACTACCAGGCCTGTGGGCCACGACCACTGAAACAAGTGCACTCTAGGTCCCACAAGCTGCAACAACCAAGCCCGTGGGCCACGACCACGGAATCCTGTCCACTCTAGGGCCCATGAGCTGCAAGTACTGAGCCTGAGTGCTGCAACTTCTGCGCCTGCCTCCTGCAACTACTGAAGCCTGTGTGCCTAGAGCCTGTGCTCTACAACAAGAAAAGTGACTCAGTGAGAAGCCTATGCACAGCAGTGAAGAACAGCCCCTGCTGACTGCAGACAAAGTCCACATCCAGCAACAAAGACCTAACCCAACCAAAGACAAATAAATAATTTTTTTAAAAGAATTGTAAAATTTTCCCTTCTATTCCCTTCAATTCCAAAAGGAGCTGACTATGTGTGGGATGAGTTACAAGTCTGATCTTTTTTTTTTCCTATTGATTTACTACAGTTGAATGTTTAAGTACCATTTATTAAGAACATGCTGTCTTTCCCCTTGCACTATCCCACAGTTTTCTTTTAAAAAGAAGGGGAATGTGGTCATCCACTCATCGGTCTGTGTCTGGGATCCCTATTCTGGTCCTTGGGTCTCAATACCTGTCCTTGCAACAAGACACTACTGTGTTCATTACTGTAGCTTTCTAACAGTATTGATATCTAGTATAGCAGATAACTCTCCTTTTGTTCTTCAAGAGTGAATTCACTGTACATGGTCTTTGAAATTTATATGTCAATTTTCAAAGGCCTACTAAACAAACATTTATTTGAATTTTAATGGGTATTGAACGTTTTATTCTTCAATTGATTTGTACCCAACATTTTAGAACTTCTTGACTGTCTCTTAAATTTTTTTAACTTCTCCCTGCTCTTACAGAACCTTTCAGCTCATTTATTAGACTTGGAATTAGATATTGATCCTTTTCATGCCATTGTAACTTTCAAAATTTCATTTTCGAGATGTCTGCTACTATTTTTAGACATGGAAGTGTTCTTTTCATACTGGTTTTTTACATGGTAATTATTTTTAACTATCTTATTATGTTGCATATTTTATCTTTTGGATAAATCATATTATCCATGAATTCCACTTTTGCTTTTTCACACTTTTATATCTTTCACTTTATTTTTGTCCTAACTGTGTTTTAGAATGTTGGACAAAAGCAGTTAACAGTTGGCTTCCTTGTCTGGTTTCCTATCTCATAAGAATAGCTTTAAAACTCATTTTGTGTACAGATAGCTGGTTTGCCTGCGGCATTGTTTATCAAATTAAGAAAGAATTGCTTTCTGTATAATTCATAAAGAATTTTATGGCATGATTTGAAGCTAACTTTATAAAACATTTCTTCTGTATTTAAAATACCAAATCTTATCAAATACTTTATTCTGCATATCATGAACAGATTGCTTGCCAACGTTTGTAGTGTGTAAAGAACCTTGTATTTCTGGAGTATGACTTTCATCATAGCATATTACCAATTTCCCTCTTATTATATTATTAATTTTGATATTTTGTTCCAGATTTTGGCTTTGATATCCATAATAGATCAGTCTACAATTTTAATTCTTACTACTTTCCCTGTCAGAGACTGGTATCAATGTTACATCATCAACATGAAACAGAGATTGTATCTCCTTTTACTGTTCTCTAAAAAATTCTCCGTGAACAAGACTTTTTTCCCAAAGTATTCCATATAATATGCCAGTGGAACTACTAGGACTAGATCCATGAGAAGATTTTTCATTACAGTTTCAATTACTTTAAAGGTTTTAGGACTATTTAAGTAGTTGAATGTTTCCTGAGTCACTTTTCATAGAGATTTCCAAGAAACTAATCAATTTGTAAAAGCTTTCATATTTATTGCCATGAAAAAATTGTCTATTCTCCTAAAATACCATTTAAAAAAATATATGCATGCTGGTATAGGAGAAGCTACCATTCCTGTCCAAATCTAAATATATAAATCAGACTCCAAGCAGAATTCTGACTCAGAATGTTCTAACAGAAGACATAATAAAATCAGTATTTGCTTTGAAATTACCTAGATTTTGTTATATGCAGATGCACAGATAACTTCTAATCCCATGTATAAGGAAGAAAGAGTGTCTAGAACACTTAAAATTTTGGTAATCCATAGTTCAGTATTGAGATAAATCAAGTACAAGTGTTGCACCTGCCGCTGCTGCTAAGTCGCTTCAGTCATGTCTGGCTCTGTGCGACCCCATAGACGGCAGCCCACCAGGCTCCCCCGTCCCCGGGATTCTCCAGGCAAGAACACTGGAGTGGGTTGCATTTCTTTCTCCAATGCGTGAAAGTGAAAAGTGAAAGTGAAGTCACTTAGTCGCGTCCAACCCTTCGCGACCCCATGACTGCAGCCCACCAGGCTCCTCCTTCCATGGGATTTTCCAGGAAAGAGCACTGGAGTGGGGTGCCATCACCTTCTCGGGTGTTGCACCTAGTGTGATGAAATTCAACCATCTCTCCTAGTGTGAACCCACACGCATTGCTGGGTGGGGCATCTAGGAGCTGTCAGGCCAGCCAAGAGGAGCAAATTCACATACCCACAGTTGAAAGGCATCTGGTTTACATCAGACTCCAACTGCAAGACAGAACCAGAGGCCCAGACACCAGGGAACACCCAGACGACCCTGGGCAGATGCTGGGAACTGACGACCGTGCATCACTGTGTGGAAACGCCACTCTGGCTTTACAGAACATCCTTCTCCCTTCTGTTCACACCCTCCCATCCAGCGCCCTTTGCCCAGCCTTGGGTATGAAAATGGGGGTGGGAGGACAGAAGACCAAAAGAGATGAAGTCTAGGGGAAAGATCACTGGGTCTGTCAGGGGTGCAAGCCCATCCCATCACCTCCACATGAGGCTAACTTACTACCTCCAAACTGACCTGTGACGTCCAGGTGGAAGGAGACCTTCTGGCCCCCGGCCTCGCAGCTGTACTCTCCGGCGTCCGCCTTGCCCGCCTGCTGCACCACCAGCTGCCTGGTGCAGCCCTTGGCTTCCACACGCACTTTCGAGCTCGAACTCAGCTTCTTCCCATCCTTGTACCACGTCACCTCCGTCTGGGCCTGGGCCACCTCGCAGCTCAGCGTGGCACTCGCCCCCGCCACGGCCTGCACTTCACTGCGTGCCGGCTGCTCCTTGGCGAACACCACCGACGGCTCTGGGGACAGAGGGGGATACACAGGGTCAGAGACCCCATCTCAGTCAGGAGGGCAGCCCCGCGCAAAGACGACCTGGATGGGGAGCTGGTGGTCGGGTGGGAAGGAGGCACAGAGCTGGAGACTTCTCCAGGTTCGGCACCAGCCTGATGCCCTGAAAGGACCCCCTGCCTTTTTCAGCAATGAGAGGCACAATTGGCACATTCTCCCATGGACTCCTGTAAGCTGGTCTTAGGGTGCAGGCGCTGCTGGAAAATACTTCTCCTCTGCTTATGGCATCTGTAGAGTCATGAAGCAAGTGTCCCCCAACCTTCTCATATGGTGCCCTGCCATCTCCCCCGTGGTTACGCGGGGAAGTTTTCACCTGCAGTCCACAAAGACGTCTCAGGCTTGGCACCCTTGCCTGCTCTTACTATTGTTAACTTGTGGCCATCCGCTGGGAGTGCCTGCACACTCTGATGGCTGTCTGTGTCGCTGTCTGAGGAATAAAGAAGCGGATCACCCTTCCCCTTAGCGCTGGGTTTGCCATCACTGTTCTCTTCTTGTTGGTGACGCTAGTCAAGCCTGTTGCCCACTTGCCCGTAGTAGGCTCTCTCTTTCCTCCATTCAGCTCTGGCCACTCCTTTCCATTTAAAAACAGGAGAATGATGAGACAGCTAAGTTTTAAGGATATTCCCAACTGCGTGGTTGGCATTTTAACTCTCTGACTCAGTCCTCTGATAAGCCAGAGCTGTTCCTTCCAACAGTGTCATAATGTCCAATAGGCCTTGGAGTCTGGATCATTTGTGTTCTATTTAAGAAATCTCTCCTTACCCTAAGTCTTCAAAGAAGACCATTTATCATCTGAGGGTTGGGGGTTTACCTTTTACACTAAGATTTCTAATCACTATGAGGTGACTTGTGTGTGTTACGTGGATTGCTAGTACAATTTAATTTTCCATATGATTCAGCGGACCAAGCACTGTTTACCTACACAGCATCCTTCTCGACCTCTCCAACAGACAACATGGAAACCAACGGAAGACACAGGCGTAGGGAGCGGTGGCACAGGAGTCTGTTTATGAAGAGCTCTTCCGAGCTCCCTGTTCTGTTGCTCTGATGTGGTAACTATTCCTGTACTGGGATCCCCTGATCGTTAAAACTGCATTCTTACGGTAATCCCTGACATTAGATACAGTGAATGCTCACACTGTGCTATTTCTTCAAGAAAACAAACCATTGGCTGGACAGTGCCTTTGCAATCTGCCTGTTATTCTTCCTTCCGAACACCCTAAACACACATTTGGTTTGATTTTGATTGTTAATAAATATCTTTGATTTTTTCCCTCCAGATTTCAATCCAACTCTTGCAATCTCGTCTCTCAAGAATCTTATGTAATTTCCCCACATGCAATCTTATGTAATTTCCCCAGTGTGTGGGGAAATTACCAACTTTTATCAGACCTGAAAATAGAAATGTGGCACCACTGTGCTAGTCTAACTCTTTCACACAAATTTCTTATTCCAAGCATTCCTTGCCAGGACTCAGATGTAGAAATGTTTTCCGCATATTGATTTTTTTACACACTAATCCTACTCAAGAATCATACACAGTCTAGTAATTTATCATTGAAATTATCTGAGCTGATTATCATGTCAATCTGCAAATTCCACCTTGATTTTGATTTTTTCAAAACTGTTTGCCAGTGGTTTTATTCTCCTCCTTCCTGAACTCGGTGGTTAGACTGGCCTAAGTGGGCCATCCCACACACCAAAGATCTCCCGGGACGTCCTAAGCAGGATGTTGCTGTCACTACTGTTGTTTTGTAGGAAGTTTACAACATTAAAAAAAGAACATTTTTACATAGCTCACTAAGAATTTTAAAACAGGAATTTATTTGTTCAATATTATCAAACTGTTTATCTCTCCCATTTAATCAACCACTTGATTCTCTATTCATGGATATGATGACATCTTTTTTCATTCAATCTCTTAGTGTCAAGCTTTCTGTCTATTACCATGGCCAAAGTTAAACCCAAAGTGCAAGCCTGGACTAGGATCGCTGATCTCTACCCTCAGATACATGACTGAATCCATTTTGATAACATTTAATTTGTGATTTGGGCCTGAATATTCACAGTATACTGGTCAGAAATTTCATTCTCTCTTCTTTCGCTGTGTGATTTTTGTTGATGTTATGTCCTGTACATGAAGAGAGTTGCTTTCCTGTACATGAAGAGGGTACTTTCTTTTTCCCTTCTAGGATCATCTTCACAAGAATGGAGTAACCGCTTTCCAAGTAGTTATTTACGGTGTACCAGAGAACTATGGGCTGAGAAGACTTTTCACTATTGGTCTTAACGACTGACAAGTTATACAACTCCTTGACTTTTCTCGATCTTCTTTTGTCCATTTTCACATAGTTTCCTGGGATCTAGCCACATTTTACAATATTCCAATACTTTTATCTTAGAATAGTCACTGACACTTTCTGAAACAACTAACCATGTGAGATCTCAAGTGGCTGTACAAACCTGTGAATATACAAACCTTACGCTGGCATGCTCCCAAACTGATATGTGTTGGCACCTAGGGGTCAGTGTGGGATGGCAGCCCACCTCTATTTCCCATGAAGACATTTTTTCCCAGAAGAAGAATAACCTGATTGCTTAGACTATCCTATGTTCTAGCCACAAGGAACACACACTCACTGACCATTTGGAATACAGAACAAAATAAAGACTGCTTTGCCAGTCAGAGGCTGTGAGGATAGTGACTCCTCATGAGCAAAAACTACTGATGTGGTAGGAGTGCCTTTATCCTTTCCATTCCCATACCCATCAGTAACATCCAGGGAATATTGACCTGGGTCATCCAACCTTCTGAAGCCAGTGGAGAAACCATATTTTATCTAGGATGATCACCCTGAATAGCACTGGTGACTATACATATCACCCTTTCTAATTCCCTTTTCAAGGACGTGACAAGAAAACATGGGCCAATTTCTTGCTACCTACAGGCAGTAAGAGCTTCCACATCAAGCAAAAGGGAGGAAGGGCCTCCCAGAAACCTAATATTTGACCATTCAAAGTTCACTCCTGAGATAATTCCAAGGTCACGTGGCCAATGTTCCCCTCTCCCCACAAAATAAATGATGATTTTTGATGAATTTTTGATGAATCTGGGATTCATCAAATTGAAACAGCTCAGACCAACCAAGAATCTACACAAGGTCCTGGATGAGGGCAAGTGGTGGCTGTCAGAAAAGACATCCGATGAGAAGAAAGTCACACATCCCCACATCTACTCCAGCCCCAAGCTTCAGGGAGAGTCAGGGTCCTGACACAGCAACAACAGGATCGTTCTGGGCAGATGCTAAGACAGTGTGACTGAGCCCCCCTGCCTGGAAACAGGTAGAAAGAAACAAGCCCTCTTCTTTCAACCCCCACCCTCCTCTCCATCCACCCACCCCGAGCCCAGACAGGTGTCAAGGTGGGGCATGGGAGACGGGCAGATATGAAGAGATAAAAGCACCAGGTAAGCGCTCACACATCTGGTGAGGCTGGAAGCGAGTCCCCTCATCACCTGCAAACAGGCTAGCTCAGCGCCCTCCTCCAGGACTGACCTGTGACGTCCAGGTGGAAGGAGACCTTCTGGCCCCCGGCCTCGCAGCTGTACTCCCCGGCGTCCGCCTTGCCCGCCTGCTGCACCACCAGCCGCCTGGTGCAGCCCTTGGCTTCCACACGCACTTTTGAGCTCGAACTCAGCTTCTTGCCGTCCTTGTACCACGTCACCTCTGTCTGGGCCTGGGCCACCTCGCAGCTCAGCGTGGCACTCGCCCCCGCCACGGCCTGCACTTCACTGCGTGCCGGCTGCTCCTTGGCGAACACCACCGACGGCTCTGGGGACAGAGCGGGATACATGGGGTCAGAGACACCGTCTCAGTCAGGATGGCAGCCCCGCGCAAAGAAGACCTGGATGGGGAGGTGGGGTGTGGGGTGATGAGAAGGGGCAATGGGGCTGGAGACTTCTGCTGACTCGGCACCAGCCCTGTGTCCTGAAGAGGACACCTGAGTTTCTCAGCAAAAGACTTACAATTTAAGCATTCTCCCATGGGTCCTTTTGAGCTGGTCCAGGGGGAGCCATTGGAAAAGACTCCCTGCTCCTGGCTTCAGCAGGGTCATGAAGCAACTGTTCCCCAACCTTCCTAGATGGACCCACAGTCTTCTCCCTACTATTATGCAGGGCTTTTCACCGGCAGTCCATGGAGTTGGTTCAGCATCCTTTCCTGTTCTTCCTGTTGTCAGCTGACGGCAATCTGCTGGGAGTGCTTACACCTCCCCGTGGTTCTTTTTACACCACATGGGGACTGAGGAAGCTGAACCCCTTTTCCCTTAGCACTGGATTCACTCACTATGACTGTGTTCTCCTTCCTAGGAACACTATTCAAAGCTTTTCACAACTACCGATAGTATGCTCTCTCTTTTCTTGCTTCACCTCTGGCTGCTCCTTATCCATTTAAACACCAGAGAACGTCATAGGATTTAAGAATCTTTCCAACTATGTGACTACCATTTTTACTCTTTGATCGATTCCTCTGATAAATCAAACTTTTTCCTTTCAATAGTTTTCACAACTTCTCTTTCATTGTAGAGCACTGTGTTCTATTTAAGAAATCTTTCCTTACCTTAAATCTTTAAAAATATCATCTGAGGGTCTTTTGGGTTTTACCTTTTACGCTGAGGTTTCTAATTTACTACAAGTCTACTTGTGTGTGTGGTGTGAATTGCTATTACAACTTAAGTTTTCTGCATAGTTTTCAGTGATGCAACCACAATATTTGAAGACCATATCCTTTCTCAACTTCTCTGATAGACCACAGAGTAACAAATGGAACATGCAGAAGGTCGGGAAGGAGGATGGCTGGTGCAGGAATCCATTCATGCAAGGAACTGTTTCTGAGCTCACTATCCTGCTCCTCGGCACTGGAATCCCCTTATCTTGAAACCTGCAGCCTTATGATAATTTCTAACATTCAGTTCAGTTCAGTCGCTCAGTCGTGTCCGACTCTTTGCGACCCCATGAATCGCAGCACGCCAGGCCTCCCTGTCCATCACCAACTCCCGGAGTTCACTCAGACTCATCCATCAAGTCCGTGATGCCATCCAGCCATCTCATCCTCTGTCGTCCCCTTCTCCTCCTGCCCCCAATCCCTCCCAGCATCAGTCTTTTCCAATGAGTCAACTCTTCGCATGAGGTGGCCAAAGTACTGGAGTTTCAGCTTTGGCTACCAGTAAATGCTCCCTCTGAACATTCTTCAAGAAAACAGCATATTGACTGTATCATACCTCTGGAATCTGCCTGCTATTCTTTCATCTGACAATCAGAAACATATTTTGTTCCATCTTGATTTTTAATAATAATTTTTGATTTATCCCTCAGACTTCTACCCATCTATTTCAACCTCTGCCTCTCAAAAATCTTGAATAATTTCCCCACACACATCCTCCTAGCAACTTCTATCAGACCTGAAATCAGACTCATGCTACAATTATACTACTCTAACTCTTTCACACAAATTTCATATGCCAAGCATTCTTCGCCAGGACTTGTAGGCAGAAATGTTTTCTGCATATTGATTTTTTACATACTAATTCTACTCTAGAATTATACACAGTCTAATAATTTATCTCTGAGATTGTCTGAGTTAATCATCACATCATCAGCAAATTTCACTTTGAGTTTTTCAGAACTGTTTGCTGTTGATTTTATTTCCTCGTTACTCAACTCAGTGGTTGGAGAGCCCACATTTATCATCTCTCACATCAAATATTTCCAGACACACCTTGCTGTTTTTGTTGTTGTTGAATGAATTATATAATGTTAATTTTTAAAAAGAATACTTTTATACATTTGCTAATAATTTTATGGCAGGAACTGGTGATCAGTATTATCAACATTTTTTTCTTAGTATATAACATTCAAGTTTAATCAACCATCTGATTTGTACTCATGGAGATTAGGTCAAGATAGCAGAGTGGATGTGCACTCACCTCCTCCTGGAAGAGAACCAAAATCACAACTGTTGAACAACCATCAGCAGGACTAGGCTTGAACTCACCAATAAAGACACCCCAAGTCCAAAGACAAAGGAGAAGCCACAACAAGATGGTAGGAGGGGTGCAGTCATGATAAAAGAAAATCCCATATCCACCAGGAGGGCAACCCACGGTCTAGAAAACAATTCTACCACAGAGGTTCTCCCACTGTTGTGAAGGTGCTGAGCCCCACATCAGGCTTCCCACCCTTGGGATCTGCCAAGGAGACTACTAATCCCCAGGGAATCTAACCTGAAGGATTTGACTGCAGATTTCCAAAGGCCCTGGGGAAACAGAAGCTCCACTCCTGGAGGGCATACACAAAATCCTGGGCATATCAGGACCCGGGGGAAAGGAGCAGTGACCCCACAGGAGATGGAACCAGACCTGCCTGCTAGCATTAGAGGGTGCCCTGCAGAGGTGTGGGTTGGCAGTGGCTCACCACGGAAATAACAGTACTGACAGCAGCTGTCCAAGGAAGTACCTGCAGGCGTGAGCCCTCCTGGAGGTCTTTGCCATTAGCCCTACCCTAGAGCCCGCGGATACAAGGCAAGAATCACCTCAGGTCAAAAACTAACAGAGAGGGAGCGCAGACCTACCCATGAGCAAACAAGCGGATTGAAGTTACTGAACGCTGCCCTGCAAACCAGAGCAAGACCCAATTCTACCCACCATCAGTCTATACCATCAGGAAGTTTGCATAAGCCTCTTAGATAGCCTCATCCACCAGAGGTTAGACAACAGAAGCACAACACTCTTAAAGTGATGGAAGAGAAGAAACTATAACCAAAAATACTCTACACAGCAAGGCTCTACTTCTGATTTCACGGAGAAATCAAAAGCTTTTCAGACAAGAAAAAGTTAAGAGAATTCAGCACCACCAAATCAGCCTTATAGCAAATGCTAAAGGAACTTCTCTAGGCAGGAAATGCAAAAGAAGGAGAAGACCTACAAAACAAATTAAAACAATTAAGAAAATGGGAACAGGAGCATACATATTGATAACTGCCTTAAATGTAAATGGAATAAATGCATCAACCAAAAGACACAGACTGGTTGAGTGGATACAGAAACAAGACCCGTGCATATGCTGTCAAGAGACCCATCTCAGACTGAAAGTGAGGGGATGGAAAAAGATATTCCCTGCAAATGGAAATCATAACAAAGCTGGAGTGGTCATGCTCAGACAAAACAGATTTTAAAATAAAGACTGTTATAAGAGATAAAGAAGGACACTACATAATGATTAAAGTTCAGTTCAGTTCAGTCGCTTAGTTGTGTCCGACTCTCTGTGACCCCATGGACTGCAGCACACCAGGCTTCCCTGTCCATCACCAACTCCCGGAGCTTACTCAAACTCATGTTCATCAAGTTGGTGATGCCATCCAACCAGCTCATCTAATCTAATGATCAAAGGATCAATCTAAAAAGAAGATATAACAATTGTATATATATATGCATCCAACATAGGAGCATATCAATATATAAGGCAAATACTAACAACCATAAAGGGAAAAATCAATAGTAACATAATAATAGTGGGGGACTTAACACACCTCTTTTGTCAATGGGCAGATCATCCAGGCAGAAAATTAACAGGAAACACAGGCCTTAAATCACACATTAGACCACATGGACTTAATTGATATTTACAGAGCATTTCATCCAAAAGCACCAAACTACACATTCTTCTCAAGTGCACTCAGAACATTCTCCAGGATTGACCATATGCTGGGCCACAAGATGAGCCTTGGAAATTTAAGAAACCTGAAATAATCTTTTCAATGAAAGCATTTCAAAACTGAAAGCACCTTTTCCAATACCGATGCTATGGGATTAGAAATAAACTACAAGGAAAAAAAAAACTATTAAAAATAGAAACACATGGAGGCTAAACAATATGCCACTGAACAGCCAATGAATCAGTAAAGAAATCAAAGAGGAAATCAAAAAATATCTAGAGACAAGTGAAAGTGAAACCACAATGATCCAAAACCTGTGGGAAGCAGCAAAAGCAGTTCTAAGAGGGAAGTTTATAGCAATACAGTCTTACCTCAAGAAACAAGAAAAATCTCATGTTGATGTATGGCAAAACCAATACAGTATTGTAAAGTAAAAAAAATTAAAAAAAAAGAAAAATCTCAAATAAACAACCTAACTCTATACCTAAAACAATTAGAGAAAGAAGAACAAACAAAATCTAAATTTAGCAAAGAAGAAATAAATCCTAAAGATTAGAGTAGAAATAAGTGAAAAAGAGACAAAGAAAATGATGGCAAAGATCAATGAAACTAAAGGCTAGTTCTTTGAAAAGATAAAGAAAATTGGTAAACCTTTAGCCAGATTCATCAAGAAAATCAAATCAATAAAATCAGAATGAAAATGAAGAAGTTACATCAGACACCACAGAAATACAAAGGATCATAAGAGACTACTACAAGCAACTGTATGCCAATAAAATGAACAGCTTGGAAGACATGGACAAATTCTTAGAAAGGAACAATCTCCCAAGACTGACTGTACTCATGGAGACAATCATGTCTGTCTGCATTCAGTCTCTCAAAGTCGAGCTTTCTATCTATTAACGTTGTCAAGGTTAACTCCAAAGTGCAATCCTGGACTTGGACTTCCATCAGTGATCTCTAACCCTTGGATACATCGCTGAATTCCTTCTGCTAACATTTAATTTACAGTTTTGGCCTTGTTACTCATAGCACACTGGTCTCAAATTTCATTCTTCCTTCCTTTCTTGTGTGATTTTGGTACTGATGTTATGTTCACGGAGAGAGTTACAGAGTCTATCTCCTTTATCTTTCTCTAGGCCCAAATCCACAAGCATGGAAGAATACTTTTCCCGTTTTGTACAGTTTACCAGAGAACTATGGGGCTGAGAAAACTTATCATTATTGGTCCTACTGATTGACAAGTCATGCAACTCTTCAACTCTTCTCTATCTTCTCGTGCCCATTTTCATAGTTTACTAGGATTTAGCCACATTTCACAACTGCTCAATGCTTTTACCTTAGAATACTCTAACATGCTCTGAAAACCACATCTTCCAAGGATGCATGGTGGGGTCTGGGGTATATACACACACCCACAAATCTTCCTATCTGCCATGTTCAAAAAGTGTTAGATGTTCAGACCTACAAGTGAATGGAGGATGGCGGCCCACCCCTATTCGACATGAAGGCTCTCTTCCAGTTCTTAGACGGCCTAAGAATTGGAAGGCTGTCTTCCAATTCTTCTGCTTCATGGCTGAAACAGAGATACTCACTGACCATCTGT
Organism: Oryx dammah; assembly: GCF_014754425.2. Taxonomy (NCBI): domain Eukaryota; kingdom Metazoa; phylum Chordata; class Mammalia; order Artiodactyla; family Bovidae; genus Oryx; species Oryx dammah. Next base: position 104,683,838 of record NW_024070189.1, on the reverse strand, counting down.
TAGGGAAATTAAATGAAAGTAATTTAGTTCAGGCTTCAAAGACAAGAAAGCAAAGTAGACCTCTGACCATGCTTCTGACCTGCCCAGACATAGGCCTGACTATGTGTCAGATGTGAGTACAAGCCCAGCAGCACCATAGATAAGAGAGAGGGCAGATCAAGGGATTCTTGAGCCCTGGAGGGTGTCTGGCCGAAGTTTAACAACCTTCCAAGCTTTGCAAAACAGCTTTGTAAAACATGATTAACATAAAACCAAAGCTGCAATTTACTCCTTTGCAGCCAGGCATTATAAACGGGAACCCCCAAACTGTAATCTGAAGCCTCACCCATGGAGCAGATAAGCTGCCTGAGACATGTTCCCAACTGAGACTTGAGAGCACTGTTAAATGGGATTTCCTAGCGCTGTTTGAGTCCGGATGTCAGTAAAAACACAATTTGGTGATGTATGTACTGTTACCCTCCTTTACTCTTCTATTTCTCTTTTCTTGTAATGGTTGTTTATTGAAAGTTGTTTATTGAGCTTTCCTGGTGGCTCAGATGGTAAAGAGTCTGCCTGCTGTGCAGGAAATCCAGGTTCGATATCTGGGTTGGGAAGATCCCCTGGAGAAGGAAATAGCAACCCACTCGAGTACTCTTGCCTAGAAAATCCCATGAATGGAGGAACCATGGGGTCTCAAAGAGCAGTCAAACAAGACTGAGCGATTTCACTTCTTCTTATTGAAAGTAAGACAGATAATTCTCTATTAAATATCGAAATTGTGTATTTGTGTATAACAAGTGGTTTCTTTTGTTAACGAATCCTTAAAACCTGAAACAAAAATTAAAACTTTCAGCAAAACACCATTAGGAAAACAGAACAAAATAAAAGACTGCTTTGCTGGTCAGAGGCTGCTAGGACAGTAATTCCTCATTAGCAAAGCCTACTAATGTAGCAGAAGCAAATTTTTCCTTTCCATCCCTAAATTTGTCAATGTAATGCCAAGGGGAATACTGACTCAGAACATCCAAATCATTTGCAGACAATGCAAAATCACATCTGATATAAGAAGACCACCCTAAATAAGACAGGTGACTCTCCACCAATCATCCTTCCTTTCTTCTCTTTGCAAGGGTGACGAGAAAACATGGACCAATTTCTTGGTACCTACAGGCAACTGGGACCTCTACATCTGGGAAAAGGAAGGAAGGACCATCCAGAAACTTAAAAATTGAATTTCAAGTAGGACTGTGTGACCAGTATCTCCCCTAATCCGGGAAAAATGAAACTGTATCACCTCAGGCAAACGAAGAACCTGTATGAGGTGTCAGATTAGGGCATGTGGTGGCTGTCAAGAAAGACATATGATGGGAGGAGAGTCACGTATCTCTAGGTCTACATCAGTCCCAAAGTATCGACACTAGGAACAGGAAGACTCAGGGCATATGCTAAGACACTGCGGCCGAGCCTTACTGAATGCAAAAAGTGGAGAGACACAGCCACACTTCTCCAGGCACACCCTCCCCAGTCTTCCCCCCCAGGCTCACATGGGTATCCGTGCAGGACACGGAAGACAGGGAGCCTTGAGAGATGAAGGTCACAGGCAAGGGCACACAAGTCTGGTGAGGCTGGAAACGGGTCCCCTCATCACCTGCATATGGCTTAGCTCAGCGCCCTCCTCCAGGACTGACCTGTGACGTCCAGGCGGAAGGAGACCTTCTGGCCCCCGGCC
>NW_024070189.1:104639625-104682120 GCF_014754425.2 Oryx dammah | reverse complement strand
TGGGAGGACAGAAGACCAAAAGAGATGAAGTCTAGGGGAAAGATCATCGGGTCTGTCAGGGGTGCAAGCCCGTCCCATCACCTCCACATAAGGCTAACTTACTACCTCCAAACTGACCTGTGACGTCCAGGCGGAAGGAGACCTTCTGGCCTCCGGCCTCGCAGCTGTACTCCCCGGCGTCCGCCTTGCCCACCTGCTGCACCACCAGCTGCCGGGTGCAGCCCTTGGCCTCCACACACACTTTCGAGCTCGAGCTCAGCTTCTTGCCGTCCTTGCACCACGTCACCTCCATCTGGGCCTGAGCCACCTCGCAGCTCAGCGTGGCGCTCGCCCCCGCCACGGCCTTTAACTCCTTATGCATTGGCTGCCCCTTGATAAACACTGCAGAGGACTCTGGGCACAGAAAGGGATACACAGGGTCAGAGACACAAATCGGATCCTATTCCAGGGGATCTTCCCGACCCAGGGACAAACACACGTCTCTGGTGTCTCCTGCATGGCCAGGCAGATTCTTTTCCTCTAGCACCACGTGGGAAGCCCAAACCAGCTTGTGAGACCAAAACCTCAGGGTTCAGGAAATTTTCTCCTTGGAGCCAGTGATGCTCTAAGCCCAGAACGGTGCACAGGTAAAGAGTCTGCTATGTCTCCTATGCCAGAACCTCACGTGTATTATAGTCATGCTCTAACTCAAAAGTAATTCCCAAGGCTGGGAGAAGGTGGCCAAGGTTATGCCTGCATCTGTCACAGCTAGTTCACTGTCCTTCCCAAAAGACAGTCAACCCTGGTGGACAGACTGAATTGTGTGCTCTCGTATCCCCAGAACCAGGCATATGGTATATTCCCCACAAACTAGTCCACGTTTTTCAAGGTATAACGCAGATGTAAAGTACATGAATTCATTTACAGCTCAATAAAGTTTAGGTGTACCTATCCCCACGTGACCAAAACACATCAGTTCAGTTCAGTTCAGTCGCTCAGTTGTGTCCGACTCTCCGCGACCCCATGAATCACAGCTAGCCAGGCCTCCCTGTCCATCACCAACTCCTGGAGTTCACTCAGACTCAGGTCCATAGAGTCGGTGATGCCATCCAGCCATCTCATCCTCTGTCATCCCCTTCTCTTCCTGCCCCCAATCCCTCCCAGCATCAGAATCTTTTCCAATAAGTCAACTCTTCCCATGAGGTGGCCAAAGTATTGGAGTTTCAGCTTCAACATCAGTCCTTCCAATGAATACCCAGGACTGATCTCCTTTAGGATGGACTGGTTGGATCTCCTTGCAGTCCAAGGGACTCGCAAGAGTCTTCTCCAACACCACAGTTCAAAAGCATCAATTCTTTGGCGCTCAGCTTTCTTCACAGTCCAACTCTCACATCCAAACATGACCACTGGAAAAACCATAGCCTTGACTAGACAGACCGTTTGTTGGCAAAGTAATGTCTCTGCTTTTGAATATGCTATCTAGGTTGGTCATAACTTTCCTTCCAAGGAGTAAGCGTCTTTTAATTTCATGGCTGCAATCACCATCTGCAGTGATTTTGGAGCCCAGAAATAAAGTCTGACACTGTTTCCACTGTTTCCCCATCTATTTCCCATGAAGTGATGGGACCGGATGCCATGATCTTCGTTTTCTGAATGTTGAGCTTTAAGCCAACTTTTTCACTCTCCTATGTCACTTTCATCAAGAGGCTTTTTAGCTCCTCTTCACTTTCTGCCATGAAGGTGGTGTCATCTGCATATCTGAGGTTATTGACATTTCTCCCGGCAATCTTGACTCCAGCTTGTGCTTCTATCAACAGACAACATTTCCAGCTCCCCATTCACTGCTGACCACGGCCCAAAAGTCACCTTTTGACCTTTCTCACCATCAACTACTTTTACCTGTGGTTTGATTTCACATGAATGGAATTAAACATCATATGTTCTTTGGATCCGTTTTCTTCCACTCAACATAATGCCTGTAAGATCTATCTATGCTATGCATGCGGCCTGTTCTTTCATACCGATGGATAGGATCTGTTGTATGAGCAAAAGTGAAAGAAAGTGAAGTCGCTCAGTCGTGTCCGACTCTTTGCGACCCCGTGGACTGTGGCCCACCAGGCTCCTCCATCCATGGGATTCTCCAGGCAAGAATACTGGACTGGGTTGCCATTTCCTTCTCCAGGGGATCTTCCTGATGCAGGGATCGAACCCAGGTCTCCTGCATTGCAAGCAGATGCTTTAACCTCTGCACCACCAGGGAAGCCCCATTGTATGAGCAAGCACCACAATTTATTTTCTCCGTTTTTCTCTTATGGTTCATTTGGGTTGCTTCCATTGTGGCGATGTGATGTGTGAAGTTGCTATGAACATTCTTTCACGTATCTTTTAGAGCACTACAACTGCTGGGACACAGAAGCATCTGCTTTTGGCTTTCGCAGATATTTCCAGTTTACCAAAACTGTTTTACCAACTTATGCTGCCAATATAAGTGTGTGGAGTTCCAGTTCTCCACATCCTTACCAACAACTTATATCACCAATTTTAATAACTGTGCATATGCCATCAAATTTAAATAAATACAGAGAGGGTCTCAGAGATTCCATGCTCTAGATGTAGCCATTCACTTATTCACTCAATCACTGATGAAACTACTGTCAAGGAAGGGTCTATTATCTGCAGGCACTATGGTGGTGGCTTGGAATGCTACACCACAGCTGGAAATGTGTACAACGATTCTCTGTGCTTATAGATCCTACTTTCTATTGAGGAAAGATAAACATATAAACCTGAGAATGATGTAATGCTAAGTTGTGTGCTGTGATGAAGTAAGTAAGTGATATGCTAGAGAAAAGGGACTGATTGGTGGCTTAGATATGGCGGTCAGAGCAAGCCTTGCTCAGGAGTGATGTTTAGGTGAAGGCTAAATGATAGAAGGGAGGTACCCTTGAAGAAAGCTGAGCGGGTCATTGTAATAGAGATGAGGCCTAGAGCCAGGGCTCTCCTAAAGGGAAGATATGGAATGAGTGAGGAAGGTAAAAGGGAATTGCACTTTTAGAACCACACTGGGCATCCGATTTTCTCCTGTGGACACTGCTGCTCCTTGGTACGGCATGACAATAAAAGGTATAGGGTCGCTACTATGAAACAGGAATGTTGACCAAGCTGTGGACACCTTGTGTGAACAGAGAGATGAAGTTAGAGATTGAGGTGGCAAGCCTCCAGGGAAAAGAGACTTTGAGGAATTGAGCCCCACACTCAGTCACGTTTCCCCCAAGATGTTTGATGATTTTCCCAGCTGCATGACCCAGGGGACTATGAAGCTAAGCAGATCTCTGAAAAGTACAGCAGACATTTTAGCACCTTGCATTAACACAGAGACAAAGATAGGGTTGAGTCTCTGCTTGGAAAAAGACCCTCACCCCTGCCCAAGTCTATGCAGGAATCCTTGAAGGATGCCCAGGACTAGAAGCCAACCAGAGACAGACGACCCTGATCAAAACTACAGTGCAGCCTTGATCCCTGCAGTACCAGGACAGACTAAAATTCTTAGTTGTTTCCTTTATCCCTAGCAAAAGAAATACTGATCCTCTTTCTAAAGTAAGATAACATCATCCATGTTAAAAAAAAAAAAAACAGTATCTGACCATCAACTGAAAATTCACTGGCATGCCAAGGACAGGAGTAAATAGGAATTTTTTTAAAGGCAATATTAGATGATGAGTTTTATGGCTATCAGACCAGGATATAACCATGCTGTGTCCATGTGCACAGTTGCTAAGTTGTGTCTGACTCTCAGTGACTCCATGAACTGTAGCCCACCAGGCTCCTCTATCCATAGGATTTCCCAGGCAATAACACTGGAGTGGGTTGCCATTTCCTCCTCCAGGGGATCTTCCCAACCCAGGGACTGAACCCATGTCTCGTGTGTCTCCTGCACCTGGGAAGCTGATATATAAGCATGATAATATTTCTTTAATATGAAAAAAAGAAAATAGATCAAATATAAAAAATGTACTACCAACTCTAGAATCTATAGATTCTATAAGAAATTAAACAAACATAAATTATAAAATGGGAAAACAGAACTGAAAGTAAACACACTATAAATGGATTTGACAACAGGTTAGATACAAAGGAACAGAAAACGAGTGAACTGGAAGACAGAGCTAAAGGAAATGTCCCGACTAAAGTAGAGAGAGAAAAAGAACTGAGTTAGAGAGAAAGAGAGAGAACAAGAATTGAGGTAGAGAGAAAGATACATGAGAGACACAGGAGACAAACTTACTCCATGACTGAGCAAAGACAAAAATCTGCACTCAAAATGCTCTGGAATTCTAACCAAGATGAATACAAGAAAACCATATCTAGGTGCATCAATATAAACTGCTGAAAGTCAAAAACAGTATCTTAAAAACAACAGGGAAACAAAGATGGGACCTTGAGGGAAGAAAATCTGACAGTTGATGTTCCAAAAAATACATGGAATCTGGAAGGTGGTGGAATAGTCTCTTTAAAAAAAAAAAAGTTAATAAAGTTTGGAGGGTGGATTGTTAAACTGTAATTTGATATTGAGAGAAAATAACCCTCAGCATATTGCGCTAGACTCTGGCTCTGTATTTCTCTGGCTATACGAACTTTGGCGGTTATGGAGTTTCTTTTTTGTGCCTTATCTTAAAATGGGAATTCCTCTTCCTGAAGCGGTTGTGAAACTTACACAAGTAAATAGACAAGAAGCACTCATAGAATCTAGCCCTAGGCATATGATTAATACGTTAGCTGCTATGTCGTAAGTTTCATGAGGAAACGGGCTTCTAGGTGGCATGATCACACACTCCTCACTCCCTAATAGTTAACTTGAGGAACATTAAGAAGCTTCAAGGAACCCACCTGTGACACTGAGTTGGAAGGAAACCTTCCAGGTCCCGACTTTTCAGCCAGGCTTCCCAGACTCTGCCTTGCCCAGCTGCTGCACCACCAGGCTCCAGGTGCAGACCTTGGCCTCCACATACACTTCCAAGCTTCTTCCCTCTTTGAATCATGTAATCTCTGTCTGGGCTACCTTACAGCTTAGCGTGGCTCTGGCCCCCACCTCAGCCTGCACTTCCCCGCATGCTGGGTACAGCCTGGAAAACATCAATGTGGGCTCTGAGGACAGGGAGGAACAAGCACTCAGAGACAATCAAATTTCTAGAACTGGATGAGGGCTCACCTTCTGGAACTCAAAACTAGAATGCCTTGGCCCCAAGCTGGCCCTATTCCTAGCTTTCTCAATGCAGGGAATTTCACATGGAGGAGATGCACAAAGCAGAGAACAGGATAGTTCCTGGAATCTGAATGCTCCCAGTTCAATCGTCTTCAGGTTGATATATGCTACAACCCAGGTTTACTCATCACCTGTGATCTCATAATTACTCTAACAAAGAGAGGCATAATTTGAGGCTGGCACATCAAAGAACTGGTATTCTCAGGGAGAGTTTCTTATACCATGTTACCAAAAACAGGTGATACTCTTGTCACAGGAACATTAATATGCTAATGCAGTCTACAACTTCTAGCAGGCCAACCACCATTGGTGTAATCAAATCGTGTAATCAAATCCTTGGCCTTGTAATCAGATGTTCTTTTTTAATTAACTTATTGTATTTGCTTCATATCACATTACTCTAGAACCCATTCTATTACTCCAGATTTGATTTTCTTCTTTATAAAATAATTTCATTGGTAATTCTTTCAGTGAGATTTTGTGAATGATAAATTCTCTCCATTTACTCTGTGCTCTTCATTGCTGTTGATAAACCTAAAGAAGAATAAATATCATCCCACTAATCTTTTTTCTCTTTGGAAATAGATGGAGAAACAGTGGAAACAGTGGCTGACATTATTTTCCTGGGCTCCAAAATCACTGCAGATGGTGATTGCAGCCATGAAATTAAAAGACGCTTACTCCTTGGAAGGAAAGTTATGACCAATCTAGACAGCATGTTAAAAGGCAGAGACATTACTATGCCAACAAAGATCCCTCTAGTCAAGGCTATGATTTTTCCAGTGGTCATACATGGATGTGAGAGTTGGACTATAAAGAAAGCTGTGTGCTGAAAAAGTGATGCTTTTGAACTGTGGTGTTGGAGAAGACTCTTGAGAGTCCCTTGGACTGCAAGCAGATCCTACCAGTCCATCCTAAAGGAGATCAGTCCTGGGTGTTCATTGGAAGGACTGATGTTGAAGCTGAAACTCCAATACTTTGGCCACCTGATGCAAAGAACTGACTCATTGGAAAAGCCCCTGATGCTGGGAAAGATTGAAGGCGGGAGAAGGGGATGACAGAGAATGAGATGGTTGGATGGCATCACCGACTCAGTGCACGTGAGTATGAGTGAGCTCCAGGAGATGGTGAACAGGGAGGCCTGGCGTGCTGCGATTCACGGGGTCGCAAAGAGTCGGACACGACTGAGCGACTGAACTGAACTGAAGATCTCCTCTTGGCTTCTGACCCTTCTGCAATTCACTATAATGTGTCTAGCTGTGACTGTTTTTACACTTTCCATTATTACTTACAAATCTTACAGTTTGGGATTTATGTCTTTTATCATTTCTAAAATGTCTCCAATTATTTCTTTCATTATTTCATCTTCCTCGTTATTTCCAGTCTCTCCTAGAAGTCTTTTTAGACACACACGTGGCCTGCTTCTCATCACTACTCTGTTATTAACTGTTATTTTTTACTTCTCTGTGATTCATTCTGAGTAACTTTCTCAGATATATCTTCCAATTCAGTAATTTTATGTTCAACTATGTTTAATTTGCTGTTTATTCCTCTTTTAAACTGTTCATTATAAATTTTGTTTCCTTTCCAAGAAATTTCACTTGTTCCTTTAAATCTGCCTGTTCTTTTCCCCAGTATTACACTTTTTCTTACGTTTTCAAGTCCTCCATACATCTTTTTAACCATATAAAATAGATTTATATTCTCTTTCAGACTGTTGTCCTATCATCTGAAGTTCCTGGGTGGTTCTAATCTTGCTTATGTTTGTAAGTTCCAACTCCCCTTTATATTGGATAATTCCTCCAATACTTAGATTTTTATTGTGAGAGCATATTTATCAGGAACTCTTTTTTAAAGACTTTTATTTATTTGGCCATGCCACGCAGCTTATATGGGATCTGAATTCCCCAATCAGGGATTGAACTCAGGCCCTTGGAAGTGAAAGTGGGGAGTCCCAACCACTGCACCCCCAAGGAATTCCCCAGGGATTCATTACGTATAACCTGATTGTGGAGGGGTATCCCTCCTGAATGCTTTCCATTTACTCCTGTCAGGTATTGCAGGAGTATCGCTGGCCTAGAGCTTCATTTTTAGCTCAACTTCTTATTCTGGGGTCCCAAATACGACACATTCACATTCCAGTCCACTTCTTTTCGCACCCAAGCCAAGGAAAATAGAAAAATACTTTGACACCTCCCTGGGCTATGGGTAGTTTACTTTTCTGGTCCAACTTTTCCTTAAACACGTGGTTCTACAAGGTTCTCAGATTTGTCCAGTTGTCTCAGTTCCACTCCTCTAACTCTCTTGAACCAAAGTTCCTACTGCCTGTTTGCAAGTCAGACCCAGAGCCCTGAAACCAAAACCCCACAACAACATCAGTGCACCAACTCATCACTGACTGCTTTAGTCTTTCATTCCATCTTCGCTTCCAACCTAGAAATTTCCCTTTTTTTCCCCCTGCCAGTTCAGATATTAACTTAACCTAACTTCGCTACATTTTGTCCACAAGAAAAGGCCATGTGAAGATACAGGAAGAGAGCTCTCACAAGAAACTGATATGATGGCACCTTGATATTGGACTTCCAACCTCTAGAACTGCAAGGAAAAATAAAGTTTTGTTGTTGAGGCCATACAATCTGTGGTATTTTGCTATAAAAACCTGAGCTGACTAATACACTGGATAAATAAAATAAAAAGAGGTACACTGTACCTCTCCTCTTGAATTCTTTAAAATGTTTGATAGTTAAAAGCCAAAGATCATCTCACACTGAATAAGTTTACAATGTACACAGAGATGATGCATAAGACAATTATTAACATAAAGAAGAGATGACAAAAGTACTTATATATAAGTTCTACAAGTCAACTGAAGTAGTAAAATTCTGGATTCTCAACAGGTGGTGAGGAGTATGTTTATTGCAATCCCTAGGGTAACTACTGTGTCACAACAGACAAATTAAAATGGAATACTAAAAACATCATAAATAACCCCCAAAGATAGGAAAGGTAAAAAGAGAAAAGACAAAAATAAACATTAAGGCAGGAGACCAGAATTCAAATAATTACCACATTAATAACAAGTCTAGTCCAAACACACCTATTATAAGAAAGAGATTGTCGGGATGTGTAAAAAGGACCCAACGTTATGCTGTCTGCAAGAAACTCACATCAAGTGTGTATAGATAAAAGAATGAAACAGTATATACAATGCAAACACTAATCAAGACAAATCTTGCATATCTACATTAATACCAAATAGAATAGACTTCTGAGCCAAAAAAATTACCAGCAATAAAGAGGAGTATTACCTAAAGATAAACCAGTCAACATACAAAGAAGACATAACAGTTCTAAATGAGTAAGCACCAAGTAGCAGAGCTTCAAAACACATGAAACGGAGACTGCCAGAACTGAGAGTAAAGCCAGAAATGCCACAGTTACAGCTGGAGACGTCAGCACTCTTCACGCAATACCTGGTAGAACTCACAGACAGAACACCATTAGACGCTGAACCAGTAACCAGCATGATTGGACACACATAAGACACTCCACCTAAGGGCAAGCTAGGCATCCCTTTCAAGTATACATGGAACAGTCACCAACATCTACCATACTGTGGTTTACTAAGAAAGTTCTAAACATTTCTAAAATCTAAAAAACATAAAGTATGTGTTAGTATAGACTAGGAATCAACAACAGAGAGGTAAAAGCAAAATCTCTAAGCACTTGGAAATTAAACAACACACCTCTGAATAATACAGCAGTCGAAGAATTTTTTTCAAGCAAAATTAGTAAATATTTTAGACGGAATAACAATGAAAATACAACATATCAAAATTTGAAGAATAAAGTTAAAGCAGCACTTAAAGGAAATTTAAAGTATTAAATATTTATATTAGAAAAGAAGAAAGATTTCAATCAGAAATCTAAGTTTATACCTTAAGAAATTCAAAACAGAAAAGGTTAGAAAGAAGGAAATAATAAAGATAACTTAAATCAATGAAGTTAAAAATAAAATCAATGAAACCTACATCTGGTTCTTTGAAAAGATCAATAAAATTGATAAACCTTTAACAAGAAAAAGAAAGAAGATATAAACTAACAATACCAGGAATGAAAGAAGAAATATCACTACATATGCTGCAGATATTAAAAGTGAGCAGAGGAAGACTACAAACAACTCTATGAGCATGAAATAAACAAATCTGATGAAGTAATCAATTTCTTAAAATCCAAAAACTAAAAAAAAAAAAAAAAAAAACTTGCCAAGAGGAAACAGATAAACTATATACTTTCATAAGTATAGATAAAATGTTTTTATTATTTAGACCTCCAAAAAAGAAATCTCTGGGCCAGGATGACTTCACTGGTTTACCCAGTGAAATAACTAAAAGAGAAATTAAAGAAGGAATAGAACAACATAGATTCTACACAATCTCTTTCAGAAAACAGAAGCAAAGAGAATACTTTTCAACACATTTTGTGATTCCAGCATTATCCTGATACCAAAGCCAGACAAAGACAGTGTAAGAAAGTTACAAACCAAAATTCCTCATGCACATAAACATAAAAGTACTCAACCAAATATTTTCAAACTGAATCCAGTAACATATAAAAAGAACGACACACCACAAACAACCAAATGGGCATAATCCAAGAAATGCAAGGCTGCTTTCACTATTTTAAAATCATCCTAAGACACATTAGCAAAATGGCAAAATAACAACTTTTTAAAAAAACTCTCTTCCATGAAATCAATTAAGACATTTGCAAAAATTGTTGTAATCAACTTTCTCAAAGCTCTGGAAATTAACCAAAGGCTTCTTAGCAATCTGAGGAGCATACAGTCAAGAAAAACAGCCACATCTTGGTAAGAACAGCAAAACGTGGTATTTTAACTTGCCCAATCCTCATACCCTTCTCCCCGGTTCTGACGTAGACTTGAAAACCAACAGTCCACTATCGCAATGAAAACCAGCAACTGGAAGCCACCTGGTAGGTAAAGAATGAAATGAGGGCTCTTTCAAAGTTCCATTCCCAGAGAATAGTCGTTATGTAAGCTGACTAGTGGTTCCCTGCCAGAGAAGGCAATGGCACCCCACTCCAGTACTCCTGCCTGGGATATCCCATGGGCAGAGGAGCCTGGTGGGCTGCAGTCCATGGGGTCACGAAGAGTCGGACACGACTGAGCAACTTCCCCTTCTCTTTTCACTTTCATGCATTGGAGAAGGAAATGGCAACCCACTCCAGTGTTCTTGCCTGGAGAATCCCAGGGACGGGGGAGCCTGGTGGGCTGCCATCTCTGGGGTCGCACAGAGTCGGACACGACTAAAGTGACTTAGCAGCAGCAGCAGTGGTTCCTTGCAAAACCCCACTCACAAGGCTGTCTTTATTCATTATCCAAGTCTGAACAGAAGCTCACCAAGTAAAAACAGCTTTTCCCCAGGGGTATTTATTAAAAAATAATCACAGGCAATTACTGAACATGGCTGTCTGGGTTTGTGGATAGCAACTGGCAGACAACAGGCTAATCAATGGGCTTAAAAGGAAAAGCTAGATTATGAGATGTTAGTAGATGGCTTTGGAAAGCTCTGACCTCTTCCTGGGCATCTAGAAGGCCATACATCCATGATACTCAGAAGACCCCTGAGAAGGTCCTAAACTCACACATCTGCCTCATGAAAGCCTGAAGTCAAGGCAGAGGTGGATATGGCTTTGAGTTACATGCATGCAACAACACCCACACAAAGTCCCCTGGCAAAAACTGGGAGACGTACAGGTTACAGACATCGAAGGAAATCACTGTGACATCATTAGCTGGCCAATAAGCTAACTGAAGAGAGACTTCAGTATCTTATACACACACACACACACACACACACACACTTTACAGAATTCATTCAGGAAAGTCACTGAACATCCAAACAACAGCAGCAAAAGGAAACAGCAATTCCAACAAATGCCAGGCAGGATGGGAGAATCTGAACTCCAGAGTTTCCACATATTATCACGTAATATTCCAGTTATCAACAAAGAATTACATAACATGCTAAGAAACAGGAAAGCATGGCCCACACACAGGCAAAGAAACAGTCAACAGAAACTGCGCTTGAGAAAATCCAGATATTGGACTTATTAGTAAAAGTCTTTACATCAGCTATTTTAAGTCTGCTTTTAAAAAACTAAAGGGAACAATTTACAATGAAATAAAGGAAGATATGAGGACAATGTCTCACCAAATAAATAATATCCATTAAAAGATATATTTTAAAATAGAAATCCTAAATTTAAAAAGTATAACAATTGAAATGAAATCTTCACTAACGAGGTATTCAACAGCCACTTTAAGCAGGCAAAAGAAAGAATCATTCAAGTTAAAGGCAGGTCTCTTGAAATTAGCCAGTCTGAGGATCAGAAAGAAAAAACCATGAAGAAAACGGACAGAGCCTCAGACAGCTGTGGGACAACACGGATTGTACCGATACATGCAAAGTGGGAGTCCACGGGAGGCGAGAGAAAGGGGCAAAGAGGTTATCTGAAGAACTGGTCAAAAACTTCCAAAGCTGATAAAAGACATGAATCTATACACCTAAGAGGCTCAACAAACTCCATGAAGATAAACTGAACGAGAGTCACACTAAGGCAATGTATGTCAAATTGTCAAAGGTCAGAAAAGCAGCAAGAAGTGACCTGTCCCAAACAAGAGCTCCTCAATAAGACAAATAGCTGTTTTCTCCTTGGAACCCACAGAGGCCAGAAGACAGTCGGATGATGTATTTAAACTGTTAAAAGAAAAAACCATCAACCAATGGTTTTAGATTTGCCAAAGCTGTCCTTCAAAAGTGAAAGAGAACTTAATACAGTCCCAGATTAACAAAACCTAAGGATCTCTGTGCCAGCCCACGTCCTACAAAACATTCTAAAGTAATCTTTCAGCTCAAAATGAAGATACAAGACAGTAACTTGAAACTGTATGAAATCAAAGAATGACAGTAAATGTAGCCACACAAGAAAATATAAAAGCCAGTAGCATTTTCATTCTGTAATTCATCTTGTTTTTTATATGACTTCAAAAAGGGTATAAACAATAATTATAAAACTGCAAAGTTAATGGATACACTATGTATAAAGACAACTTGTCACAATAAGAACATTCAGCTTGGGGCACAAGTTGTAAATATGCAGAGTTTTTATTGAAACTAAAATCATATAATTTCAAATTTGATTATTATAAAGCTGTATGCCAATGACAAATCCCCAGGGTAATCACTTAAGAAAAAATGAATGTATATATAAATAAAGAAATGAAAAAGTAACAAAGTGGCACACCAGAAAAAAATCAGTTAATCATTAATGACAGTAATGCAGAAAGCAATGGCAAAAAGATATGACAAACAAGAAACAGAGAACAAAATAGCAGAAGTAAGCCCTTCTTTTTAAGAATTAACAACACAAAATGAATTCGTTTAAGTGCTGTCTGTAAGAGAGTCACTTTATGTCCAGACATACAAATAGGTTGAAAGTGAAAAGATACTCCATGCAAACAGCAATCAATAGAGACCTGAGGTGGCTATACTTAAGTCAAAAAAAAAAAAAGAAAAGACATTATATTATAATATATATAATTTTAGACTAGGCTTCCCTGGTAGCTCCGAAGGTAGAGAATCCGCCTGCAATGAGGGAGACCTGTGTTCAATCTCTGGGGTGGGACGATCCCCAGTATTCTTACCTGGAGAATCCCATGGACAGAGGAGCCTGGCAGGCTACAATCCACGAAGTCACAAAGAGTTTGACAAGACTGACCAACTAATCACAGCACAGCACATAGATTAATGATGTTACATACTCCTAAAAAGAGTCTTAACTAAGAAGATAACACAGCTATAAACATAAGCGCAACTAAGCACAGCACAGCAGGAGAGCTCCAAAACACGTGAAATGAAAGCTAGAAGACTAAAGACATAAACAGTTCTCCAAGAACAGCTGAAGACTTCAATATCCTACTTTGAATAATGGACAGAATAACAGATCAATAAAGAAATCTGACATGAATAACACAAAACAAGAAATTGGGCCTAACTGAATTATAACAGACATTCCCCCCAACAACAACAGAAGACACTCCGCCCAACAAGAACAGAAGACACTCTACCCAGCAACAGCAGCAGACACATTTTGCTCAAGTACCTACGGAACACTCTCTAATATATGTTAAGCCATAAAACGAGTCTAAAGAAATCTTAAAAGACTGAAAGCACACCAAGAGTCGTTTTGACTATGATGGAATGAAACTTAAAATCAATAATTGAAGGAAAACTAGAAAATTCACAATCACATGTCAAAGTTAAACAATACGCTCAAGCGAGATTTACAAGGAAAATTAGAAAATATTTGGCGATAAATGAAAATGAAAGCACTGCATACTGAAACTTATGAGATGCAGTGAATGCAGGGTTTCCTGCCATCCAGAGCTATAAATTATAGGCCTATGTTAAAAAAACTACAAGTCAATGACCTAACTTTATGCCTTAAGAAAAAGAAGATTACGTGAAACCCAAGCTCAGAAGAATGAAAACAATAAAGATTAGAGCACAAATAAATGAAATAGAGAATACAAAAGTGACAGGAAGAACTGAGAAAACCAAAAGGTGGTTTCTTGAAAAGATCAAGAAAATTGACAAAACATTAGCTAGGCTGATCAAGAAAAACACAGAAGACTAAAATTATTAAAATCAGGAGGAGAACAGGGACATCAATAAAGACTTTGTAAAAATTAGAAGGATTATAACAGAATACTACAAACTACTGCATACCAACTAGATAACCTAGATGAAATGGAGAAATTCTCAGAAACACATAAGCTATCAAAACTAACACAAGAATAAACAGAAAAACTCTGAATGGACCTATAACAAGTAAAGAGATTTAATCAATAATCAAAAGCAAAATGAGAGGCATCCAGACCAGAAATGAAGTAAAACTATCTGCAGGTGACATGATTTGCACATGGAAAATCCTAAGGCATTCCCAAAAGAACCAACAGAGTAAAGAGATGGATTCAGAAAGGCTGCAGGAGAGCAGGCCAATGGCTATTGCTCAAGCACATATGGATCCAGTCTACTTCTGGATCAAGTCTATTTCTATGTCTTCAGTTCAGTTCAGTCGCTCAGTTGTGTCTGACTCTTTGCAACCCCATGAATCGCAGCACACCAGGCCTCCCTGTCCATCACCAACTCCCGGAGTTCACTCAGACTCACGTCCATCGAGTCAGTGATGTCATCCAGCCATCTCATCCTCTGTCATCCCCTTCTCCTCCTGCCCCCAATCCCTCCCAGCATCAGAGTCTTTTCCAATGAGTCAACTCTTCGCATGAGGTGGCTAAAGTACTGGAGTTTCAGCTTCAGCATATTAGGAATGAGTAATTTAAAAGGAAATTAAGAAAATAATTCCATTCACAGTAACAAAGAAAAGAATAAAACATTTAGCAACAAACAACACAATAAGCACAATTCTTGCACACTAAAAACTATAACATAATTGAAAGGAAGTTAAAACACCAAAATAAATAGAAAGTCATTTCATACTGTTGACTAGGAGACTAATGCTGTTAAGATGTCAATATTCCCCAAATTGAGCTATACACTGGATGCAATCCCAATCAAAATACCACCTGCTGTTTTTGCAAAATTTAAAAAAGATGATCCTAAAATTTACGTGCAAATGCAAGAGACCTCAAATAGCCAAATCAATGTTGTCTGGGGCAAAAAAAATTTAAAGCATTCACACGTCCCAATTTCAAAATTCACCACAAAGTTACAATGACCCAGACTGTAGCAGACATATACATCAACAGAGTAAAATTAAGAGTCCAGATAAAACAAGATGGTGTCAAGGAGGAGGAGTGCAAAGGTGGGAAGATAAACTCTGCTGCCAAAGCATAAAAAAGGCAGGAGAGAGGGGACTCAGCAGGTGCACAGCTTCGGCATGCTTAAAAATATAAGCAGCAGGAAGGGCCTGTCCAAAAACGTGGTCTCCAGGTGAGGCCTAGTCTACGCTAAGGAAGTTCCCTGCCTCAAGATTCTTCTCAGCAAAGCCCCAGGGCTGGCACTGTGGCTGGCCTACTTCTGGTAAAGCTGCGCCAAGTGTTTGAAATCTTGGGGGCAGAGTGCTGAAGGGCTGAGTCTTCAGTCAGCGATGCTAGAGCCAGCGGCCCTGACTGGGACCATGGTCTGTGCTTAGATGCTCAGCTGTGTCTGACTCTTTGTGAGCCCATGGACTGCAGCCCACCAGGCTCCTCTGTCCATGGGATTCTCCAGGCAAAAATACTAGAGTGGGCTTTCATGCCCTCCTCCAGGGGATCTTCCCAACCCAGGGATCGAACCCACATCTCCTGCATTGCAGGCGGATTCTTTACCAACTGAGCCTGCAGGGAAGATTCTTCGGGTGAAGCCCTGTTCCTGGTGCTCCGGACAATCACCCGGTCCTGGTCCTGGTCCTGGTCCTGCACTACAGAGTGCAGACGTGAGAGGTGTTGCTTTCCTGGCGAGCTACACCCTGGCCCTGCTGTTCCTGCTGCTTGCACCACTAACGCCCCAGGCTGTCACCACGCTGCTCCAGACCTCCAGCATGCCTGCTGTGGAGGTGAGAAGGCTGCTGCAGGCAGCCACGAAGTACCACACGGGCACAGCTCTCAGCCATCATAGTCTTTCTGCTCCGTAGGGATTCCCTGGCCCCAGTCTTCACCTCCATTCAGGAACCTGGAAACCCCTTCATGTCTGGAAGCTTTGTAGTCTCTTTCTGCAACAGCCTCATCGCTGTTCAGCTACTCTTCTACTGGAATGCAAAGACTCCCCACAAGAAGAAAAAGCAGTGGAGTTGAGCTGGCTCCCAGAGTACACTCCATGTTTCTATTAATCTACCCAACCTTGGGGCCCTTCTCATCTGAATCAGTCTGCTTATGTAACTTGTCAACATTCCTTGTTCCTGTGCAACTGCAACTTTAGTGGAAATATTTGGTTGACTTCCATCCTTAGAAAGGATAGGGGTAGAGATTTTCAGACTGACATTTTGACATTGTGTGCATTATTACAAAATTCAGGAGAAGAAAGTAAGGAACACTAGGCCATTCAGATATGACCTAAATGAAACCCCTTATGATTATACAGTGGAGGTGACAAATAGATTCAAGGGATTAAATCTTGTAGGCAGAATGTCTGAAGAACTGTGGACAGAAGTTCTTAACACTGTAGAGGAGACAGTGACCAAAACCATCCCCAAGAAAAAGAAATGCTAGAAGGCAAAGTGGTGGTCTAAGCTATTAGAAAAGAAGAGGCATAAAAGGCAAGGTAGAAAGGGAAAGATATACTCATTGATTGCAGAGTTCGAGAGAAAAGCAAGGAGAGATAAGAAGGACTTCTCAAACAAACAATGCAAAGAAATAGAGGAAAACAATAGAATGTGAAAAATTAGAGATCTCTTCCTGAAAACTGGAGATATCAAGGGAACATTCCATGCAAGGATGGGCATGATAAAGGACAAAAACAGTAAGGACTTAGAAGCAGACGAGATTAACAAGAGGTGGCAATAATACAAGAAGAACTATATTAAAAAGGTCTTAATGACCTGAGTAACCATGATGGTGTGGTCACTCACCTAGAGTCAGACATCCTGGAATGTGAAGTCAAGTGGGCTTTAGGAAGCATCACTATAACCAAAGCTAATGGAGGTGATGGAATTCCAGCTGAACTATTTGAAATCCTAAAAGATGATGCTTTGAACGTGCTGCACTCAATATGTCAGCAAATTTGGAAAACTCAGCAGTAGGCACAGGACTGGAAAAGGTCAGTTTTCAGTCCAATCCCAAAGAAAGGCAATGCCAAAGAATGCTCAAACTACCACACAACTGCAGTCATTTCACATGCTAGAAAGTTTATACTCAAAATCTTCCAAGCTAGGCTTTAGCAGTATGTGAACAGGACTTCCAGATGTACACACTGAACATAGAAAAGGCAGAGGAACCAGAGATCAAACTGCCAAATTCATTGGCTCATAGGGAAACCAAGGGAATTTCAGAAAAAAAATCTACTTCTGCTTCATTGACTGTGCTGAAGCCTTTGACTGTGTGGATCACAACAAGCTGGAAAATTCTGAAAAAGATGAGAATACCAGACCACCTTATCTGCCTCCTGAGAAACCTGTATGCAGGTCAAGAAGCAACAGTTAGAACTGGACAGGGAAAAATGGACTGGTTCCAAATTGGGAAAGGAGTATGTCAAGGCTGTATATTGTCACCCTGCTTATTTAACTTCTCTGCAGAGTACATAGGGGAAATGCCAGGCTGGATGAATCACAAGCTGGAATAAAGATTGCTGAAAGAAACATCAACAACCTCAGATTTGCAGATGATACCACAGAAAGTGAAGAGGAACTAAAGAGCCTCTTGATGAAAGTGAAAGAGGAGAGTGAAAAAGCTGACTTAAAACCTCATATTAATAAACCCATGCACCTACGGGTACCTTATTTTTGACAACGGAGGCAAGAATATACACTGGGGCAAAGACAGCCTCTTCTCTAAATGGTGATGGGAAAACTGGACAGCTACATGTAAAAGAATGAAATTAGAACACTTCCTAACGGCATACACAAAGATAAAATGGATTAAAGACCTAAATGTAAGACCAGAAATTATAAAACTCTTTAGAGGAAAACACAGGCAGAATATTCTATGACATAAATCAAAGAAAAATCCTCTATGACCCACCCTCCTAGAGTAATGGAAATGAAAATAAAAGTAAACAAGTGGGACCTGATTAAACTTAACAGCTTTTGCACAGCAAAGGAAACTATAAGCAAGGTGAAAAGACAATCCTTAGAATGGGAGAAAATAATAGCAAATGAAACAACCAACAAAGGATTAATTTCCAAAATATGCAAGCAACTCATACAACTCAATGCCAAAAAAACAAACAACCCAATCAAAAAGTGGGGAAAAGATCTAAACAGACATTTCTCCAAAGAAGATATAGAGATGGCTAACAAACACGTGAAAAGATGGTCAACATTGCTCATTATTAGAGAAAGGCTAATCAAAACTACAGTGAGATATCACCTCACACCAGTCAGAATGGTCATCATCAAAAAGTCTACAAACAATAAATGCTGGTGAGGGTGTGGAGAAAAGGGAGCCCTCTTGTACTGTTGGTGGGAATGTAAATTGGTACAGCCACTATGGAAAACGGCATGGAGATCCCTTAAAAAACTAGGAATAAAACCACCATATGACCCAGTAATCCCAGTCCTAGGCATATTCCCTGAGGAAACCAAAATTGAAAAAGACACATGTATCCCGTTGTTCACTGCAGCACTGTTTACAATAGCTAGAACATGGAAGCAACCTCGATGTCCATTGACAGATGAATGGATAAAGAAGTTGTGGAATGGAATATTACTCAGCCATAAAAAGGAACGTATTTGACTCAGTTCTAATGAGGTGGGTGAACCTAGAACCTATTATACAGAGTGAAGTAAGTCAGAAAGAGAAAGAGAAATATCATATTCTAACACATATATACGGAACCTGGAAAAATGGTACTGAAGAACTTATTTACAAGACAGACATAGAGATTAGATATATGGACATGGGGAGAGTATGAGGAGAGGGTGAGATGTATGGAAAGAGTAACATGGAAACTTACATTACCATATGTAAAATAGATAGCCAATGGGAATTTGCTATATGGCTCAGGAAACTCAAACAGGGGCTCTGTATCAACCTAGAGGGGTGGGATGGGGAGGGAGATGGGAGGGAGGTTCAAGAGGGAGGGGACACAGGTATACCTGTTGAGCTTTGACAGAAAACAACAAAATTCTGTAAAGCAATTTTCCTTCAGTTAAAAAAAAAGAAAAAGAAAAACACCAACATCAAGAAGAAGTAAGATCATGACATCCAGTCCCATCACTTCATGGCAAATAGAAGGGGAAGAAGTAGAAAGAGTGACAGATTTTATTTTCCTGGGCTCCAAAATCACTGCAGATATTGACTGCAGCCATGAAATTAAAAGACACTTGCTCCTTGGAAGGAAAGCTATGACAAATCTCAGTTCAGTTTGGTCGCTCAGCCGTGTCTGACTCTGTGACCCCATGGACTGCCGCACGTGAGGCTTCCCTGTCCATCACCAACTCCTGGAGACTGCTCAAACTCATGTCCGAGTTAGTGATGCCATCCAACCATCTCATCCTCTGTTGTCCCCTTCTCCTCCTGCCTTCACTCTTTCCCAGCATCAGGGTCTTTTCAAATGAGTCAGTTCTTTGCATCAGGTGACCAAAGTGTTGGAGTTTCAGCATCAGTCCTTCTAATGACTATTCGGGACTGGTTTCCTTTAGAATTGACTGGTTGGATCTTCTTGCAGTCCTTGAAGACTCTCAAGAGTCTTCTTCAACACCGCAGTTCAAAAGCATTAATTCTTTGGCACTCAGCTTTCTTTATAGTCCAACTCTCACATCCATACATGACTATCGGATAAACCATAGCTTTGACTAGATGGACCTTTGTTGGCAAAGTAATGTCTCTACTTTTTAATATGCTATCTAGGTTGGTCATAGCTTTTCTTCAAGGAGTAAGTGTCTTTTAATTTCATGGCCGCAGTCACCATCTGCAGTGATTTTGGAGCCCAAGAAAATAAAATCTGTCACTGTTTCGATGGCGTCACTGACTCAATGGACATGAGCTTGAGCAAGTTTCAGGAGATGGTGAAGGACAAGAAAGCCTGGCGTGCTCCAGTCCATGGGGGTCACAAAGAGTCAGACACAACTGAGCTCCTGAAAAACAAATCCAAACTGCACAGATGCCATTGCTAAGGAGGGCTTAGACGGGCAACATTAACTTTTTCAAGGAGTTGATTTAAAGAAAAGTCTTATGCAACGACCACCAATTTGGGATAAAACCCCAGACGCCTGCAGGGCTCTAGCTTCCTCTACACGGCCACAAAGACCCCCACAGCCCATGCAAAAGGGCATCACGGCTGATCACGCAAGTGGACAAACGTGACAAACCCATGCAAGCCTATGGACACACACCTTTTGTCTCACGTTTAGAGCAGGGCATCCCAGAGGAATCATTCGGGGACAGGCAGAAGAGACGGAGCATTAGTGTAGACTGGGCGCTGTGTGCACCTCTGGACAAGCGCCATCTCAACCTAACTCCCTGGACAGCCCTCAAACTGGGTGGGTCTCATTCTGCCCATTATACAGGTGAAAAACTGACACCACCCAAGGTAATGATGTGGCTTCCCCGGGGCTCCACTGCAAGCAAGAGCATCAGGACTCAGGCACAGGAGCACACACTGTTCAGCAGGATCAGGGGCCAAGCACATGCCCAGACGTTCCCACATCACTGTCCAGAACTTTCTGGAGGCCCTGAGGCACATTTGGTGGAGTGCTACCCTGCCTGACATGCTTGGGTTCGCCTCCAGTACCAGACATGGGGCCCTGATGCCTGGGCCTCTGGCCCACCATGAAAGCGCCGCCCCCCTCCCTTGACCTGCCTCACCCCCAGAATCTCAGTCCAGTGGTGCGGGAGGGAGCCAGCCCTCAGCACTCCTCGAGGGTGTCCTCAGGACAGCTCCAGCAGTTCTATGACTGGCCCTCACCGCAGATCCTCTGGCCCCCTGATGCGAAGAGCTGACTCACTAGAAGAGACCCTGATGCTGGGAAAGACTGAAGGTGGGAGAAGAGGACGACAGAGGATGAGATGGTTGGATGGCGTCACCAACTCGAGGGACGTGAGTTTAAGCAAGCTCCGGGAGTTGGTGATGGACAGGGAAGCCTCACGTGCTACAGTCCATGGGGTCGCCAAGAGTTGGACACGACTGAGCAACTGAACCAACCGAAAAGACGAGAAAACGGGGTGGGAGGCAACTGTACAAGGTCCTAGAATGGCCAGAACAAACGACCACAAAGAAGGGGTTTAAGACAACAGGAATTTGTTCTCTTCCAGTTCTGGACACCAGAAGTCTGAGATCAAGGTGTGGGCAGGCCGAGCTCCCTCCTGAGGCAGCGTGGGCAGATCTCCCCAGGTGCTTCCAGCTTCCGGTGCCATCCCTGGGTCTGTGACTGCATCACCCCAGCCTCCGCCTTCACTATCACTGGCCATTTCTCCGTGTCTCTGTATTGCAAACATTCCTCTTCTTTCTCTCAAAGGACACCTGTCACTGGATTCAAGGCCCATCCTAATCCACGGTTATCTCATCTTGTGATGCCTTCCTTGATGTCATCTGCATAGACCCCATTTCCAGTTGAGCCCCCATTCTGAGTTTCTAGACTGACAACTTGCCTAAGATCACCTGGCTCCTAAGAAGCCAGGGTGAGGTCTGACCCTGTCCACACTCTCATCCGTCCACAGCCTGCCTCGAAGTCAGTGTCTAAAATCAAGGCACAGCCACCCTGGTGTGGTCATGGGCCAGTCCTGCAAGACAGGTCCCTCAGCAGAGTCGGGCCAGCCACACCACCCTCAGAGTAACTCTGCTGAACCTGGAAGGTTAGGGGCTCCCTTTCCCAGGCTCCTGAGCAAGGCGCGGCTATCAGAGCCAGGCAACACTGGGAGGCATAGAGAGACTGCTGTGGGTTCCTCAGAGATGTCTGTTCTCTGAGGAGAGGAACGAGCAGGTGACACCCTGTGCTAGGCTGGACTGTTCCAAGATGCATGCCCCCTCTAGGCTATTCCACCAAACGCCACTCCAGGTGCTGCTGTGAAGAAACTCAGCAGAAGGAAGTTAGGTCCCAGATCAGTTGACTATGAGTTCACTCACCAACGAGGAGATCCTCCTGGCTGGAACTGGCCTAAGCAGGGGAGATCTTACAAGGGAGGGGGCTCTTCCTGGCCAAAGAGATTTTAAGCATAAGAGTGAGTGGACATGAGATACTATGTGCCCTTCGGGGCCAGCCAGCCAGAAAACAGCCCAGAATCACAAGCAAATGAATTCTGCTAGCCACCTGGATGAGCCTGGAAAAGACCCTGAGAGAATTCAGCCTGATGGCACATGGATTCCAGTTCTTGAGACCCTGAAAAGAGAATCCAGATCTATACAATTCTGATTTATAGGACTATGATCTAACATACAGGCATTAATTTAAGCCACTGAGTTTGTGATAATTTACAACATAGTAGTGAAAAGCAAAAAAAAAAAAAAACACACATAGAATCCTCACATGTTCTTCCCACCTTGAACACGATGGCCGGAGCTGTGGAAACCATCCTGTGAGCATGAGGCAATAAGCCTTGGAAAGACCTTTCTCCCATGCTCAAGAGAGACCCAGACAGATGGAGCCATGTTCCCGTAGTAGATTGTAAGAAACTGTCCCGATTGAGTCGGGGACCCCTCATTAACAGCTAAGTCTTCTTTTCCCATCCCTTGGAACTAGGCTGACCTTATGTCTGGCTTTGTACAATAGAACATGCAGAATGTAACACTCTGGGGCTGGTGAAAACAGCCTTTAACAAACCTTGTAGCATCTCCTATTCCCTGAAGGGAACCCTGCCACTGTATGAAGGCGCTCAGGCCACCCACATGGAGAAACAGGCCTTCAGAATGAGATGTGACAGGGAGAGCACGGCCTCAGGAGAGAGAAAAGCATGGTCCCAGACAGACAACATTACTAGAAGAGAGAAGCCCCATCCCAGCCAGCCCCCTGGGTACATCAGGCACACAGATGAAGCCAGACTGGATCCTCCTGTCCTGGCCAGCACCACGTGGAGCAGAGATGAGCCTCTCATACTGACTCTGCTTGAATTCCTGCCCATGGATTGTTCCCTTGGGCCACCAAGTTCTAGGGCTACTTGTGTAACTGACTGACACAGATCTGCTTAGTCTGCTGGGCACTGCCATCATCCACACTGAAATGGCTCCTCCAGGCCTGTTGCTGATCAGTGGCTAAATGTCTGCTTCATCAACTGACTTGTGACACCCAAGTGGAAAGAGACCTTCTGGCCCTGGTCTCACAGCTGTACTCCTCAGCACCTCTCTCCCCTACCTGCTGCACTACCAGACTCTAGGGGCAGCCTTTGGCCTCCAGGCACACTTTTGAGCTTGCGCTCAGCTTCTTCCCATCCTTGTACCACATCATCTCCATCTGGGCCCGGCCACCTCACAGCTCAGTGCAGCACTGGTCCCCGCCTCGGCCTGTACCTCCCTGAGTGCTGGCTGCCCCCTGGCAAACATCACTGAGGACTCCAGGGAAACAGGGAGGGATACACAGAGGTTCTGCCCAGGAGAGGTTTTCCAAGTCCTGGAGTCATGACAGAGCTGTGCTCTAGACCCTGGCAGTCTCAGATCCACCATGAAAATCCTTTGTGATTGGCGGCTGCACATGGACCCTCCACGGGCACAGGTGGTCCAGGTACTCCAAGCCCGCCTAGGTGTGATGGGAAGCAGCCTCAGCGCCCCTCATGGGCAGATGGCCCTAGGGCCTGTGTTCAGATGTAAGGACACATCAGGGACAAGGCAGAGACCCTCCTGAAAGCCAGGATGGGGTAGAGCTGGACTTGGGAGAGTCTGCCAAGAGACCTCAATGGCTTCGAGAAAAAAGCCAGGGCCTCAGACTTACCAAGGTCCAAATCTAACCTTCCAAGGGCACTTCCAACACTTTCCAGGTCTACTCTGCCCTATTTCCTCATCTTTACAAAGAAGACATAGGTTTTTAATTTCATTTTTTATATTACAAACCTGTGTTCCTCCTATATATATATACACACACATATATACATACATGTGTTTTGTGGGCAGTTTCTTTACCCAAATCCAGGAGTAACTACCCCTACTCCCAAGCATTCTCAGAAGAAACGAAGTGAGAGAGCTTGGCCTTGCAAGCGCAACATAGCTGGAAGCAGCCAGAACTGCTGCCTACAAACCGAGCCTAGGAGGCAGTGCACTCACCACAGACACACAATCAGGAGTCCAGAGTCCTCGCCCGCTCAGCACCAATGGGTGCCCTCACCCCGCGCAGTGCCTGAGGTGGCCACCAAGTGTCTATATCCTCCTGGGAGAAGTGCTGGCAGGAGCAACCGAGCTCCACGCCATCCTTGTACCCGGGAACGCGCGCATGGGCATCTGAGGGCTCGAGTTCCAAGTGGGCTAGCCTCCCTGCCACAGCACCCACGGCCGTGTCCTTGTGCAAGGAGGGTGTGAGGCCTTCAAGGGCACAGAGGCAGCTCAGGGAGCTGACAGAACCCTCAGCACACACGTGCCCACGCAGCTAGTAACCGAAGATGCTCCTGCTTCAGAATCACGGCAGACAGCAGCCCTCACCCAGACCTGGAGACCGAGCAGGCTCCGCGGCTGACTTTCAACCACCAAGTGCCGCCCTCCCCTGCTGAGCAGAGGTCCTGCCCCCCACCCTCCCACCAGGGTGGGCCGGGATCCTGGTTCCCCACCCTACCCTCAGGGGTGACCTGATGGCCTAGCCTCCTCAGGAGGTCGGCAGAGCTCCCCAGACCTCTGCTGTCTGCACATGCTCACCCAACACCACCCCATCCACTGCTGTCGCCACGGGATGGGCTGAGCACCCCCCAACACACCTCTGACCTCCCACAGGGTAACCCGAGCCCATCTGACCCCTCCTCCCCATGGGCTTGGCAGAGCTGCTCCCTGCCCCCCCATGGGGACCGAGGACAGCGGCTCCTGCCACTCAGGGCTTATCCAGAGTTGAGGGGGGAGAGGGACACACACACACAGTCGTGTCACCTTGCACCAACAGCTGGTAGGCAATGCGGCTCCCGCGGCTGATGCACTCATACAGGCCCGCATCTTCTTGCTTCACGTCCCGCACGAGCAGCGCCCGCTGCCCAGCTGAAGCCTGCACCTCGTACTTGGGGCCGGGAGACAGTGTGTGTCCGTCCTTGAGCCACGTCACGGCTGCCGCCTGGTCCGACAGCTCGGCCAGGAGCTGGGCCTCCTCATGCAGCCGGGCCAGCACCTCCCGAGCGGCCGCTGCTGTTGCCGGACACTTGGCCGTCAGCTCCAGGGCCGCTGGAAGTCACAGACAGGTGACAAACGGGGTGTAAGTGAAGAGGGCAGCGAGAGGAGGAGAGTGATCAGAGGAGGAGGATGGGGAAGTGGGCTGAGGCGTGGACAGCAGGGTGTGGATGCGAGGAAGCAGGTAGCGGGTAGAAAGAGACAGCAGCGGACAGAGGAGGAAGAGTCGGATATCATGGAACAGACTCTGAGAGGCAAGAAAAGAAGACACAGGACGAGAAGTGGAGTAGGAGAAGGAATCAACAAGAAGGGAGGAGGGGAGAGCGGAGGGAAGTGGCGGGGGCACAGACACAGAATGGAAGCTTGGCGCCGTCCGACTCTTTAGACCCTCCTCCATTCACACCCAGTGGCCTTGCACGGCCTTGCACGCCCACCACCTGGCCCCACGTTATCCAGCTGCTCTGAGAGCCACAACAGATCTCCCAGGATCCCTGCAACAGCAGCAGGGACTCCATCCCACCCCCATCCCTCAGGAAAGATGGCGTGGAGAAGCCCTGGGGTCACAAGACAGGGGTCCCTACCTCGGACCTCCATGCGGATGCTGCTCTCGATGCCATTGGCCACGAACTTGAGCTCCGCCCCGTGCAGGCTGACAGGCACCGAGCGGATGGTGAGCGTGTGGCGGGTGCCATCCCGCTGTATCACATACACGCTGCTGGCCTTCAGGACCCGCCCGTCCAGGAACCACTCCCCTGATGAGGCCGTAGTGAGGTCCACAGAGAAGGTCACCTCGCCGCCTTCCACTGCCTCCACTGCCTTCAGAGGTGTTTTCACAGCCAGCTGGGGAGCTGTGGAGTGAGAGCTTCAGGAAGTTGGGCCCCTCCCCTCCTCTCCTCCAATGCCTAGCCCCAAATAACCTCTCCTCTAGGAAGTCCACTGGGCAAGCAGATGGAGACCCTGAGTGAAAGCAAGACCCAAGGTGGAGTGAGAACAAGTTGGAGCTACCCAGGATCCCCTTCAGCTCCCACAGACTCAGTAGGTAGCCCGGTGCCCTGGGGTTGGTGGGCACAGACAGTTCCTGGGGGCTTGAGTCCTGTGTTGGGGTCACCTGGCCTTCCCACCAGAGTCTTCAAGAGCAACAGGATCCTGGGCCCACCCCCTCCCACAAAGAGGACGCAGGAGCCACGCTGGCCTCTCCAGCACTGGGCTACACCCAGGTCTGGGCGATTCAGAGGCAGATGGCCCCCCAGACCGCTGTCAGGGTGCCGTGGAGACGAGAGCCTTCGGTACTTACCCAGGTGTACAGTTCCTGGGAACTCGAGATAGGGGCTCTGGCCAAAGCTGTTCACAGCTGACACCCTGAACTGGAACTCGCCCTCCTCAGCCACGCCAGCCACAGTCAGCTCAGGCGTGGTCACCCACTCATCTTCGTGGCACCGGCTCCAGGTGTAGGCGCCCAGCCTCTTCCTCTCCACCAGGTAGCCCTCGATGGCAGCAGGGCGGTCCCCGGGGGGTGGCGGGGACCAGCCTAGAGTCACGGAGCTCTCTGTCCGGGCCTTCACCACGGGGGCTTCAGGAGCATGCAGGGGCGGCCTCCTGGGGGCTGAGCAGAGCACAGGCCCACGTCACCAACTGGGACCCCCATCTCCAACCCTGGGTCCCATACCACAGGAGGAAGAAGTTCTCATGCAGAACTCCCAACCCTCCGTCGGGGACACTGCTCTGGTGGTCTGGAATGGCCACAGTCCGGGGGGCCTGCCAGCCCAAGAGCGTGCTGTGGGCCCAGCACCCCGGTCTCAGCTCTGTGGCCATTTCTGTCTGCAGTGGAAACAGCACCCGGGCCTCGGAGGCCACACTTGGCCCAGGGCCACCACGAGCTGTCCACGGGGCCTGGAAAGGGACTCCTTCCAGTTCCCAGCCTTGACCCCCTCTGTGCATTGGGATCTTGGGCTGGATGATGGCTAAGGCAAGGCACAAGGACCCTTCCAAGGGTGCTGAGACCCGCATACCCCTGACCCCAGCAAAGGGCTGACCCTATGCCAGCTGTTCTCAGCACCAAAGGCCAAGAAAGAGGACACACGCAATGTTCCCCTACACGCTGTGCTTCTAGAACCACCTGCACCGTTTAAGTTGGTTCACAGGTCAGGGGGGCTACTGGGACTCCCACTTTGCAGACGCCTAGTGTGACCATCGCGGAGGAGGGTGTCAGACAAATCACACCCCCCACAGAAGCAGATCTACAACCTAGGCAGTCTACAACGCACTGTGCTCCCCGCAGCAGGCGAAAAGTCAGAGCAGGGCCCAGCGCACGGTGGGCAGGGACAGGGGCCCCTCCGTCCGACAGGGGCTCTCACGGCCCTTACCTGACACACAAAACTGGGTAGACGTCCGGCAGTCCCCAGCCACAAAGGCCACCTCACCCATATCCTCCAGGCTGCACTGGGAGATGGTCAGCGTGTGGCACGTGCCCTCAGCAGTGATGGCCACCCGGCCCCCAGCCACCACCGCCTTCCGGTTCCACAGCCACTGAACGGGGCCCTCTGGCTTGGCCAGCTCCACACAGAACATGGCCGTGTCTCCCACTCGCACGGCTGTCTTCCTCGGGAGCTTCCGAAGGAGGTTGCCTGGGGTGGGCAGAGGAGCAGTGAGCGAGGGGGAAGCGGCTAGAGCCGGTCAGAACGACCCCCATAGGGCTGCCCCACCACGCCTCCTTCCTGCCCCTGCGTCCAGAGCTCCCGCTCCACCCCTCCCTGATCCACCCCTTGTCCTGGGATCCTGCCTGCCCCGCCGCCCAGGACCTCAGTCACTTGCCCAGTTCCTGGGAGACCCATACCCTGCCCAGACTCTTGGCCCGCTGCCCGCTTACCTTGCACTGCCAGCTCAGCCACCGTGCGACTGCCCTCTGCCGTCTCACAGATGTACACGGCGTCATCGTCAGAGGAGACGTTGAGCACGGTCAGCCGGCGCTCAGTGCCCGCCTCCTCAATGAGGTGCTTGGCACTGGCCCACAGCCGCGTTTCCTCCTTATACCAGGCAGACTCCATGGCTGGCACCGGCACTTCACACCGGAACGTGGCTGATGCCTTCTCTGGCACCTCCAGGTCCTGCAGGCGCTTTTTGAAGGGCACTGTGGGCTCTGCGGAAGAAGGGCTCCAATGAGCAGGGTGGGGAGAGAGAAGAGGGGCAAGTTGGAGGGGTGCCAGAGGCTGGGGGACAAGAGGGCAGTGCAGAGGGGCAGGGAAGTGAGTGAAAGAGAGGAAGCAGACAGGGGAAGGTAGGTATAAGGCTGGGGTGGGGGCAGGGAGCCAGGGTAGGGGTGGGAGGGGCTTTGTGGGCAGAGGGTGGGTAAGAGGGCAGAGGAGCTTCAGGGAGTGGGGACAGAGGGAGGTACAGGGAAAGCAGAAGAGGGAGAACAGTGGAGAGGGAACAACACTTAAAAGAAAGAGTCCTTTCCCCCAAGAATTAAGGAGAAGTCTGGACGAAAAAAGAAATGCCACAGGTAAAGTCATAGCAAGCAGCACCGCTGGGCAGCCCCCTAAGCTGGTGGTCCCGGACAGCCAAGAGAGGCTGGATCACACAGCAGAGAGGCCACTGGACAAGTACTGGCCTGAAAAACTGCTCAACCCCAGCACA
This sequence comes from Oryx dammah, assembly GCF_014754425.2. Lineage (NCBI taxonomy): Eukaryota > Metazoa > Chordata > Mammalia > Artiodactyla > Bovidae > Oryx > Oryx dammah. The sequence goes on along the minus strand of NW_024070189.1, from coordinate 104,653,278 downwards.
CTTTCCTGCAAAAAAAAAAAAAAACGAGGAAGCAGACACACACGCACAAAGGTTGAAGCGCCCTGCTGGAGATCCTACATCTGGTAAAAAGTGGAGATGGGACTCCAGCTACATCGAGGCTGGTCTTAGGAAACAAGAAGGAACAGTCCCCCAGCAAGTTCTGACGGTGTTGTCCACAGCTGCCCCGGTGCGCTGGGGACAGGAGCCTGCAAACTGACCCAGAATCATGTTCAGGCTGCGCCCTGGGGTAGCCCCAGCCTGAGGCCTCTGACAGCAGGAGATCTGTCCTTACTCCTGCCTCCCTCCGGCTCAGCTGGGGAGACCCCCCCCCTAGCATCCTGTAGGAGAGGGGGAGAGCCTGGGTCACCCTCAGCCTGCACTGGGCAACCATCTCCCGAGGGAGGGGGTATTAGTGACAAGCACTTGGTTGTACACGCGTGTGACTTTCACAAAGACAATGAAACACCACAGCAAGAGCCGCCAAGACCACCAGCCACGGACTTCTCCACGCGATAGGGAAATGACAGCAGCAGCAGCAGCTAGAAGGGATGGGAGGCCTGGGGAGGAACCCCCGCCTGTGCTCACTGCGCACGGCGACTTCGTGCCAGCCACCAGGAGCTCACCTCTCACGACGACCAGCACCGAGCTGTAGGTCTGGCCCACAAGGTTGGACGCTGTGCAGGTGTAGAGGCCGCAGTCCGACTGCTTGCAGAAGAGGATCTTCAGCACGAAGTTCTCCTGCTCGTCCTCGTACACCACGTGCCGTCGGCCCTCCACCACCAGCTGTCCATCCTTCTTCCACACGATCTCAGGCTTGGGCTCGCCCGTCACGAAGCAGCTGAGGCGCGCGTGTTTGCCCTCTGTCACCGTGCAGGTGCGCGTGCCGGCGCTCGGCGGCGAGGCTGGGGCGCCCCCGGAGCTCATGGCCTCGCGCCGCCGCTGCAGGTGCGCCAGGAGCATGGCGGTGGAGGCCCCCGGCGGGCTGGCTGCCTCCGCCTCCGCGTCCACTGTAAGCCCGGCGGCGGCGCTGGCGGCCCCCAGCGGGTTCTCCGCGTGCACCGTATAGGTGCCGCTGTCTCTCGGCTGTGCAGCCTGGATGCGCAGAGCACTGGCCTCGCCGCTCTCCTCTACTCGCACTCGGGGGGCGTCCAGCACACCCAGGCGCCGCCCGTCCTTGGCCCAACTCACCGACATGGGCGGTGAACCGCGCACGCGGCAGCGGAAGGTGGCCTCGGCACCCTCGCGCACGCGGATGGAGGTGGGCCGCAGCAGGAAGTGAGGTGCCTGCTCGGCGCACGCGGCGTCGGCGTCCACCTGCAGGCCGACCGCTGCAAAGGCCTCGCCGATGGCATTGCGCGCACGGCACACGTACTGCCCACTGTCGCCCAGCGCCAGGTCCAGGATGGTCAGGCGGTACAGGTCGCCGTCCTGGGCCAGGCGGAATCGACCACCCGCCTTCACCAGCTGCCGGTCTTTCTCCCAGCTCACTTGCGGCGTGGGGTTGCCCACGATCTGGCAGCTCAGCGTGGCATCTTTGCCCACCGATACCACGAAGGCCTTGGGCCGGGTTAGGAAGCGGGGTGCACCGCTGAACGAGGAGTGATCCATGGCTGGCGGGGAGAGGCGGGAGAACCTGTGAGTGGGGTGGGGGAGGGCATGGTGGGGATGAGTCCTCGGTGTGCTCAGAGCCCCGCTTGGCTAATGTGCCTGTGCCCGCTTTGGCTACTTCATCGGCCCGGTGCCGCCTGGAAATTTTAGCTTAATACGGGTTGAACGTCTCCCCATTCTGCTCCCATCTCCTCTCACACAGCCCGTCCCTGCAGGTGGCATCACCAGCCGGTATGGTGGTCCGGAAGTGCCAGTTTGCCTCTCTCTGGGCCTTGGAGTTTGGCCCCACCTCCACCCCCCAAACGGGCTCTTTTTAATTGGCTGGAGCATCTCCTCCCACTTGTCCCAGCTCCAGGCCTGCTGCCCCAACTCAAGATCCCGCTGAGCACCTATCCCCAGACACTGCACCAGCAGCAAGCTTGCCCTCCTCCCTGTGCGGCCTCTGCCGTGCTGTATGTCACCGCAGGACCTTCCCCGTCCCTCCTGGCCACTCCAGGTTCCATCGGGTGTCCTGTCTCCCCACACACTGGTGCTTCCTGGGGCCTGAAACTCCAGTCTATCTAGTGTCTCCCAGTCAGAGAGAGGCAACTCTCTGCACCCTGGCAGGCCCTGGCCATGGAGGCTCATGAGGTGCCCACTGCTGGCCTGTTCTCTCTAAGACACACCAGAAGGGTTCTCTACTCCAGCAGACTCTCCTCTGAGTCGCCTGCTTGGCCTGCCCCTTTTGCTCCCCATTCTCCTCAGTGGCTTTCCCCACTCAAGCCCTGGGCTGCCCTGCAGGCTGTGTGCACAGCTGTCCAGCCTTCCTCACTGGACATTGCCCAACAGAGAGTGCAGTACACAGGGCCTGTCCCTCCTGCCACTGTCCTGGGTCACATCTCACCCCTCCTGGGGTCCCGCCACACATCCTCTCGACCCCTGCAGGGGGGTGCTCATCAACGAGCAAAGAATGGAAATTCGACAGCTGGAGGGCTGGGCACCCCTCCAGCACATGGGGCTACCCCACAAGCTCTTGCTATGAGTGCCTGCCTCCTTTCATCAGAAGTCAAAATGGGGAAGGTCAATGGTGTGTCTGTGGAGGACAATGGAGAATGCTGCAAGAGTCCAGGAAGGCTGAGAATGGGTGGGCCAGCGGGCCAGGTCCACCCAGGGGGCTGTCGGGGGACTGCAGCCCAGCCACTGCAGGTCTTGGCTGAGGCTCTGTTGGCTGTGGCCCTGCCGACTGGACACCTTGCAGGGGTGGGTTTAGCACCAGCAATGCCAAACGCCTCTGACTGACTCTGGTGTCTGCCAACTCCAGGCTGGATCCTGCCGGCCCCCAGCACCAGTGGGTGCAGTGAAACTGGGCCTTGCCTACACAGGGGCTTCTCTAAGAGAGCCAGCACAGATGGGCCCTTGGGCCCCGGGCTGTCCCCAAGTGCATTAACTCTCTTCACCCCGGGAGCTGGGCCTTCAGCATGGGGCTGACCACCGTGGGACAAACAGGGCAAGGTTCCCAGGCCCTCCAGCTCCCCACCCTGTGATTCGGGACCTAATCCACTTAATCCCCCTCAAGGAGGTGAGCTGGGACCAGCCTGCTGACTCACTGTGCAGTCAGCACCTCTGCCCTGCCCGCTTCCCCCCCTTCTATTGCTCCCCCATGGCCTAGCTGGGCTCTTGGCCTGAGAAGGACCTGGGCGGGTGGCCACCCGCCTCCATGGACAACCTCCTGGACCTCAGTGTCCCTCAGTGGAAGAATTACTTTGACACCAGTTCCACAGGGGCCTGAGTTCCAATCTCTTCCCAACACACCACTGTCTCCTGAATTATACAGTCAATCTGTGGGTTCCCCAAGGCAGGACATGGCACCCTACCCCTGCCTGCCACACCCAGAGCAGGTGTGGGAGGGAAGACAGCTGCTCTGAGCTCATGAGCAAGTCTGTCCAGGGTCATGGGGCCACTTCCACAGCTGGCAGCCCCTTGGGCCCTAGAAAAGAAGGGTGGGGAGGTCTCATCTCTGCACGTACTTAGGGGGAGCCACCTCTCAGCAGGTGCTCAAGAGTGGGCAGAGACTCCAAGATCCTCTAAAGCCATGGAGATGAATCCTCTGTCCAGGGCCTGCAAGCCCCACTTCCAACACAGCAGAACCATGGAGGTCTAAAACAAGACCCCCCTTGACACCCCCACACCAGGCAGGCATCCTCACTGGACAGCAGGGCCAAGGCAGCCCGAGGTATGCCAGAGGACTCTGGAGCCACCCTGCTTCAAGCTGAGTGTGGGGTGGGGACCACCCAAGGCCCCTCTGGGCCCAGATTCATCCACAGTCTCCTTCTCCCCCTGCCATGTTGGGAGCTGGAGCCGTGGGAGCTGCAGCCACAAGGGCAGAATCAGGCGTTTCAGGAGGAGAGACCAAGGCAGGACCTGAACCCCAGCGTCTCAGGGAAGCCCCTTCCTCCCTCTGATGCCCACCTGTGGACCCTGCTTGGGCTCCTCAGCTCCTTGGAGCCCCCATCTTGGCACTGGCAGGCTCCTCCCCCTGAGGCCAAGACCCTCCCCCCTTGCAAGCCTACCAGGGAGCCTGCGGCTGACCCATCACACCTACAGCCCCTCGCTTTTCCAGAACTTGGCCACTCTTGGGTCTTGGTGGGACTTGGGCCATTTTCCAGATGAGCCCAGGGTGAGAAGTTGTTCACAGCCACACAGAAGAACCTTGGCCGGCCCCCTCCCAAAGGCCCTGTCTCCCCCGCTTTCCTCTCCTCACTGTGTTGCCCCATACCCTTCCAGAAAAGACTTCAAAGGGCAGCTCCTGCAGTCTGTGCTTTCCCCCTAGACCTCTGGGCCTTCCAGCTTCCCAAACTCCAGGGGAAATTCTTTCCTGGAGTCAGGTGTCACTGCCCCTCTGGCTGTCCCCTCCGCTGAGCCAACAGGCCCAAAATAGCCCCAGCTGTCAGCGGACATCCATCTCAACAGAGCTGGGGGCAGGGCCAGCCGGACCCTCAGGGCACTGGGCAGAGGGGAGGTGAGCGCTTCAGACGCCCCCCGCCTAGCCCAGCTGCTGCCTCCCCATATGCGGGTCTGGCTCCATTCGCCAACACGCCAGGGGCTGCAATCCACAGCCCCAACCCCAGGAGCAGCACAGCCTGGCTGAAATTCTACCCCAGGTCCCTCCATCCCCCAGAGCCGTGACCTTCAGCTCTGCCATCCTCAGGGGCCCTGGCTGGCCCCCCACCCCTCCTGCGCTCTGCCTCCTCACCTGCCTCTCCCAGGGGGTGCAAGACAGCACCCAGGCGAGGTGCTCAGATGGTACAGCAGGGGCTGCTGGGCCTCACCTCCCTCCGGGGGCCCAGGACCGACAAGGTTCCCACCCAGCAGCCCGCACGCCTGCCGGTCCTCAAACTGGACAGGGACGAAAGGACAGGCGGATACTATCCACTGAAGAAGACTGGGCCCGCCCCCAGCCCGCCCCCACCGCCGCTAGCTCGCCCAGCCCAGCCCAGCCCAGCTCCAAAATAGCCCAGGAGTCACTGCCCCAGATTGGGTCTCACCCCTGGCCCCACGGAGGCAGAGGGCAGAGGCTCAGGGCTGCTGGGGGAGGGGGGGGCCTGTGTGTGCCAGTGAAGTGTGCCCCCCGTTTGTGGGGACCCCTCAGACCAGTGTCCCAGAGCACAGAGAGGGATGGAAAAAGGAGGACCCAGGACCACTCATTGGAGCACCCAGGACCACCACCCAGAGGGGAGCAGAACCACCCCAAGATGACCAGTCACCAGAGAATGCTGCAGCCTTTCGGTTGAGACGAGCAGCTGGGAGCCTAGCACAGGTGCCCAAGGTTAGCCCCCGCTCCACCCTAACCACACACGTGACTGGGATGGGTTCATTATCCCTGGTCCCTGCCGGCCACGCCTGGCCTGTCTGGGTGTTCGTGGCATCTTTACATGGGAGTGAGCGTTCCCAACATCCCGTGACCTTCACTTTCCAGGGGCCAGGGACCCAGCCCCGGGAGGTGGGCAGACAGGACAGCGGCAGGGGGTGTGGATGACACGAGCCACTTCACACCCCAGGATGGCTGCCCCCCATCCCCGTGGCCCCAGCACTGGGTCAAGGGTGAACAGGATGCTGGGCCCACCCGGGTGAGAAGGTGGGCCTCACTGAGCAGGGGTCTACTGGGGAGCCAGAGAAAGCAGTTTTGCCACCTTTAGGAGAATGAGAGGATGGGAATCCAGGATCTGGTAGAAGTCCGGGGGCCTCTCCTGGGAAGAGGCTGACCCACGAGTGGAGGGTTGGGGTGCTGCTCTCTGCCCATCATCACAGACTAGGGGACTTAACATTTATTTTATGGTTATAGATGCTACAAGTTCAACATGAAGGTATTGGCAGATTCCATGTTTGCTAACAGCCTTTCTTTCTGGTAAACAGATGGCACATTCTCTCTGTGTCCCAAACTTGGCGGAGACAGTGAGTTCTGATATCTCTGCTTCTCATATGGGCAATAATCCCACCATGGGGACACACCGCTAACTTCATCTAACCCCAGTCGTCATACCCTCTGTCTTCCCAACCCTCATACTCTCCTGCCTGTGGTCCTCCCCAGCTCACCCTCCTCCAGGCATTATGCTCTTGCCCAGCACCTGCAGCCTGGGGTCAGATCCATGCCCTTGCCCCATCTATGCCCTCTGTACCCGGGCCTGTGCCCCTCCCTACCTGTGATCCTCCATAGCTCCCCCTCCTCCCCCTCTGTCCTCCTCCCTGTCCTGTGACCCACCTCCATGCCTCAGCTGCTCTGAGGACCAGCCTGACTCCACACTGCCTGCAGACAAGTCCCTGGTTACCAGCTACAATCAGTGGGTCCATACACCGCTGTGCATTTGAAAGACGCCTTCTCTTCTGGGTATTCTCCATCTCTGCAGGGAAGATGCCTAGCACCCAAGCAATGTATTTTTCAACAGTCCACATACTTGTTGCACCCTGTGAAATCCGCATCGGTCACCCTCATCAATCTTTGGCAGAGAGAATGGATAACTATCACCCACCAGTACCTCTTTGACTATAAATCATCTACCTGTCAATCTGGAGGGACCGTATGCCTCAAGGGTCCTGGACCCTGTCTTCTTCAGCTAGCCTGAGACTCTTGTACCAACGTTCCCATGAGCAGAGGAATAAATGCGAAACCAAGTGGGCCCCCCGGGTGTCTCCAGTGTTATCAAGCAAGTCTTGTGCGATGATGTCAAAAGTCTGTGCTTTCAGTGCAGTTGTTAAGATGGAAGTCGTATATTCTGGGCAGAAAGGGGGGTTTTATTTCCCTTCTGAACATTTTAAAGGGAAAACATTTATGATGTTTGATCAGCTTATGAATAACACAGATAAAGGAAATGCAAACTCTCATCATATGGAAAACAAACACACATAATAACACTTGTTGGTGTTTCGTATCAAGAGTTTATTGGATCTTCCCGGAAAAAAAAAATTTTTTTTTTTTTAATTTTACAGCAGAAACCTGAGGCTCAGAGAAGTTAGAATACTTCGTTTAGGTTTATACAACTGACCGTGCTTAACCAAGTTTCTCCTGAGAATAAATGACAAACAGTCTGTAAAACCAGGGAGATATAACAACTCACTGCATCACCACAGCCTGCATAACATCTTGGAACAAAAAGGGGACATTAAGGGGAAAGCTGGTGAAATCCAGATAGAGCCTCAAGTTTGGCTTTGAAAACGTATGTAAATGGCTAAAAATTCCTTGGTGGAGAGGTGGGTAGGGGGTGGGACGGAGTAGGGGATTGGGGGTGGGGAGGATGCAAAGGCAGAAAGTTTGAGGACGGATGACCAGGTCAAAGTTCTGCATGCATTTAGGCAGATAACAGTTCTCACATCATACTTTTGCTTTTAATAGGGACTTCTTTGGTGGCTCAGTCGTAAAGAACCCACCTGCCAATGCAGGAGATATGGGTTCGATCCCTGGGTCAGGAAGATCCCCTGGAGAAGGAAATGGCAACCTACTCCAGTATTCTTGCCTGGAAAACTCCACGGACAGAGGAGCCCAGCAGACGAGTCTATGGGGATGCAAGAACTGGACACAACTGAGTGGCTGTAAACAACACTTGCTTTTAATGGAGAAACTTCGGAAAGAACCTAAATGCCCACCTATATTAAAATAAAGAAATGACTGTGCCATTGGGCAGTGAGTGCTACACATCAGTTTAAAAAGTGAACTGGAATTGTATCCACAATGTCAGTAAATAAAGTAGGTAATCAAACAGAAAAAAAAAATCAATTGAAAGTTGGGGGCTCCCATTTCCTTGAGTCTCAGCTGGTTTCTGGTGTGCCCAACACCTCCCTTTGTCCACAAGAGGCTAAACCTACAGCTGGAAGCTAAGGGACGGGGAGCAGGGGCAGGAGGTGGGTCAGAAAGTAGCTGAGGCCAGAGCTAAGCAGGGAAGAAGAATGTGCCAGAATGACAAGGGAAGGAACCTCTGCCAGGCAGGATGGCCTAGGTGAGGACCACAGGACCTGCAGGGACCTCCTGGGGGCTTCATCTGCCCACAGGGCCTTTGGGACTCCACGCTCAGAAGTGCAGACCCTGGAAACAGCTCCAGGATGTCCTCCACATGGCAGGGCCAGAGGGGGCCCACGATGAGGGGCCAGGAGGAAGAAAGGGCCCCAGGGGAGACCCTGGACTGCACAGAAGCAGGAAAGGCGAGTGGCCTGGCCTGGCTCTGCACGGGGGATGGCTTTGCTCCTCAGGTGGAAGCATGAGGCACTAAGAAGAGTGAGTGGGCTCTGGGCATTCTGGGCTGGACAGGCCTCTGGGAGAAGGCGTCCATGGGCCCCTGGGTCCAAGGAGAGCTGGCACTCTGAGAGGCAAGCCAGAGCCTCAGGGACACTCACAACCAAAGGAGGGAGACCAAAGGGGTGAGGGGCCTATCAGCACTGCGTTTGTCTTCCCACCCATGTGGTGAATGATCTCTTTGTAGATCTGAGTGTACTCGCCACGCCAAAGCTGGAATAGTCCTGGTCCCTATCTGGGGACCTTGCCCCAGGATACATGCCAGTTACCCCCAGGCCTGAGCGCAGCATCCCTCCCAGGAACACAGTGAGCCCCAAGACAGGGGGGTGCTTTCCCCAGTCCGAGGACCTGTGCTCCCCAGGGGCAGGCCCACTGCCAGGCAGTTGCAAAACTCAAGAGACAAGTGCTTCTGAAAGAAGGTTATTATAAAATCACACCATGTCCAGTATAAGAAAGGGGGAGCCCAAACTTGGTTTTGAGAAAACACACAAGAAACCACAGTCACTTAGAAAATGAAGCACCTGAGGACCTCAGCAACAGCCCAAAAGGGCTGTCTCAGTGATTGATACCCTACAAAGATGTTATGAAAATTGATAGCAGAGAAAAAAAAAAAAGTTGTTCATAACATCATTCATGGTCAGTGTAGGTAAGACTGCTTTTAACAGAAGCCTCAAAAATCACCAGGGAGTAAATACCTGCCCGGGGCAGGAATGGAACACACCACCACCCAAGTTCTAAGGTCAGAAGCCACCAAAGGACTGAAGAAAACTCTCGGTAAACTGATAACTGTGGTTATCATTAGAAGTGGGGGGTGTTTTAACTGGACGTACTTGTATATGGTTTGAAATTTGAACACTAAGCATGTTTTCCTTTGCAAGGGAAAGAAGTGAAAGACAAGACTCCCCTGGCAGTCCAGTGATTAAGACTCCACACTTCCACTGCAGGGAGCACGGGTTCAATCCTTGGTCAGAGAACTAGGATCCTCCATGCTGCATGGCATGGACAAAAAAAAAAGAAGGGAAAGACAAAAATTAGTTCCAGGAAACAGTGGCTGTGAGAGTTTCCTGAGTCTCCTCACTCCTCATCACAAGTGTGCAGGAAAAGTGGTGGCTTGATTTTTTAGTTATTTCTTGTTTTAAATTTTGAAGATTTTTTTTTAATTGTGAATTTCAAAAAAAATTTTTTTTTTTGGAGGCTAATTACTTTACAATATTGTATTGGCTTTGCCATACACTGACATGAATTTGCCACGGGTGTACATGTGTTCCCCATCCTGAAGTCCCCTCCCACCTCCTTCCCCATCCCATCCCTCCTGGTCATCCCAGTGCACCAACCCTGAGCACCCTGTCTCATGCATCGAACCTGGACTGGCGATTTGCTTCACATGTGATAACTTACATGTTTCAATGCCATTCCCCCAAACCATCCCACCCTCGCCCTCTCCCACAGAGTCAAAAAGACTGTTCTATACATCTGTGTCTCTTTTTCTGTCTGTCATACAGGGTTATCGTTACCGTCTTTCTAAATTCCATATATATGCATTAGTATACTGTATTGGTGTTTTTCTTTCTGGCTTACTTCACTCTGTATAATAGGCTCCAGTTTCATCCACCTCATTAGAACCAATTCAAATGCATTCTTCTTAATAGCTGAGTAATATTCCATTGTGTATAGGTACCACAGCTTTCTTATCCATTTGTCTGCTGATGGACATCTAGGTTGCTTCCACGTCCTGGCTATTATAAACAGAGCTGCGATGGACATTGGGGTACACGTGTCTTTTTCAGTTCTGGTTTCCTCGGTGTGTATGCCCAGCAGTGGGATTGCTGGGTCACAAGGCAGTTCTATTTCCAGTTTTTTAAGGAATCTCCACACTGTTCTCCATAGTGGCTGTACTAGTTTGCATTCCCAGCAACAGTGTAAGAGGGTTCCCTTTTCTCCACACCCTCTCCAGCATTTATTGCTTGTAGACTTTTGGATTGCAGCCATTCTGACTGGCATGGAATGGTACCTCATTGTGGTTTTGATTTGCATTTCTCTGATAATGAGTGATGTTGAGCATCTTTTCATGTGTTTGTTAGCCATCTGTACGTCTTCTTTGGAGAAATGTCTGTTTAGTTCTTTGGCCCATTTTTTGATTGGGTTGTTTATTTTTCTGGAATTGAGCTGCAGGAGCTGTTTGTATATTTTTAGATTAATTCTTTGTCAGTTCTTCATTTGCTATTATTTTCTCCCATTCTGAAGGCCGTCTTTTCACCCGGCTTATAGTTTCCTTTATTGTGCAGCTTTTAATTTTAATTAGGCCCCATTTGTTTATTTTTGCTTTTATTTCCAATATTCTGGGAGGTGGGTCATAGAGGATCCTGCTGTGATTTATGTCGGAGAATGTTTTGTGTATGTCTTCCTCTAGGAGTTTTATAGTTTCTGGCCTTACGTTTAGATCTTTAATCCATTTTGAGTTTATTTTTGTGTATGATGTTAAAAAGTGTTCTAGTTTCATTTTTTTAAAAGTCGTTGACCAGTTTTCCCAGCACCACTTGTAAAGGAGATTGTCTCTTCTCCATTGTATATTCTTGCCTCCTTTGTCAAAGATAAGGTGAACATAGGTGCTTGGATTTATCTCTGGGCTTTCTATTTTGTTCCATTGATCTATATTTCTGTCTTTGTGGATGGCTTGATTTTAAAATTCTACCTGAGCCAGACCCAAAGAAAGTAAAGTCACAGCCTCAGCCTCCTGCCTAAGACAGTCTGGTGGCCTCATGAATTGACAAAGGGTGGCTCCTTCACCTGGAAGGGGGTGCTGACCTGACCCTCCCATGGAAATCAGCTGTGCCCACTCCCATTCAAACAGGTGCGTGTTTGGGGCAAGCAATCTGGTGCCTTTCTTCATTGGCAGCCCAGGCAGGGAGACACTTAAGAGATCCCTTTATTCCAGAAGGAATCTGAGAAAGCTCTGAGCTCACAGTGCAAACTTACTGGACTCACAAAGGGAGCTTGTTTTAGACCGAATGTTGATCCATTGATTAGGGGCAGCACAGCATGATACTGGGAGCTAAATCAGCTGCCACAGACTAACGTTCATGTCCCCCCAAAATGCTGAAATCTAACCCCTAATGTGTTGGTATGAGGAGTAAGGTTTGGGGGTGATTACGTCACGCAGATGGAGCTCTCAGGAATGGGATTAGTGTCCTTAGGAAAAAGACCCCAGAGAGTGCCCTTGTCCCTTCCACCACAGAAGGACATAGTGAGAGGTTGAAAAATTAAGTGAAAGTGTTAGTCCCTCAGTCGTGTCTGACTCCACGACCTCATGGACTGTTGTCTGCCAGGCTCCTCTGTCCATGGAATCCTCCATTGTAGGATAGCATTTAATCAGGATGTTAACAGAATTAGAGCTTGAAATACTAAATTACTTGAATTTAGCTTGAGTGTTTAAAGGGATACAAAGGATGGCTGTGGATGTGCAGGTAACATGATCAATAAGTGTAACTTTATGGTTTTTTTTCCCCCACAGGTGTTAAATAAGTGTATCCTCAGTAAAAAGATAAGTTAGCTGCTCAGTCGTGTCCGACTCCTTACGACCCCACGGACTGTAGCCCGTCAGGCTCCTCCGTCCATGGAATTTTCCAGGCAAGAATACCAGAGTGGGTTGCCATTTCCTTCTCCAGGGGATCTACCTGACCCAGGGACTGAACCCAGGCCTCCAGCATTGCAGGTAGCCTCTTTACCATCTGAGCCTAAATCCTCAGTAAAGTTTTCTGTTACTGTTACAATGGCCCTTCAGATTTAGAAATAGATAGACCCACGGGTGTCTTCCAACAACCACAACCAGTTCTCCCATTCTTGGTTGATATAAGCTAGGTGTCGCCACAATTTGACAGTGCCTGGTTTTTAGAGTTAGCCATGTGGATGCAGTACCATCAGACCTCACAGGTTAAGGGCTCAGTCCCACAAAACCAGCCCCATCTCAAATGCCAATTGCAAGTCCAGAGCCACCCAAACTTCTGACCTACTGGCTATAAATCAGAGCTTCCACGACCCCCTTCTCAGATTCAGCCATTTGCTGGAATGGTTCACAGAACTCCAGAAACAGTTATGTGTATTTACTGGTTTGTTATATAATAAAGGCATGATCAATTGTTAACTCCACTTCCAGCCTTTCATTCTTCTCTGGAGAATGGGGTTGGAGTGGAGTTGAAAATTTCAAGTTTCTAATCATGGCTTGATTTTTCTGATGACCAGCCTCCATCCCCAAACCATCCAAGAACCTACCCAGAGTCACCTCATCCAACAAAAGTGTTAGTCTCTCAGTCGTGTCTGACTCTTTGTGACACCATGGACTGTTACCTGCCAGGCTCCTCCATCCATGGGATTGTCCAAGCAAGAATACTGGAGTGGGTAGCCATTTCCTTCTTCAGGGGATTTTGCTGACACAGGGATCAAACCTGGGTCTCCCACATTGCAGGCAGACTCTTTACATCAGAACAAAACACAACTTTAATGGATTAAAGTTGTTTAACCCATTAAAATCATTTTATAAAATCATGAGGATATAAAAACTACAATTTTGAGCATGCAGATATGGCCTTTCCGATACTACTACTGCTTCTGTAGTTGGTGTTTTAGTTTGGGTTGCTATAGCCAAAATACCATAGATTGAGTGTCTTATAAACAACAGATATTTATTTCTCACAATTCTGAAGGCTGGAAGTCTGGGATCAAAGTGTTGGCATGGTGATGTCTGGGAAAGCTTGCTTCCAGGTTTATAGGCTGGCAATCCACTCCAGTACTGTTGCCTGGAAAATCCCATGGACAGAGAAGCCTGGTTGGCTACAGTCCATGGGGTCGCAAAGAGTCGGACACGACTGGGCGACTTCACTCACTCACTCACTCAACCTCTCCCTGGTGGCTCAGACAGTAAAGAATCTCCCTGCAATGCAAGAGACCTGGGTTAGATCCCTGGGTTGGGAAGATACCCTGGAGGAGGGAATGGCTACCCACTCCACCCAGTATTCTTGCCTGAAGAATTATAAATATCGAACATTTAAATTAATTAGCTATTTTGCTTTGCAAAATACTAGTCCCCTGCTGGGACTTCACTGGTCATCCATGGGTTCACTTTCTAATGCAGGAGACAGGGGTCTGATCCCTGGTCAGGCAACTAAGATGCCACATGCCTCAAGGCAACTAGCCCGAGCACCACAACCACAAAGCCCATGTGCTCTGGAGCCTGTGTACCACTAGAGAGAAGCCCATGTACCACGACTAGAGAGAAGCCCGTGTACCAC
>NW_024070189.1:104492884-104639225 GCF_014754425.2 Oryx dammah | reverse complement strand
TATATATATATATATATATATATATATAATTTATATATAATATCTTATTATTTAGTAATATATATAAATATTTCACCTGCAGAAATTACCTAGTGCAAAAGGTTCTACACACCCCTGGGACCTTGTGTCTCTAGAAGAATTCTTGTGCCCTTTAAAAGATTTTGTAAACAAGACTAAAGAACCATCAGATATTTTTACAAATAATGCTGGAAGGTGCATTGGCATCCACAGCTATGTTAAATGTCCAACTGTTGGACTGAGGTTCGTAGTTCTCCAGAACAAGTCTACAAAGCCTTATGGGGCTTTCACAGAGAGAAGGCTCTCTTGTCATCTCCCATTTCTTAGCCCATGATATTCACATCAATGTGAAACAGTCAGGCAGCAGGGATTTTAAACCTCTTCCAACACCTGCAGGCCTGGGAACCACAGGTTTTCATCAGTTTCAGCTCAGAAACAAGGCTGAAAGGGTCCACTTCTGAGACAGCAGCCTAAGGAGCTCTACAGACCCATTCTGCAGCAAAACACATATAACTGATGAACACTAACAATAAAAAAGTATAAATCTCTGAAAATTGTCCCCAGTGCGCACAGCAAAAGAAGAGATGTCGATTCAAGAAAATCTACTAAAACTTGATAAGAACAGTAAGAGTCTGAAGTAACTTACCCAACCAACCCCCAGCTCCACTTGACAGACTCCATGTGGGGTGGGTCTGGCCAAGAAGATGGGGCTCCCTCTCCTTTCAGCTTCTGATCAAAGGATATGGCATCTTACCAATGGGGCAGGACACCAACATTTCTCATCCTCCCAACTCCAAGCTGAAGCAGCTAAATTCCTGGTGAGTGTGGCTGAGAGCCTGGGGGCACGCTTCCTCCAAGCAGTGCCTACCCACTGAATGGAGGCATGGCAAACTGAGCATATGGGGGTCCTGACCGTCCCCACCGCTGATCACTGATAGAGCAGAGGTTCCACACCAAGAGAAGCAAATCAAGGAGAGCAGAGGCTGCCACTGCAGAGCACTAGCCCAAAGATTCTTCCCTGGAGAAAGGCAGTTCACAGAGGGTTCCGAAGTTCTGCACAAAGGAACTGACTTCGTTTGAAACAGACGTTCAAGCCTCAGGGTTCTCTTGGGGGGGGAAAAAAAAAAAGCTCTTCTATTAATTAAGAGCAAAAACCTCAACCAAGTCAGTTCAACCAGGGAGAACCAGGGAGACTACTAAGAAGAGCCTCCTGGCGTAAGAACAAACCTCAGTGACTGGCCTCAAAGCTGAGCACTAGCCAGAAGGCTGTGCAGCAGTTTACAGGCATCGCTGAAAACAGCAGACCAGGCAGCCACAACTTAGGGGAGCCCAACAGCTGGGTGTGATAGCAACCAAAACGGCTGCAGAGAGGGATCCGGAAGGAGACAGACAGCCCCTGGAAAGCCCAGGGTGACTTCGCTCACGCCTAATGTTTGCCCTCTGAAGAGTGTCACCGAAGGACTTCACACTGCCGGGGAGACAGCCTCACTAGAACATCTAGCCATACCACTAAGCACATAGACAGACAGACAACTGTAAGAACAAGCCCAGAGAAAAGGAGGGAGTCGGTCTCCAGAGCTGCGAAAACATGCTACCTAAAATACCGGGCTTTCAACCAAAAAATTATGACATGCAAAGAACAGCAAAGTGACCCAGACACAGCGGGGAGAAGAGCAGACAACAGAAACTGTGAGAGGGCCCCGAAGTCGTACTTAGCGAACAGAATTCCACAGCAGCTGTTACAACTGTCCAAAGAACTTAAGGAAGCCACGCTGAAAGAAGTAAAGGAAGGTTTCCTGCTGGTGTCTCATTACGTGCTGCTGCTGCTGCTGTAAGTCGCTTCAGTCGTGTCCGCCTCTGTGCGGCCCCATAGACGGCAGCCCATCAGGCTCCTCTGTCCCTGGGATTCTCCAGGCAAGAATGTTGGAGTGGGTCGCCATTTCCTTCTCCATCTCATTACATACAGAATAGCAATAAAAAGACAGAGATTATTAATATAAAGTGAAGTATGCATTAGAAGGATCCAATGGCAGATGTCAGTGGCAAAAGAGTCTGTAATGAACTTGAAGACAGAGACTGATAGAGATTATGCAATCCAAAGAACAAGGAGAATAAAGAATGAAGAAAAGCGGACACTCTTGGAGAAATGTAGGACACCATTAAGTGCACCAATGCATACACAATAAAAACAACTCATCACATGCAAGAGAAGCCTAATATGATCTATACTTTATTTCTCATCATAAACAATGGACGCTACAAGGCAGTGGAGGTAGGTAGCAAAGAGTGGGTAAATCCTGGGTAAATCATTCTCTGCCACCAAAACAGTGTATTAAACAGAACAGGATCTTTAAAAATGCTGAATCAGAACATTAAAATAAACACAACATGTTTAAAATTGTTACTATTAATCAAACTAGTAACTATCTTTAAAACTGACTTCAAACCTGAGCAATGCTTTAGACCACCTGCTAGTGGGAACTGTCATGCTATTGGTTAAATTCTAGAAATTCTCTCGTCGGTCCTTGAGGGTTTTTCAGTGTTGAAGAGGAATTCAGGTGTGATGACTAACTCAGGTGAAAATCCAAAAATGATACTGTAATTTGAGAGTGTTTCAGGAAGCAACACTATAAGAATTTAAACAACTTAAACACAAGGATTTTAATAATATAGTCTATCTCCACTAAAATGAATGCCAAGAAATGCATATGAAAAAAATTGTTTTTCTCAAAAGTATTTGCCAAACCTTTGAAAAGACTTATGGAAAATCTCTTTTACTTGTCCAAGGAAAATGAACTTCTGGATGCCCTTGTACGGGTGTCAGCAGTACAGTTGTGAGCCCTCCCTCCCCCTCTCGTGGTTTAAAATTAGAGCCCGTGGGGCCTGGGAGTCGCCATGGAACATGGAGCTGCCTCCTGCCCCCAACAGCTGCCTTCCCTCCCTGCAAAGGCTAATATTAGGGCTGCACAAATTCCTAGAGTAGAAATTAAGGGCCACAATTAACTGGGTGACTTAATTGGGCAATCTTGCCCTTTTATCATGGTTAGAAACTGGCCCTTCTCACGGCCATGGTTTTGCTACAAAGTAACTCAGTTGCTTCTGTTCAGCCCTGCATCTTGGCCTTTCTGAAGAGCTTTAATGCCCCAACTCATTTTCTCCTGGGCATTATATTCTGGGCATCAGTTCATACAACATCCTTGTCATTTTGTCCGAAGGCCGTACTGGAGATAAATGCACAAAGTCATTTACAGGGAATACCACGAAGCTATTCCAGGGCCTCCACGTGGTCCCTGCTGCATCTTCAATGGCCAGAGCCAAGGCTTAGCACATGTAAAAGGGTCACAAGAACAGAAAAATCTGTCCAAACAAGAAACAGACCCTATTTTTCTAACCACTGATTCTTGGATATGCTAAGAGCTCTATTAGGAAACTAGTGATTAAGACAGTGGTTCAGGAATAGATCAGAAGAGAACAGAGAGCCTGGAAATGCACACACTCAGACACTGTGATGTCCCTACACAGGACTGGAAAGAATTTTCTAGACAAGTGGCTCTTCTCTGAAAAAAAACTGGAAGTGAGATCACTAATTTGCACCTATCATAGGATGAATGGCACCTCCAAAAAACATGCCAAAACCCTCACCCCCAGAATCTGTGCATGGGACCTTATTCAGAGATAGAGTCTCTGCAGGTGCAAGCAAGTTAAGACGAGGTCATTAGGATGGGCCCCGATCTAATAACTAGGGTCCTTACAAGGGGAAAAGTAGAGACAGAGGCATACGTGCACAGAGTGAAGACAGTGTAGGGATACAAAAGAAGAAGCCCCTTTAAGACAAAGGCAGAGACTGCAGTGATGCTGGCCAGACTTCCTGCGGCACCGTGAGTTGAAAGAAGCAGAAAGGATCCTCCCCTAGAGCCTCTGGAGGGAGCTTGACCTGCTGACACTTTGCTTTTGTACTTCTGTAGGAGAATACATTTCTGCTGTGTTAAAGCCACCCAGTTTGTGGTAATTTATTACAGCAACTGTAGGACGCTAACATAGTGTTATACACAAAATTCAAGCTGATTAAACATGGAATTACCTTATGACCCATCCATCCCATTCCTAGGGATATGCTTAAAGAGAACTGAAGCATGTCCACACAAAAACTCTCACAGCAACTATTCACAGAATCTAGAAAGTTGAACAACACAAATGTCCATTAACTGATTAACCGAGGAGTGGATGAACAAAAGGTGCTCTGTCCTTGTGATCGGATGTTATTCAGTCATAAAGAGGAATGCACACTGATACATGTGACAATGTGGATGACTTTGTAAACATCATGCTCAGTTAGAGAAGGCAGACACAAAAGCCATAAGCTATATGATTCCTTCATATGAACTGTGCAGAACAGGCAAACGCAGAGACAGAAAGTGCATCAGCAGTTACCAGGACCTGGGGGAGGAGACTGTTAAATGGGTACAGAGCTTCCTTTCAAGGTGATGAAAATCCACATAAAGGTGATGGTTGTTCAACACTGTGAATGTATTGTGCCGAGTCCCTCAGTTGTTTCCAGCTCTTTGCAACCCTATGTAGCCCGCCAGGCTCCTCTGGCCATGGGATTCTCCAGGCAAAAATACTGGAATGGAGAGCCATGCCCTCCTCCAGGGGATCTTCCCAACCCAGGGATTGAACCCACGTCTCCTGAAGCTCCGGCACTGCAGGCGGATGCTTTACCTCTGAGCCACTGAGGATTAAATGCCTCTAAATTGTATACTTCAAAATAACTAATTTTATGTTACACAGATCTTCAGTTCAGTTGCTCAGTCATGTCCGACTCTTTGCGACCCCATGAATCGCAGCACACCAGGCCTCCCTGTCCATCACCAGCTCCCGGAGTTCACCCAAATTCATGTCCATCGAGTCAGTGATGCCATCCAGCCATCTCATGCTCTGTCGTCCCCTTCTCCTCCTGCCCTCAATCTTTCCCAGCATCAGGGTCTTTTCAAATAAGTCAACTCTTCTCATGAGGTGGCCAAAGTATTGGAGTTTCAGCTTCAGCATCAGTCCTTTCAATGAACACCCAGGACTGATCTCCTTTAGGATGGACTGGTTGGATCTCCCTACAGCCCAAGGGACTCTCAAGAGTCCTCCAACACCACAGTTCAAAAGCATCAATTCTTCAGCGCTCAACTTTTTTCACAGTCCAAGTCTCACATCCATACATGACCACTGGAAAAACCATAGCCTTGACTAGACGGACCTTAGTCAGCAAAGTAATGTCTCTGCTTTTCAACATACTATCTAGGTTGGTCATAACTTTCTTTCCAAGGGGTAAGCGTCTTTTAATTTCATGGCTGCAATCACCATCTGCAGTGATTTTGGAGCCTCAAAAAATAAAGTCAGCTACTGTTTTCACTGTTTCCCCATCTATTTCTCATGAAGTGATGGGACCAGATGTCATGATCTTAGTTTTCTGAATGTTGAGCTTTAAGCCAACTTTTTCACTCTCCTCTTTTACTTTCATCAAGAGGCTTTTTAGTTCCTCTTCACTTTCTGCCATAAGGGTGGTGTCATCTGCAAATCTGAGGTTATTGATATTTCTCCTTGCAATCTTGATTCCAGCTTGTGTTTCTTCCAGCCCAGCGTTTCTCATGATGTACTCTGCATATAAGTTAAATAAGCAGGGTGACAATATACAGCCTTGACGTACTCCTTTTCCTTTCTGGAACCAGTCTGTTGTTCCATGTCCAGTTTTAACTACTGCTTCCTGACCTACATATAGGTTTCTCAAGAGGCAGGTAATGTGGTCTAGTATTCCCATCTCTTTTAGAATTTTCCACAGTTTATTGTGATCCACACAGTCAAAGGCTTTGGCATAGTCAATAAAGCAGAAATAGATATTTTTCTGGAACTCTCTTGCTTTTTCCATGATCCAGCAGATGTTGGCAAATTGATCTCTGGTTCCTCACCTTTTCAGCTCAGCTTGAACATCTGGAAGTTCACAGTTCACGTAATGCTGAAGCCTGGCTTGGAGAATTTTGAGCATTACTTTACTAGCGTGGTGAGATGAGTGCATCTGTTACTTCAATTAAAAAAAAAAAATCAAGCTGAGATGAACTTAAAAACCTAACTAAAAAAACCAACACGTGGGAATTCCCTGGTGGTCCAGTGGTTAGGACTTGGTGCTTTCACTGCTGGGGCCCAGGTCTGATCTCTGGTCAGTAAACTAAGATCTGCAAGCCAAGCAGTAGAGCAAAAAAAAAAAACAAACAAAAACAAAAAAATTTTAGAAGAAAATTGAGAACACATATATGCAAATATTTCTTAAAGAAGGCAACAGACATCCTAAAATTCATGATGGGCAATTCCCTGGAGGCCCAATGGTTACGACTCCTTGCTTTCAGTCTGGCCACCTGGGTTCAATCCCTGGCGAAGGAAATATGACACTACAAGGTGCATGGTATGGCTAAAAAAATAATAAAATTCATGATGGTTGCCCAAAAAAAGATACCAAAAACAAACTTCAGGGATTCCCTGATGGTTCAGTGGTAAAGAATTCCCCTTTCAATGCAGGAGACACAGGTTTGATCCCTGATCCTGGAAGACCCCACATGCTGCAGAGCAACAAAGCCTGTGTGCCCCAACTCTTGAGCCTGTTCTGTGGAGCCCAGGAACCACAACCACTGAGGCCCGGAGCCACAGTTGCTGAAGCCTGCACACCCTAGAGCCCATGTTCTGCAACAAGAAAAGCCACGTCAACGAGAAGCCCACACCACTCAACTAGAGAGGAGATTCTGCTCTCTGCAAATAGAGAAATGCCCACGTGGCCACAAAGACCCAGCACAGCCAAAAATGCATAAATAATTTTTTAATTCATTAAAGAAAAAAAACCTCAGAAAGAATGCCTGCCACATGTATGAAAGGCAGGAATTTTTACACACGCACTACAATAAAGATACAAGGATGTTCATGGCAGCAAAAAACTGTCAACAAACTTTTTTTTTTAATAAATGAGTTCTAATGAGGTGGATTAAACTAGAACCTATCATACAGAGTGAAGTAAGTCAGAAAGAGAAAGATAACTATGGTATTCTAACGCATATATACAAAATCTAGAAAAATGGTACTGAAGAATTTGTTTACAGGGCAGAAATGGAGAAACAGACAGAGAGAATAGATATATGGACATGGGGAGAGGGGAGGAGAGGGTGAGATGTATGGAAAGAGTAACATGAAAACTTACATTACCATATGTAAAATAGCAAACGGGAATTTGCTGTGTGGCTCAGGAAACTCAAACAGGGTCTCTGTATCAATCTAGAAGGGTGGGATGGGGCAGAAGATGGTAAGGAGGTTCTAAAGGGAGGGTTATATGTATACCTACAAGGGCCACCATATACCTTATAGGCCACCCAAGACGGACGGGTCATGGTGGAGAGTTCTGACAAAATGTGGCCCACTGGAGAAGGGAATGGCAAACCACTTCAGAATTCCTGCCTTGAGAACCCCATGAACCATATGAAAAGGCAAAATGATAGGACACTGAAAGAGGAACTCCTCAGGTCGGTAGGTGCCCAACACGCTACTGGAGATCAGTGGAGAAATAACTCCAGAAAGAATGAAGGGATGGAGCCAAAGCAAAAACAATACCCAGTTGTGGATGGGACTGGTGATGGAAGCAAGGTCCAATGCTGTAAAGAGCAATATTGCACAGGAACCTGGAATGTCAGGTCCATGAATTAAGGCAAATTGGAAGTGGTCAAACAAGAGATGGCAAGAGTGAACGTCGACATTCTAGGAATCAGCGAACTAAGATGGACTGGAATGGGTGAATTTAACTCAGATGACCATTATATCTACTACTGCAGGCAGGAATCCCTTAGAAGAAATGGAGTAGCCCTCACAGTCAACAAAAGAGTCCAAAATGCAGTATTTGGATGCAATCTTAAAAACTACAGAATGATTTCTGTTCATTTCCAAGGCAAACCATTCAATATCACAGTAATCCAAGTCTATGCCCCAACCAGTAACACTGAAGACGCTGAAGTTGAACGGTTCTACAAAGACCTATAACACCTTTTGGAATTAACACCCATAAAAGATGTCCTTTTCATTACAGGGGACTGGAATGCAAAAGTAGGAAGTAAAGAAACACCTGGAATAACAGGCAAATTTGGCCTTGAAGTACAGAATGAGACAGGGCAAAGGCTAATAGAATTCAGCCAAGAGAATGCATTAATCATAGCAAACACCCTCTTCCAACAACACGAGAAGACTCCACACATGGACATCACCAGATGGTCAACACTGAAATCAGACTGATTATATACTTTGCAGCCAAAGATGGAGAAACTCTATACAGTCAGCAAAAACAAGACCGGGAGCTGACTGTGGTTCGGATCATGAACTCCTTATTGCCAAATTCAGACTTAAACTGAAGAAAGTAGGGAAAACACTAGACCATTTAGGTATGACCTAAATCAAATCCCTTATGATTATACAATGGAAATAAGAAATAGATTTAAGGAACTAGATCAGATAGACAGATTGCCTGATGAACTATGGATAGATGTTAGGGACACTGTACAGCAGACAAGGAGCAAGACTATCCCCAAGAAAAAGAAATGCAAAAAAGCAAAATGGCTGTCTGAGGAGGCCTTATAAATAGCTGTGAAAAGAAGAGAAGTGAAAAGCAAAGGAGAAAAGGAAAGATATGCCCATCTGAATGCAGAGTTCCAAAGAATAGCAAGGAGAGATAAGAAAGCTTTCCTCAGTGATCAGTGCAAAGAAATAGAGGAAAACAATAGAATGGGAAAGACTAGAGATCACTTCAAGAAAATTGGAGATACCAAGGGAATATTTCATGCAAAGATGGGCTCAATAAAAAAAAGAAATGGTATGGACCTAACAAAAGCAGAAGATATTAAGAAGAGATGGCAAGAATACACAGAAGAACTATACAAAAAAGATCTTCATAACCCAGATAATCATGATGGTGTGATCACTCACCTAGAGCCACACATCCTAGAATGTAAAGTCAAGTGGGCCTTAGGAAGCATCATTACGAACAAAGCTAGTGGAGGTCATGGAAATCCAGTTGAGCTATTTCTAATCCCAAAAGATGATGCTGTGAAAGCACTGCACTCAATATGCCAGCAAATTTGGAAAACTCAGCAGTGGCCACAGGACTGGAAAAGGTCAGTTTTCATTCCAATCCCTAAGAAAGGCAATGCCAAAGAATGCTCAAACTACTGCACAATTGCACTCATCTCACACATTAGCAAAGTAATGCTCAAAATTCTCCAAGTCAGGCTTCAACAATATGTGAACCATGAACTTCCAGATTTCAAGCTGGTTTTAGAAAAGGCAGAGGAACCAGAGATCAAATTGCTAACATCCGCTGGATCATGGAAAAAGCAAGAGAGTTCCAGAAAAACAACTATTTCTGCTTTATTGACTATGCCAAAGCCTTTGACTGTGGGGATGACAATAAACTGTGGAAAATTCTGAAAGAGATGGGAATACCAGACCACCTTACCTGCCTCTTGAGAAATCTGTATGCAGGTCAGGAAGCAACAGTTAGAACTGGATATGGAACCACAAACTTGTTCCAAATAGGAAAAGGAGTACATCAAGGCTGTATATTGTCACCCTGCTTATTTAACTTATATGCAGAGTACATCATGTGAAACACCATGCTGGATGAAGCACAAGCTGGAATCAAGATTGCAAGGAGAAATATCAACAACCTCAGATATGCAGATGATACCACTGATGTGGCAGAAAGCAAAGAAGAACTTAACAGCCTCTTGAAGAAAGTGAAAGAGGAGTGTGAAAAAGTTGGTTTAAAGCTCAACATTCAATGAACTAAAATCACAGCATATGATCCCATCACTTCATGGCAAATAGATGGGGAAACAGCAGCTGAGTTTATTTTCCAAAATCACTGCAGATGGTGACTGCAGCCATGAAATTAAAAGATACTTACTCCTTGGAAGGAAAGTTATAACCAACCTAGACAGCATATTAAAAAGCAGAGACATTACTTTGCCAACAAAGGTCCATCTAGTCAAGGCTATGGTTTTTCCAGTGGTCATGTATGGATGTGAGAGTTGGATTATAAAGAAAGCTGAGTGCCGAAGAATTGATGCTTTTGAACTGTGGTATTGGAGAAGACTCTTGAGAGTCCCTTGGACTGTAAGGAGATCCAACCAGTCCATCCTAAAGGAAATCAGTCCTGAATGTTCATTAGAAGGACTGATGTTGAATATGAAACTCCAATACTTTGGCCACCTGATGTGAAGAACTGACTCATCTGAAAAGACCCGGATGCTGGAAAAGATTTAAGGCTGGAGGAGAAGGGGATGACAGAGGATGACATTGTTGGATGGCATCACCAACTCAGTGGACATGAGTTTGAGGAAACTCTGGGAGTTGGTAATGGACAGGGAGGTATGGCGTGCTGCAGTTCATGGGGTTGCAAAGAGTCGGACACGACTGAGCGAGTGAACTGAACTGAACTTATATGTGTACCTATGGCTGATTCATGTTGAGATCTAACAGAAAACAAAAAATTCTTTAAAGCAATTACCCTTCAATAGAAAAAAATAAAAAACAAACAAAAAAGAACAACAATTCCATGTACCACTGAATCAAAAAGAATAAAACACAAGGGAATAAATTTAACCAATAAAATGAAAGACATGTACACTGAAATGAACAGCAGGTTGATGGAAATACTGAAGACATTTGTGTATGTATCTTTACATCTGAAGTGGGCATCTTCCCGGAAACTATACAACTCCTAGAGGAAAACACAGGCAAAACACTCTCCGACATAAATCACAGCCACATCCTCTATGACCCACCTCCCAGAGTAACAGAAGTAAAACAAAACTAAACAAATGGACCGAATTAAACTTTAAAACTCTTGTACAGCGAAGGAAACTGTAAGCAAGGTGAAAAGACAGCCTTCAGAGTGGGAGAAAATAGTAACAAATGAAGCAACTGACAAAGAATTAATCTCAAAAATATACAAGCAGCTCATGCAGCTCAATACCGGAAAAATAAACGACCCAATCAAAAAATGGGCTAAAGAACTAAACAGACATTTCTCCAAAGAAGACATACAGATGGCTAACAAACACATAAAAAGATGCTCAACTTCACTCATTATCAGTTCAGTTCAGTTCAGTCGCTCAGTCATGTCCCACTCTTTATGACCCCATGAATTGCAGCACGCCAGGCCTCCCTGTCCATCACCATCTCCCGGAGTTCACTCAGACTCACGTCCATCAAGTCAGTGATGCCATCCAGCCATCTCATCCTCTGTCGTCCCCTTCTCCTCCTGCCCCCAATCCCTCCCAGCATCAGAGTCTTTTCCAATGAGTCAACTCTTCACACGAGGTGGCCAAAGTACTGGAGAGTTTCAGCTTTAGCATCATTCAGAAGTGCAAATCAAAACCACAATGAGGTACCATCTCACATTGGTCAGAATGGCTGCTATCAAAAAGTCTACAAATAATAAATGCTGGAGAGGGTACGAAGAAAAGGGAGCCCTCTTACACTGTTGGTGGGAATGCAAACTAGTACAGCCACTATGGAGAACAGTGTGGAGATTTCTTAAAAAAACTGGAAATAGAACTGCCATATGACCCAGCAATCCTACTGCTGGGCATACACACCAAGGAAACCAGAACTGAAAGAGACACGTGTACCCCAATGTTCATCGCAGCACTGTTTATAATAGCCAGGACATGGAAGCAACCTAGATGTCCATCAGCAGATGAATGGATAAGAAAGCTGTGGTACCTATACACAATGGAATATTACTCAGCTATTAAGAAGAATGCATTTGAATTGGTTCTAATGAGGTGGATGAAACTGGAGCCTATTATATAGAGTGAAGTAAGACAGAAAGAAAAACACCAATACAGTATGCTGCTGCTGCTGCTACTACTAAGTTGCTTCAGTCTTCTCCGACTCTGTGCGACCCCAGAGATGGCAGCCCACCAGCCTCCCCCGTCCCTGGGATTCTCCAGGCAAGAACACTGGAGTGGGTTGCCATTTCCTTCTCCAATGCATGAAAGTGAAAAGTGAAAGCGAAGTCGCTCAGTCGTGTCCGACTCCTAGCAACCCCATGGACTGCAGCCCACCAGGCTCCTCTGTCCATGGGATTTTCCAGGCAAGAGTACTGGAATGGGGTGCCACTGCCTTCTCCATATATATGGAATTTAGAAAGATGGTACCAATAACCCTATATGCAAGACAGCAAAAGCGACACAGATGTATAGAACAGTCTTTCGGACTCTGTGGGAGAGGGTGAGGGTGGGATGATCTGAGAGAGTAGCATTGAAACATGTATATTATCATTTGTGAATCAAATCGCCAGTCCAGGTTTGATGCATGAGATAGGGTGCACTGGGATGACTCAGAGGGATGGGATGGGGAGGGAGGGGAGAGGGGGCTTTAGGATGGGGAACACATGTACACCCATGGCTGATTCATGTCCATGTATGGCAAAACCACTACAATACTGCAAAGTAATTAGCCTCCAATTAAAATAAAATTTTTTAAAAAGGTATAGTCGTAATCTATAGGAAGTGAAAAAGAAAAGAATGCATTTGAATCAGTTCTAATGAGGTGGATGAAACTGGAGCCTATTATACAGAGTGAAGTAACTCAGAAAGAAAAACACCAGTACAGTATAGTAACACATATATTTGGAATGTAGAAAGATGGAAATGACAACCCTATACACGAGACATCAAGAGACACAGATTTAAAGAACAGACTTTTGAACTCTATGGGAGAAGGCGAGGGTGGGATGATTAGAGAACATTCGATGCACGAAGCAGGCATTCAAACCCAGTGCATGGGACAACCCAGAGGAATGGGATGGGGAGGGAGGTGAGAGGGGGGTTCAGGATGGGGGTAACATTTACACCTGTGGCTGATTCATGCCACTGTATGACAAAAACCAACACAATACTATAAAGTAATTAGCCTCCAATTAAAATAAATTAATTAAAAAACCTACAGTAGGTGTCTTCACTGGATCAACAAAAAAGCAAGAGGGTTCCAGAAAAACATCTATTTCTCTTGTATTGACTATGACAAAGCCTTTGACTGTGTGGATCACAATAAACTGTGGAAAATTCTGAAAGAGAGGGGAATACCAGACTACCTTAACTACCTCCTGAGAAATCTGTATGCAAGTCAAGAAGCAACAGTTACAACTGGACATGGAACAACAGACCGGTTCCAAATAGGAAAAGGAGAACATCAAGGCTGTATATTGTCACCCTACTTAATTAATTTATATGCAGAGTACCTCATGTGAAACGCCAGGCTGGATGAAGCACAAGCTGGAATTAAGATTTCTGGGAGAAATATCAATAACCACAAATGTGCAGATGATACCACCCATATGGCAGAAAGCAAAGAACTAAAGAGCCTCTTGATGAAAGTGAAAGAGGAGAGTGAAAAAGTTGGCTTAAAACTCAACATTCAATAAACTAAAATCATGGCATATGGTCCCATCACTTCATGGCAAATAGATGGGAAAACAATGGAAACAGTGAAAGACTTTATTTCTTGGGCTCCAAAATCACTGCAGATGGTGACTGCAGCCATGAAATTAAAAGATCTCAATCCTTGGAAGAAAAGCTATGACCAACCTGGACAGCATATTAAAAAGCAGAGACATTACTTTGCCAACAAAGGCCCATCTAGTCAAAGCTATGCTTTTCCAGTAGTTATATATGGATGTGAGAGTTAGGCCATAAAGAAAGCTGAGCGCCGAAGAATTGATGCTTTTGAACTGTGTTAGAGAAGACTTAAGAGTCCGTTGGACTGCAAGGAGATCAAACCAGTCAATCCTAAAGGAAATCAGTCCTGAATATTTATTGGAAGGACTGATGTTGAAGCTGAAACTCTGACACTTTGGCCACCTGATGCAAAGAAATGACTCACTGGAAAAGACCCTGATGCTGCAAAAGATCGAAGGCAGGAGGAGAAGGGGATGACAGAGGATGAGATGGTTGGATGGCAGCACCAACTCGATGGACATGAGTTTGAGCAACTTCTGGGAGATGGTGATGGATAGGGATGCCTGGAGCGCTGCGGTCCACGGCGTCGCAAAGAGTCAAACATGACTGAGCAACTGAACTGAACTGTAGGCAGCATATAGTTTAACTCTATGCCTTTTGATTAGAGAATTTAATCCATTTACAGTTAAAGCTTTTATTGATAGGTAAGGACTTACTGATGATAATAGTCTTGTTTTCCAGCTGTTTTGTAGTTTCCTTGTATCTTTCTTCCAATCTTACTATCTTCTTTTGTGAATTAATTTTTCTATAGTAGTATGCTTAGTTTCCATTTTTATTTATCTTTTGTGAATTTACTGTAGGACTTGCTTTATGGCTACAACTAGGCTTATATAAACCATCTTGAAGATACAAGTCTGTTTAAAGCGGATAACATAATTGCATCCACATTCAAAACTTCTGCCCTTTAATCCATGCACCACATTGTTTTGTTCTTGTTGTCATAATTTATTTTTTAATATTGCATATCTATTAACAAACTATTACAGCTATAGCTATTTTTAAGATTTCTGTTCTCTATTTATTCTAGACTTAAGTTGTTAACAAACCACATTACAGTATTCAGTTCAGTTGCTCAGTTATGTCCAACTCTGCAACCCCATGGACTGCAGCATGCTAGGTTTCCCAGTCCATAGAAACTCCCAGAGCTTGCTCAAACTCATGTCCATCGAGTTGGTGATGCCATCCAACCTTCTCATCCTCTGTCATCCCTTCTCCTCCTGCCCTCAATCTTTCCCAGCATCAGGGTCTTTTCCAATGAGTCATTTCTTCACATCAGGCGGCCAAAGTATTGGAGCTTGAGCATCAGTCCTTCTAATGAATATTCAGGACTGATTTCCTTTAGGATTGACTGGTTTGATCTCCTTGCAGTCCAAGGGACTCTCATGAGTCTTCTCCAACACCACAATTCAAAAGCATCAATTCTTTTATGCTCAGATTTCTTTATATGCCAACTCTCATATCCATACATGACTACTGGAAAAATCATAGCTTTGACCATATGGACCTCTGTTGGCAAATGTCTCTGCTTTTTAATATGCTGTCTAGGTTTCTCATAGCTTTTCTTCAAGGAGCAAGCGTCTTTTAATATTATGGATGCAGTCACCATCTGCAGTGATTTTGGAGCCCAAGAAAATAAAGTCTGTCACTGTTTCCATTGCTTTCCCATCTATTTGCCATGAAGTGATGGGACCAGATGCCATGATCTTAGTTTTCTGAATATTGAGTTCTAAGCCAGCTTTTTCACTTGCCTCTTTCACTTTCATCAAGAGGCTCTTCAGTTCCTCTTCACTTTCTGCCATAAGGGTGGTGTTATCTGCGTATCTGAGGTTATTGATATTTCTTCTGGGAATCTTGATTACAGCTTGTGCTTCCTCCAGCCCAGTATTTTGCATAATGTACTCTACATATAAGTTAAATAAGCAGGGTGACAATATACAGCCTTTACATAGTCCTTTCAATTTTGAACCAGTCCACTGTTTCAAGTCTGGTTCTAACTGCTGCTTCTTGACCTGCATACAGATTTCTCAGGAGGCAGTTAAGGTGGTCTGGTATTCCCATCTCTTTAGGAATTTTCCACAGTTTTTTGTGATCCACACAGCCAAAGGCTTTAGTGTAGTCAATAAAGCAGATGTTTCTCTGGAATTCTCTTGCTTTTTCTATGATCTGATGGATGTTGGCAACTTGATCTCTGGTTCCTCTGCCTTTTCTAAATCCAGCTTGACATCTGGAAGTTCTCGTTTCACATACTGTTGAAGCCTCGCTTGGAGAATTTTAAGCATTACTTTACTAGTGTGTGAGATGCGTGCAATTGTGCGGTGGTTTGAACATTCTTTGGCATTTCCTTTCTTTGGGATTGGGATGAAAACGGACCTTTTTCAGTCCTGTGGCCACTGCTGAGTTTTTCAAATTTGCCAGCATATTGAGTGCAGCACTTTAACATCAGAATTCCATCGTCTTCACTAGCTTTGTTCATAGTGATGCTTCCTAAGGCCCACTTAACTTCCTAAGGCCCAAGCTGTCTGGCTCTAGGTGAGTAATCACATGATTGTAGTTATCTGGGTCATTAAGATCTTTTTTGTATAGTTCTTCTGTGTATTCTTGCCATCTCTTCTTAATATCTTCTGCTTCTGTTAGGTCAAACCATTTCTGTCCTTTATTGTGCCCATCTTTGCATGAAATGTTCCCTTGGTATCTCTCAGTTTCTTGAAGAGATCTCTAGTCTTTCTCTTGTTTTCCTCTATTTCTTTGCATTGATCTCTTAGGAAGGCTTTCTTATTTCTCCTTGCTATTCTTTGGAACTCTGCATTCAGATGGATATATCTTTCCTTTTCTTCTTTGCCTTAGCTTCTTTTCTCAGCTATTCATAAGGCCTCCTCAGACAACCATTTTGCCTTTTTGCATTTCTTTTTCTTGGGGATGGTCTTGATCCCTGCCTTCTGTATAAACTCATGAACCTCCATCCAGAGTTCTTCAGGCACTCTATCAGATTCCCTTGAATATATTCATCACTTCCACTGTATAACCGTAAGGTATTTGATTCAGGTCATACCTGGATGGTTTAGTGTTTTTCCCTACTTCCTTCAATTTAAGCCTGAATTTTGCCATAAGAAGTTCATGATCTGAGCCACAGTCAGTTCCCAGTCTTGTTTTTGCTGACTGTATAGAGCTTCTCCATCTTCAATTGCAAAGAATGCAATCAATCTTATTTGGATTGACCATCTGGTGATCTCCGTGTGTTGTGTTGTTGGAAGAGAGTGTTTGCTGTGACCAGTGTGTTCTCTTGGCAAAAGGATTAGCTTTTTCTCTGCTTCATTTTGTACTCCAAGGCCAAACTTGCCTGTTACTCCAGGCATCTCTTCACTTCCTAGTTTTGCATTCCAGTCCCCTATGATGAAAAGGACATCTTTTTAGGTGTTAGTTCTAGAAGGTCTTGTAGGTTATCATAGAACCGTTCAACTTCAGCTTTTTTGGCATTAGTGGTTGTGGCATAGACTTGGATTACTGTGATACTGAATTGTTTGCCTTTGAATTGAACAGAGATCATCCTATCATTTTTGAGATTGCACCCAAGTACTGCATTTTGGACTCTCTTGTTGACTGTGAAGGCTACTCCATTTCTTCTAAGGGATTCTTGCCCACAGTAGTAGATATAATGGGCATCTGAGTTAAATTCAACCATTCCAGTCCATCTCAGTTCACTGATTCCTAAAATGTCAATGTTCACTCTTGCCATCTCCTGTTTGGCCACTTCCAATTTACCTTGATTCATGGACCTAATATTCCAGGTTCCTGTGCAATACTGTTCTTTAACAGCTTTCCATCACCAGTCTCATCCACATCTGGGCATTGTTTTCGCTTTGGCTCAGCCTCTTCATTCTTTCTGGGGCTATTTCTCCACTCTTCTCCAGTAGCCTATTGGGCACCTACTGACCTGGCAAGTTCATCTTTCAGTGTCATATCTTTTTGCCTTTTCATACTGTTCATGGGGTTCTCAAGACAAGAATACTGAAGTCGTTTGCCATCCCTTCTCCAGAGGACCACAGTATTAGTGTGTCATAAATTTGACTATACACTTACTTTTAGCAATGTGTTTTATATTTTCATGTGTTCATGTCACAAACTGGGGGGTGGGAGAAGGTGAAAGACAAGTCCCAAATGGGGAGAAAACATCTGTAAGGCATACAGCTGCTGAACTAATACTCAAAATTCACACATAACCCCTATAAAATCTAGGAGAAGATAAAGGCTCCCAGAGACAGAGAACAAAGGACTTGAGACACTGTACAGAAAAGAAACACTGGCAGTTGACCAGCAGAGGATACACAAGACCATTTCCAACTGGGGTATTAAGTCAAACTTAAGAAACAATGATTCCAATCTGCCAGCCACCCACCCAGAACTTCCTTGTGGTAGGGTGCACCTACACTATGGGCCCAAAATGCCCTGCACGCACTCCAGCACAGCACTTGTGTTGGGCTGCAGCAGCAAAAGCTTATATTGTCTTTCTCTGAAGACAGTTTCTAAACACTCCTACCTCCCAACTCCCTACAGTGGAAAGATCACAGACTCAGTTCCTGACCATGTGCCTTCAGCTATGGGGTCAGGTCTATTCTAGGCTGATTATTTCTACCTCTTCTATGTGGATGATGAGGGTCACATGGAATGCTGTCTAGGATTGTGTTGAAACCTAAATTCTCATATTAACATGCCTGTGTTCATAGTAGCATTATTCACAGTAACCAAAAGCTGAAAGCAACCTACATGTTCATTCATGGATGAACAGATAAAAAAAAAACTGTGGTCCATACACAAAATGGAACATTATTGAGTCTTAAAAAAAGGAAATTCCAACATGTTCTCTGACATGGATTAACCATGAAGACATTATGCTAAGTGGAATAGTTCAGTCGCTCAGTTGTGTCCAACTATTTGCAACCCCATGGATTGCAGCACTCCAGGCCTCCCTGTCCATCACCAACTCTCGGAGTTCACTCAAACTCATGTCCATTGAGTCAGTGATGCCATCCAACCATCTCATCCTCTGTCGTCCCCTTCTCCTCCTGCCCCCAATCCCTCCCAGCATCAGAGTCTTTTCCAATGAGTCAACTCTTCGCATGAGGTGGCCAAAGTACTGGAGTTTCAGCTTTAGCATCAGGCCTTCCAATGAACACCCAGGACTGATCTCCTTTAGAATGGACTGGTTGGATCTCCTTACAGTCCAAGGGACTCTCAAGAGTCTTCTCCAACACCACAGTTCAAAAGCACCAATTCTTCAGCACTCAGCTTTCTTTATAGTCCAACTCTCACATGTATACATGACCACTGGAAAAACCATAGCTTTGACTTGACAGACCTTTGTTGGCAAAGTAATGTCTCTGCTTTTTAATATGCTGTCTAGGTTGGTCATAACTTTCATTCCAAGGAGTGTCCTTTAATTTCATGGCTGCAGTCACCGTCTGCAGTGATTTTGGAGCCCAAAAAAGATAAAGTCAGCCACTGTTTCCATTGTTTCCCCATCTACTTGCCATGAAGTGATGGGACCATGTGCCATGATCTTAGTTTTCTGAATGCTGAGTTTTAAGCCAGCTATTTCACCCGCCTCTTTCACTTTCAAGAAGCTCTTCAATTCGTCTTCGCTTTCTGCCATAAGGGTGGTGTCATCTGCGTATCTGAGGTTATTGATATTTCTCCCAGCAATCTTGATTCCAACTGAGCCAGTTACAAAGGGACAAATCCTGAATGATTCTACTTACATTGTGACCTAGAGGAGCTGAATTCATGAAGACAGAATGTAGAAGCATGGGTACTAGAGGGTGAGGGGAATGGAGAGCTATTCTTAAATGTGAACAGGGCTTCAGATTGGGAAGATGAAAAAGTTCTGCAGATGGGTGATGGTAAAGTTTGCACAATAATGTGCATGTCGTTAATACTGGAATCTATGCTTTAAAGTGGTTTACATGGTAATTGTTATATATACTTTACCACAATTTTTTAAGTAAAAACAAACAAACAAACAAACACGTGATTGCCATTTTTCCCTGATTCTTCCAGCCTCCCTCTCCCTCAGTCACCACCCTACCACCACCCTCACCTACTCAGACAGGTGAGCTGATAACGTCTCCTGAAGGGATCCTACCTACTTGAGAGCTGACTCATACTTGGGTTCACTCTCTGACTCCTCCAGAGACTAGGAAACGCTCTAGATCCCTGCCCCTGCCCCTCCTCTACTACCCTCATCCCCCTCAATGCCACCCCCCCAAATTCCCCTACCATCCTAAATGCCATCTCCTGCCTCCAAAATCCCATCCCCACCTCCCCAGTGCCCACCCCTGCTCCCCAGGCAAGCCTCCATTCCCAAGTGCCTTCTAGTGCTGCCACCGACCTTGTGGTCCCCACCCTCAACTTCACAGAATAATGCAGTTCACTCTCTCTTAGCCCCTTGCCCCACGCCTAGGCTGCATCAGAGCAAAATAAATACTAGAAGTACCTGGGGAAGAAACACGACTTCTGATCTGGAGGAGAATGGGAGGCAGTGGAGTCCAAACTGCTTAGACCCCCTGACCTTGTCTACCAGTTACCTTTTGGTGATCTCCAGTCTGGTGGCGACTACGGGGCCTCCCTCTCCTGGGTAGTACATTCCTAGCAGAGCCTCCAACCTCCTCCCAGGTAGTCTGTTCTGTGATAACCAGTACACACTTGCTCAGGCTGCTCCCCAAGGGCTCCAAAGTCAGACGGGACCCTAAGAGGGGCAGCTGACAGCTAAGCACCAAGGACAGACCAAAGCTCCACCAAGTGCCAGACTGAGCATCTTCATGGCCCACGAGGGTGGGCACAATGGAGCTGTGTGTCCCACACCGACTTGGCAAGCAGGACCATCAGGGTAAATCAGGATGCAGAGACATCCCAGGAACTGTGGACCGCACCAGGCTTACGCCATGTGGTGTCATCTTCTTACTGAAAGTCAGCAAAACTGTGCCCAGAGGGCATGGATTCCTGGAGAGAACTTTAAAGTGCTTTATCCACACTTTCAGCACACAAATCCTAAGAACAGAAGATCCACTGTAGGGTGGGTGGACAGGGATACCATGGCCACACGGAACCTTCGGGGTCAAGACTGTAACGTTTCTTCACAGGACAGGTTAGTTTCCCCCAAAATGCTCTGTTAGCTGTAATGCAATTCCTATCATAACCCCAGCAAAATAGAGATCAGCCAAAATCTTAAATTAGTTAAAATTAAGTCTAGAAACTATAAAGATTTTCAGAATAGCTGCAGATCTGCAGATCTGTTCCCGGAAGCCAAAAGCAGCCTGATGCTGACCTGTTGGCTGCTTGATTCTCCAGTGTCTTTCCCCTGCTTCATGCTCCTTCCGCCACCCACACCCATGCCCTCCCTTTCTAGAATGCTATGACCTACAGTCTGCATAGCTCAACCATGTGCGTGTGCCCTCTGCCTCTGCCTCCCTCCCCCTCTCTCTCATGGACCTCAGCATTTGCACCTGATTTGATTCTGCCCATGATAATTACATCTGAATGGATAGCACTAGATCTGAGTTTATGTCCCTGTTCTCTGCCAGTGGACAGAGCCTGGATGAGTTACAA
The DNA here is from genome assembly GCF_014754425.2 of Oryx dammah. Lineage (NCBI taxonomy): Eukaryota > Metazoa > Chordata > Mammalia > Artiodactyla > Bovidae > Oryx > Oryx dammah. Next base: position 104,618,013 of record NW_024070189.1, on the reverse strand, counting down.
GGTTTGATGCTTGCTGTGTATGCACCCTTACCTACATTTTAAAAATCTACAAGTGTTGGGAATTCTCTGGCAGTCCAGTAGTTAGAGCCCTGTGCTTCTACTGTAGGGCACACAGGTTCAATTCCTGGTCCAGTAACTAAGATCCTGCAAGCCACTTGGCATGGCCAAAAAAATTAAAAGATAAAAAGATAAATTAAAAAACTAAAGGCCAATGAGGCTTACTTTCAGGAGACCCAGAGGGTTGTGGGAAATAGAGACTCCACTCCTAAAGGAAGAACAGAAAAGCTGACATACAGATCCAGGACAGCAGTAATTTGAAAGGAGCCTGGTCACCCTCCTAGCTGACCTTGGAGCCTCCTGTGGAGACAGGGGGAAACCAGAGCTCACCTTAAGGGCACAGACACTGTGGGCAGCCATTTTGGAGAGCTCCTTCTACCACAAAGACACTGGGGCTGCCAAGTGTCATTTGGGAATGGCACTAACTCACTAGCACTGGGACCCAGCCCCAACCACCAGGAGGTCAGCACCAATACTGGGATGCCTCAAGCCAACCAACTAGCTGAGTAGGAACACAGCCTCACTCACTAACAGGGAGGTTGTCTTAAGACCCCTGAACCCACAGCTACCCTGGAACACAACCCTGCCCATCACAGGGTCCAGGACCCAATCCCACACACTAGTGCAAAGGCAATAGCCCTGAGACTCTCAGGGCCCTCCAGTCAGAGACCACAGGACCCAGCTCCACCCACCAGTGGGCAGGCACCAGCCCCAGGACCCTCTGGGCCCAAGTCCCACTCCCCAACTCCAGAACCCCTACAGCCCTGCAGCCAGACACGCCGGGACTCAGCTTCACATATCAGTGAGCTAGCACTAGCCTCAGAACACCCTGGGTGTTAGCTGCACCCACCAGAGGGACAGCACTAGCCCCAGGACCAGCCTCACACACTGTGTGTAGACACCAGGCCTGCAGCCTGCCACGACTCATTTAAGGCTATCAGTTAAATTTTCAGCAGGAACTCTGCAGATCAGAAGGGTTATTTAAAGTGATGAAAGGGTAAAACTTACAACCCAAAATACTCTACCCTGGACTTGCCCTGTGGTTCACTGGTGAACAATCTGATTGCCAATGCAAGAATCAATCCATGGTCCAGGAAGACTCCACATGCCATGGGGCTGTTAAGCCCATGAACAACTACTGAGCCTGCACTCTAGAGCCTGTGAGCTGCAGCTACAGAGCCCATGCGCCATAAATACTGAAGCCCAGGCATCCCAGAGCCTGTGTGCTCTAGAGTCCATGCACAGCAACAAGAGAAGCCACCACAATGGAAGCGCGAGCACCAAAACTATAGAGCTGCCCCTGCTTGTTGCAGCTAGAGAAAGCCCACATGCAGCAACTAAGGCCTGCTGCTGCTGCTGCTAAGTCATGTCAGTCGTGTCTGACTCTGTGCGACCCCATAGACAGAAGCCCACCAGGCTCCTCTGTCCCGCCTAGCACAAAATAAAGAATTTTTTTAAAAAAATACAAGAGACAAAAACCAAAACTTTCCTTAAAAAAAAAAAAAGAATACATGGCAAGACTTTCTTTCAGATTTGATAGCAAAATCAGAAGTTTTACAGGTAAGCAAAAGCTAAGAGTTCAATACTACCAAATCAGCTTTACAAAAAATGCTAAAGGAACCTCTCTAAACAAACAAACAAAAAAGAAAGACCATACTTAGAAAAATGAAAACTGTGAAAGGAAAAACTCATTGGTAAAAGCAAATATAAAGTAATTAAATCAATCGCATACATTGGGAAGTCCCTGGCTGTCTAGTAGTTAGAACTAGGCAATTTCATTGCAAAGGGCCTGTGTTCAGTCCCTGGAACTAAGATCCCACAAGCTGTGTGGCATGGGCAAAATAATAATAATAATAATCCACAGATAACGCTGGTAAGAAGGTTAAGAGACTAGGGCAGTAAAATCATCTATATCCACAATAGTAATTCTGTGTGTGTGTGTGTGTGTGTGTGTGTGTGTGTAGTAATTCTGTGTGTGTGTGTGTGTCTGTGTGTGTGTGTGTGTGTGTGGTGTAAGTCATGTTCAACTCTTTGAGACCCCAAGCTCCTCTGTCCATGGAAGAATAATGAGTGGGTTGCTATTTCCTACTCCAGGGGATCTTCCCAACCCAGAAATTGCTCCATCATCTCCTGATTCTCCTGCATTGGCAGGTGGGTTCTTTACCACTGCACCACCTGGGAAGCCCAATAAGTAGTTATGAGATACATTAAACAAATAAATGTAAAATATGGTGTCAAAAGCAGTAATTGTGGGCAAGGGTAGTAAACATGCAAGGTCTTTAGATTGCTATATATAAACGTTATGGTACCTACAAACCAAAACTCAATAATAGATACTCACACACAAAAGTTTAGAAAGGAATCCAAATATAACACTAAAGATAGTTATCAAATCACAAGGGAAGAGAACAAAAGCAGGAAGGAACAAAAAATAACTACAAAAACAAAATTCCCCCAAAACTAACAAAATGGCAATAAGTATATACTTAATTACTTTAAATGTAAATGGACTAAATGCTTCAATCAAAATATGTAAGTTGGCTGATTGGATACAAAAATAAGGTCCATATATATGGTGCTTGCAAGAAACTCACTTCAAATCTAAAGACACACACGGACTGAAAGTGAAGGAATGGAAAAAAGGATTCCATGCAAACAGAAATCAAAAGAAAGTCAAGGTAGCAATAATTGTATCAGACAAAACAGACTTGAAAAGGCAGACTACAACAAGAGACAAAGAAGGACATAACAGAACGATCAAGGGACCAGTCCAAGAAGATATAAATATATATGCACGCAACACAGGAACAATTAGACACAGAGCAAATATTAACAAACACAAAGGGAGAAGTTGACAGTGACAGAAAAACACTAGGAGACCATAACACCCCACTTACATAAATGGACAGATCACCCGGAAAGAAAGTCAATACGGAAACACTGGCCCTAAGTGACATTTTGGTCCAGATGGACTCAATAGATATAACTAGAATATTCTATCCAAAGGCAGCAAAATATACTTTCTCCAGGATAGGGTCGCATGCTAGGTCACAAAACAAGTCTCCGTACACTTAAGATCACTGATACCAAATGCAGCACCTTTTCTGACCATGATGCTATCAGACTAAAAATCAACCAATACAGTACTGTAAAGTAAAATAAAATAAAGAGCACAAAAAAATAAAATTTAATTAATTAATTAAAAAAATAAAAATTAACTATTAAAAAAAACTGCAAAACAAAAAATGTGGAGGCTAAACAATACACTATTAAACAACCAATGGATCACTGAAGAAATTAAAGATGAAATTTAAAATTACCTGGAAACAAATGAAAATGGAAACACAATGATCCATAATCTATGGGTTGCAGGAAATGCAGTTCTAAGAAAGAAGCTTAAAGCAATATACGCCTACCCTGGGGGGAAAAAAATATCTCAAATAAACAACCTAACTTTATGCCTAAAGGAGCTAAACAGACATAAAAATCCCAAAGTTAGTAGAAGAAAAGAAATTATAAATATGAGAGCAGAAATAAATGAAACAGAGACTAAAAACAAAAGAAAAGAGCAAAGAGACCAAGAACTCATTCTTTGAAAAGATAAACAAAGTGGATAAGCCTTTAGCAAGACACATCAAGAAAAAAAAAGAAAGGACACAAACGGATAAGATCAGACATGAAAAAAGGAAACGCTACCAATCGACACCACAGAAGCACAAAGGTGCATAAGAGATTACTACAAACAATACACCAATAAAGGGAGAAGTATACGCTCCTGAGATTGCACTAGGAAGAAAGACAAAACATGAATAGACCAATCACCAATAATGATATTGAATCAGTAATTTAAAAAAACTTCCAACAAACAAAAGCCTAGGACCAGATGGCTTCACAAGTGAATTCTGTCAAATATTTAGAGAAGCGTTAACAACTAGTCTCCTGACGCTATTACAAAAAACTGAGGAAGTAAGGCTTCCAAACTTGTTTTATGAAACCAGCATCACTCTGATATCAAAATCATACATGGATATCAGGCATTAAAAAGTACTACAGGTAAATATCTCCAATGAATATAGATTAAAAAATCTGCAACAAAATATTAACAAACCAAATTCAACAATACATTAAAAGGATTGATCATACACCATGATCAAGTGGGATTTACCCTAGAGATGCAAAAAGGTTTCAATATCCACCTATCAATCAATGTGATACACCACACTAACAAATTGAAGAATAAAAATTATATGACCATCTCAGTAGAGGATGGAAAATCTTTTGACAAAATTCAACATCCATTTATGATTTTAAAACCCACAAAATAGGTATAGATAGAGGGAATATATCTCAACATAATAAAGGACATACATAATAAGCCAACATGTATTATCATACTCAATGGTAAAATTTAGAGCATTTCCAGTAAGATCAGGAATAATACAAAGATGCCCTCTCTCACTGCTTTTATTCAACATAGTACTGAAAGTCCTAAGCATAACAATCAGACAAGAAAAAAGAAATAAGAAGAATCCAAATTGTAAAGGAGGAAATAAAACTGTTACTGTTTGCAAATGACATGATATTATATGTAGAATATCCTAAAGACATCACACACACACAAAAAAAAACTAGAACTCATCAATTAATTTGGTAAAGCTTCAGGATACAAAATTAATATATAGAAATCAGTTGGGGATTTCCCTGGTGATCCAGTGGTTAGGACTTCACACTTCCATTGCAGGGGTTGCAAGCTTGATCTCTGGTCAGGGAACTAAGATCCGGCATGCCACACAGAATGGCCAAAAAGCAGGAAAGAAAGAAAAGAGGAAGGAAGAAAAGGAGGGAGGGAGGAAGGGAGGGAGAAAGACATCAGTTCCATTTCTATACCTAACAATGAACTACGTGAAAGAAAAATTAAGGAAATGTTCCATTTTCCATTGAATCAAACAGAAGACAATATCTAGGAATAAACTTACTTAAGGAGGTAAAAGACACACAGTCAGAAAACTATAAGACACTGATGAAAAAAACTAAAGATATCATAGATGGAAATCCATGTTCTTGAATCGGAAGAATTAACATTGTTAAAATGACCATACTACCCCAGGTAGATTCAATGCAATCCCTATCAAAATCCAACGGCATTTTTCACAGAGCTAGAACAACTAACTTTAAAATTTGTATGGAAACACAAAAGACTCTGAATAGCCAAAACAATCTTGAGAAAGAAGAACAGAGCTAGAGGTGTCACACTTCCTAACTTCAGGCTAATTACAAAAGTATAATAATCAAACTAGCGAAGTATTCACACAAAAACAGTCACTTAAGACGAAAGGAACAGAACAGACAGCACAGAAATAAATGCATGCACTCATGATCAATTAATCTGTGACCAAGAAGGCAAGAATATATTGGGTTGGCCAAAAAGTTTTCTTGGGTTTTTCTATAATAGCGTGGAAAAAACCCAAAGAAACTTTTTGGCCAATCCAATCCAATAGAGGGGAAAACAGTCTCTTCGATAAGTGGTCTTGGGAAAACCGGACAGACACATGTAAAAGAATGAAATTAGAACATTTTCTCATACCATATACAAAAATAAACCCCCAAAAAGTATATATGTGTGTATATATACATATAACTGAATCACTCTGTTGTACACCTGCACCTAACGTTAACACTGTTAATCAACTATACTCCAGTATAAAATTAAAAGGTTTTAAAAATGTTAGGTAATAAATGTTAGGTAAAAGTGATAAAGAATGCTTGATGAAAATAAAATAAAGACTCAACAGTGATTAAACAAAAAGCCAAAATGGACTAAAAACCTAAATGTAAGACCAGAAACCATAAATTCCTAGAAGAAGCCATAGGCAGAATACTCTTTGACATACATCATAGAAATTTTTTTTTTTTGGATTTGTCTCCTAAGGCAAAGGAAACAAAAGCAAAAATAAACAAATGGGACCTAATTAGACATAAAAGCTTTTGCACAGCAAAGGAAGTCATCAACAAAACAAAAAGACGACGTACTAAATGGGAGATAATATGTGCAAATGGTATGACTAACAGTGGGTCTTCCTAGGTGGCACTGAAAATAAAATAAAGGTAGAGAAGCCCCCTGATGATGCAGGAGATAAAAGAGATGCAGGTTCAGTCTCTGGGTCAGGAGGATCCCCAGAGAAGGAAATGACAGCCCACTCCAGTGTTCCTGCCTGGAGAATTCCATGGACTTAGTCATGGGGTCACAAAGACTCAGACACAACTGAGCGGTCACTTTCACTTCACCATGGAAGCCCAATATGAAATCTAGGATAGTTATTTGAGGGCTTCCCTGGACTGGATGGATCTCCTTGCAGTCCAAGGGACTCTCAAGAGTCTTCTCCAAAACCACAATTCAAAAGCATCAATTCTTCGGCCCGCAGCCTTCTTCACAGTCCAACTCTCACATCCATATATGACCACTGGAAAAACCATAGCCTTGACTAGACGGACCTTTGTTGGCAAAGTAATGTCTCTGCTTTTGAACATGCCATCTAGGTTGGTCATAACTTTCCTTCCAAGGAGTAAGCGTCTTTTAATTTCATGGCTGCAATCACCATCTGCAGTGATTTTGGAGCCCCCAAAAAGAAAGTCTGACACTGTTTCCACTGTTTCCCCATCTATTTCCCACGAACTGATGGGACCGGATGCCATGATCTTAGTTTTCTGAATGTTGAGCTTTAAGCCAACTTTTTCACTCTCCTCTTTCACTTTCATTCTGAAGATCAACCCTGGGGTTTCTCTGGAAGGAATGATGCTAAAGCTGAAACTCCAGTACTTTGGCCACCTCATGCAAAGAGTTGACTCAATGGAAAAGACTGATGCTGGGAGGGATTGGGGGCAGGAGGAGAAGGGGACGACAGAGGATGAGATGGCTGGATGGTATCGCCAACTCGATGGATATGAGTCTGAGTGAACTCTGGGAGTTGGTGATGGACAGGGAGGCCTTGCATGCTGCAATTCATAGGGTCGCAAAGAGTCAGACACGACTGAGCGACTGACCTGAACTAACTGGTGGGAGAAGGAAAAGCATCTGTCTGCAATGTGGGAGACCCGGGTTCAGTCCCTGGGTTGGGATGATCCCCATGGAGAAGGAAATGGCAACCCACTCCAGTACTCTTGCCTGGAAAAGTCCATGGATGGAGGAGCCTGATAGGCTACAGTCCATGGAGTCGCAAAGAGTCTGACACGACTAAGCAATTTCACTTCCTTTTGTTTCACTTTCTGGAACCAAGCCCCCCAGGACCAAGCGACGACTGTATTTCAAACCACATTCAAACTTTATTACCCTTGGTACTCTTATTTTCGAATTTGCCTACTCCCTAAGTTTACTTGTGACCCCAAAATCAATACTTGAAGGGCTTTCACAGTCTGCAGACATGCCCAGAGCAGTAAAAACTCAACTCTCCCAATGCCCATATTCCTAGAACGAGACATACTCTGCCTTTGTGTCCCAGCGCTCAGGCTGTAAACAAATATCCTTTTCATAATTGATTTATTGCCACATTTTTTTAATTGTTGTACTTTTTGTTGTTTTCACTGTTTCAAATGACCCCCAAGCATAGAGCTGAAGTGTTTTCTATGTTCCTGAGCACAAGAAGGTTGCGATGTCCCTTATGAAGTTAATACATGAGATGAATTTCATTCAAGTCCAAATTATAATCCTGTTGGCTGTGAGTTCAATGTTAATGAACCAACACACATGAAATAAGGTGTCTTCAGAAAGAAACACATATAAAATAAAGATATCTATTGATCAGTTGACAAAAACGTGACCAGAAATTGGCAGGAATCTAACTCCATCCTTTCTGCAGGAGAAGTGGTTTAGTATTCACTAATTCAGTGTTTGCCGGAAGGTATGAAATGTAACTACTGCAAATGAGAATCCACCACATCTGACGAATGACTGTTATTGAAATATATACTCAATGGTAAAAATTAAACCCCTCAATTAGAAAAAAGACAAAATTCATGAAAAGACATGTCACCAAAGAGGATACATAGGTGGTAAATAAGCGTATGAAAGGAGATTCAACATCATTAGCCATCAAGGAAATTCAAAGTTAAAAATATCACGAGATACCTCTGCATGCCTGTCAGAAAATTAAAACCACTGAAAACTCCAAACGCCAACAAGGATACAGAGAAACTGTATCTCTGACACATAGCTGGTAGGGCTGCAAAGTGGTATAGCCACTCCGGAAAAGTGCGCAGTTCCTTATAAAACTAAACATGAAATGGCCCAGCCATTGCTCTCCTGGGCATTTATTCCAAAGAAATAAAACCTGTGTTCACAAGAAAGCTGCATATGAATGTGTACAGCAGCTTTAGTTGTTGTCACTCCTAATTGGAGACAACACAAATGTCCTTGAACAGGTGGATGGTTAAACAGGCTATGGCAGTTCATACCATGGAATTAGACTGAACCACAAAAAGGAGTTAACAGTTGACACAGCAGCAACCTGGACAGATCTCCAGGGACTGATGCTGAGGGGGGAAAAGTCAACATATACAGGTTACTACTATACATTATTAGTATACTACTAAATGTTCATTAACATAACAGTTTTGAAATGACAGAATTTTAGAAATGAAAGATTGGTGGTGGTCAGGAGTTAGGGACAGGTCAACATGTCACCATGGGATGGAGATGTTCTGTATCTTGACTCTAGTTGAGACACACTAACTTCCCCATGTGATAAAGTGGCACAGAACTCAACACCTGTACACAAAGGAGCACAAAGAAAACAGTGAGATCAGAATAAGGCCAGTGGATGGTGTGATATGGTAGCACATTTTTGCTAAAAGTTATCATGGGGAGGAACTGGGTAAGGAGTACTGGCACCTCTCTGTATTATGTTTTACAACCACAGTGATCTCCATAGAAACCTTCACTGAATAAATCAGCCCAGCCCAAGATGATGTGGCAGGTCAGGAGAGGCTGCAGACCCAAGGCCCTGGGCCAGGGGTGTCTGTGAGCAGCCCTGCCCCGTGATGGTGCTCTGCAGCAGTCTGCACCCGCTTGGTGGCATCCCCTTTGCGCTCACGACCTCCAGACTACCCCCACCCACCCCTACTGAACATCTAACTGCCCCCACACGTCAGGACAGCTGCTGCACAACCCCCCAATTCCTCCAAGCCCCACGTGCTTTAAGATAAACCTAGTTCGGCCCACTCTTCTGGCACCCCCTCGCCCATCACCCAGGGGCAGGGGTTCCCCTTCAACCCCCACTCTGCCCTAGGATAGCACAGGCCCTTTACAAACCCCTTGTGGGCTCTCCCCAGTGTGGTCTCCGGTAATCCTGCCTCAAGCTGCACTGGCCTCGACTATCTGAAGGATATTCCAGACGAGCAGTAGTCTCAAGGCCCTTCCTCGCTGTGCCCTCTGCCTGGCACAACACACATGCCCCTCTTACACCTGTCCTTCATGTGTGCAGTCCTCCCAACGTGCTCCATCTCCCCACGCACCTCAGCCCTGCCCTACCCCTCGCCAATGTACCCAGTCACTGCATGTACCAACCTCACACACGCTCCATTTCTACGATGCACCCTGACCTTGCCCTGACCCCCAAATGCACCTGTGTCCGCAAGCACCACAACAGCACACTCTCCTTGTCATCCCAGTGCTCCCTGATCCCACACTCCATCCCTAAGTGTGCACCATCCCCACGCTTGCCCTGTCCCCTCAGTGTTCTGACTCTGCACTCACCCTGCCCCCTAACTGCCCCAACCCTGCTCCATCTCCACATGCACCCAAACCCCACACAAGCCCAGTCGCCCCAAGGCAGCCCATCCTTGCACACGCCCCATGCCCCCAACAGCCTTGTCCTCACCACATAAACCAATAGACAGCCCATCTCCCAGTGCACCCCGTCTCTGCACACATCCCATTCCATTCTCTGCTTCATTCTTGACCACAGAGCTACGGCAATCCAGTGGGCTTTGCATTTTACTTTTATGGTTTGTAGGCACTCAATAATTTGTTGAATGACTGGAGGAATGAATGAGTGAAACGGGGATCAATACTCAGCAATCTCCAGATTTTTCATCGACAGGGTCCCTGCTGCCACTCATTTCCCTGACAAACTTCTTGAGATTTCGGACATAAAATGTACTCGTAAATGATTCATTTTTGCCACAAACACTAATGTGACCAAACTGAAACAACATCATTTGAAAAGAAACTGAAGACAAGGACACTAAGTTAGTTAAGAGCCCAGGTCACAGAGAGTGGAAGGAGGATCCCCCCAGGCTAAGCAAAGGAAGGCTCCCCCAGACCCCCCTCAGTACAGCCAGGCATCTGGCCAAGACGTTTGAAATGTAAACACGAAACCTCCAAACAGAATTAGGAAGACTGACAGCACCAAATGTTGGCAAGCACAAGGTGCCCGCGGGAGTGTAAAATGGACTGAGCACGCAGCAGAAGTCCTCCAGCTCCCTCCTACGTGCAGCCCCACAGACGCACCTCTAGCCACCACTGTGACCAGCTGAAAGCCTGTGTCCACAAAGGGCTCGGTTGAGTGTGCAAATGAATGCAGACTGCCAGAGCAGAGCATGGGCAGAGGCTATCTGCTCAGAGCTCGCTGCAGTAAGGGAGCCATGGGCAGTCAGAGGCGGCAGAGCTTCCCTGTGGAATAAGGAAAGGTCCCAGTGTGCTTGCAGAGGCCGTGGGCCTGGGGAGCTGGAGCAGCCGACCAGCAGTGGGGTGTCCTGGGGGTGCGTCAGGGGGTATATTTGGCTTTCTCTGGTTGGTTCCAAGTTGGAAGCAGGAAAAAAAAGAAAAGGAAGCATCAGTTATTGATCAAGTCCTGTGGCTTGGAGCTGATGAATTATTGTTTGGCTGCCTGGATTACTGTGAGAGAGAGCAGGTTAATATCCTGCAAGTCCGGCTATAGCAGCCTGGCTTCCTGGGCTGGCTACTGGAGATGGTGGGTTGGTTTCCTGGGCAGGTGGCCAAAGGCTGTAGATCAGAGTTCTATTTTTACAGATGGTCTGGTCAGTGTTTGTAATGCCCTCTGCTGCTTTCCTTATAACAGCCCAAACTGCAAACACCCTGGAGGGCCCTTGACAGGAGACAGAGAAGCTAACTGCGGTCCATCCGCTCAACCGGCACTACTCAGCAACGAAAGGACTGCACAGAGACACAGGGATCATGGGGGAGGTTCAAAAATGTGCTAGGAACAAAACCTCCCTTCAAAGTGCAGGACCATCGATTGCACTGACGACGGACGGGAAGTTTTAGGGCAGGTTCAGCACGTCTGTGATGTCTGGGGCATACAACCTGACTGGGAAGGGGCAGGGGAGAGCTACCACAACGTATGGATTTTTCAGACTTCATCAAACTGCAGAAATTGTGCATTTTACCATGTGCTAATTTTACTTCCAGGAGGAAAAACAAAAAAGAAACATAAATGATGCTGATGAAGGTGTTAGGGGTGGGTATGGCTGAGGTCTGCCACTCGCTTGGAAATGTATCAAAAATTAAGAAAGGTTAAGGGGCAGGGGGTGGCTAGAGGATTAGGGTTCGGAATTGATACCCAAAGGAAAAGGCCTAGCAGAAGCTTGACACGAATTGGGCACGCACAAGGTGTGTTCAGTGCAAAAATCTCACTTTCTGTGTTAGATTTTTTCATAATAAACGTTGGAAACACGCCTAAACATAAAGGAGAAGAGGGGTCGGCATCCACCAGCCTCCACTCAGATATGCTGGGGGCATCAAGTATAAGCTCTTGGTATCAGCCTCTTAGAATGGGGTCTCCATCCCACTCAGTCTGAGCTTTCCCACTGGATAATTTTTCTCAAATCTATTTATAAATACTCCTGGAACCAGTGCCACATAAAAACACAGAACACCTGGCTGAGTGCCACCTATGAGGTAGTGAGCATCTTGCTCAGGACCATAGCGAACCATGACATCTGAATTGCAAGCAAAGAGTCAAAAGGAAATCATCCCACAAGACTTATCTGGAAGAAGTAAAGCAAAACATTACCATCTAAAGAGAAAAAGCACAAAGAAAACATACCACAAGTCCCATCAGTGGCCTAGTTGAGTGAACCAAGCAACATCCAAACACAGAAGGCCACAAAAAACACCCACAGTGAAGACACACAGAGAATGACTCATGAGAAGTGGGGGTAAAACACAGGACACAAAATTGGCAGATTAAACACAGACATTAACTACACAGAGAAGCAACACAGAAGCAAACTAGGAAGCAAACGAGACAGAGTACAAATGTTTAAATAAGACCATATATCCCCCAAAAAACTGTAATTCAAAGACACATGTGCCCCCATGTTCACCGCAGCACCGTTTACAGCAGCCAGGGCATGGAAGCACCCTAGATGGCCAGTGACAGACGACGGGTGAATAAGTCGTGGTACAGATGCACAACGGAATATTACTCGGCCGTAAAAAGGAACGAGTGTGAGTCAGTTGAACTGAGGTGGATGAACCCAGAGGCTGTTACACAGACTGAGGTCAGAGAGAAAAAAACAAATACCATATATTAATGCATGTGTACGGAATCTAAACCAATGGCGCTGATGAACCTGTGTGCAGGGTGGGAACAGAGACGCAGACGCAGTGAACAGACTTGCGGACACGGTGCGGGAAGGAGGGCGGGGGACGAATTGAGAAAATAGCTCCGAAGCACATACATTACTGTAGGTAAAACACACAGCTCGTGGGGAGTGGCTCTGCAACGCGGGGAGCTCAGCCCAGCGTGACCCCTAGAGGGGTCGGTGGTGGGGGGCGGAGTGGGAGGGAGGGCAAGGGGAAGGGGATCTAGGTGTGCTTACGTCTGATTCACGTGGCGGCACGGCAGAAATCAGCACAGCATTGTGAGGCAGTTATCCTCCGACTAAAAATAAACTTTAAAAATAAAATAAAAGACAGGATGATCCAGGAGTTTTTTTTCAAAGTGAGCTTCTGGAGAATCAAATTACCTGCAAGACCAGCTGGAAAGGGGAGCGTGCCAAGGAAAACACAACAGTCCAGTGAGAAGACAGGGTTTTTTTCAGAAAAGACTGGGTAGAGGGAGAGTGCAGACCCAGCCCCCTGCCTCCCTTGAAGCCCCCTGGAGTCTCTTCCCACTCCCATCATCCTGTCAATTAAAAATACTTGGTCTTATTGCTCCTCTGCTTTGCTTACTTCTTTCCTTTATTATTTCTTTTTACTTTCTTTGAGTCTATTACATTGCTATTTTGCTAACTTCTTAAGTCAGAGGCACACTTTTAAAGGCTATGAAGTTACCCCTAATATACACCCACAACCAAATTTTGTTCTATTTTCATGGTCATTTCAAGTAGCTGGTAATTCGTGAGGCCTTTTCTCTTTGACCCATGAAGTATTCAGATGTGATTTTCTTAATGTTCAAGTGATAAAGGATTTTTAGTTATCTGTTCATTATTGTTATCTTTTTAGATAAAACTTGTCAAAGGATATGGTCTCTACAAAACCAGTTCTTTGGCCTACCTGGACACTCTCCAAACCCCATCCTTTTGGGGTTTTATGGAGGCTTTGTTGTAGAGGCATGATTGATTAAATCACTGTCCTTTGGTGATTCATTCAACCTCCAGCCCCTCTCCCCTTCTCAGAGCTCAGGGAGTGGGATTGAAAGTTCTAATCTTCTAACTAGCAACTAACCCCTACCCTTAGTTTTTCTAAAAGTCATCTCATTAACATAAACTCTGGTGTGGTTGACAGGAGCTTGTTATAAATATTAACATACTTCTAACACTCTTATCAGGAGAAGGCAATGGCAACCCACTCCAGTACTCTTGCCTGGAAAATCCCATGGGTGGAGGAGCCTGGTAGGCTGTAGTCCATGGGGTCGCTAAGAGTCGGACACGACTGAGCGACTTTCCTTTCTAACACTCTTATCAGGAGAAGGAAATGGCAACCCACTCCAGTACTCTTGCATGGAAAATCCCACAGACGGAGGAGCCTGGTAGGTTACAGTCCATAGGGTTTCCAAGAGTCGGACACGACTGTTTGACTTCACTTTCACTTTCCACTTTCATGTCTTGGAGAAGGAAATGGCAACCCACTCCAGTGTTCTTGCCTGGAGAATCCCAGGGGCAGAGGAGCCTGGTGGGCTGCCGTCTATGGGGTCGCACAGGGTCGGACACGACTGAAGCGACTTAGCAGCAGCAGCAGCAGCAACACTCTTATCACTTAGGAAATTCCAAAAACTTCAGGAACTATGTGCCAGGATGAAGGGCAAGATCAAACACATATTTCTTACTAAAAATCACAGTATCTCAGATGAAACTGACTTATTTCACACCTCATTCTTGAATGACAGCTCTGGGTATACAATTCTAGGCTGACCAGGGCTTCCCAGGTGGCGCTAGTGGTAAAGAACCCCTCTGCCAATGCAGGAGACCCGGGTTCCATCCCTGGGTCGGGAAGACCCCATGCAGGAGAAAACGGCAGCCCACTCCAGTACTCCTGCCTGGAGAATCCCATGGACAGGGGAGCCTGGCGGGCCACGGGCCACAGGGTCACAAACAGCCGGACACAACTGAAGCGACTTAGCATGCACATGTGCATTTTTCTCTCAGTACAGTGAACAAACTGCTCACCTTCCTTCTGGTTTCCACTGCTGCTTTTGATAAATCACTTTTTAATATTTTATCACTACCGACTTCCACGTGAAGATCTTCCCTTTATCTTTGGGATTCTAGACTTTCACTACAATGCGACAAGGTTTATAGCTACAGCAAAGCCACTTGGGCTTTCTGAACCTAAGAAGCAACAACTTCCAGCACGTCTAGAAAATTCCCAGCCGTTATTTTTTTTCCTCTGCCCCATGTTCTTTTCTATCCATCCATAATTCCACTTAGATCACTATGTTTTTACATTAAATCTTCTCTCCACTCTCCCATCTCTTTCTTTCATATTTCCCAATTCTTCAGAAAACACATCCATAGATTCCTTTAAAGAAGCATGTTTATTTCCAGTTCTCTTTGATCTGTTTATGTGATTTGCTTAATCATTTTATAGTCTCTTGTTTCTTACTAATATTTAAATGCCTTATTTTATTTCTTTAAACATACTAAATATATTTATTTTATATGTCTGGTTACTTCAATATCTGAAAATTTGTAGGTTTGATTCTACTGTTTTCCTGCTGACCTTTGTTTCTTTTTGGGTTAAATCAATGTTTCTAGATTTTTTCGCTTTTTAACAACAAAGGGTATATTCCTTAGAACTATTCTCTGTAAAACCTGAGTAGGACAAGGGTCTGTGAAGAAATGTTTACACTTGCATTTTCCAGGCTTCTAGAAATACTACTACCCCAGGACTACTTTTTTCTTTTTTAACGATGACAGCTAATTTTCAGAACTTCATACTCTTTACAGTAAATTTAAAGCAGACAGGAAAACCAGCAAAGACCTTCCCAAGTATCTATACCAGCTCTCACAGTGACCACTCTTTATGAAACTGGAAACACACATGAAGGTTAAACACCAACTGATCTCCCCTGGGCATATGCATCAAATACTGGTGTTAAAGTTCCGAAGTCACAGCTTCCCATAAGCTCCAGTGCTTCTGCGGAAACTGACTTGGTGTTTCCAAGAAAGGAAGCACTTCTGTTGTATGGCAGCCTCCTTTTAAAAATACTGAGGTAGAATATGGAGCATGTACTTCTTTGGATCTAAACCAAAAAATTTAAGGTCTCAGTTGCCTGCAGAACCCTGAAGACATTTACAGGTCACATGATCTCCAAGGCAGCATTTTACTCGGAAGCTGCCCGCACTTAAAACACCATGGCCCATCTCCTTTCTCATTTAATTTATGACTCCCACAACAGGTGACATGTCCGCACAGCAGTGCATGCTCAGGCCAAGAGGCTGATGTTTCACAAATACCACTGGCCCAGAGAAGACGCTTGGTTCCCAGCTCTGGGTGTTCACTGATGGTGAAAAGCCCTCGGTGCTTCTGATTCACAGCACGGGTACTAGCAGCACCCTGAGCACACGGGGTGACAGTGTATGCTACCTGTGTCGTTCATATGTCACGAGGATCAGCCCATTCTGGTCCACAGCATGTTCTGCCTTCTTAAGCTTGCTCACTTCAGGAGAATGAACCTCAGGACGGTGCTGCCCACCCAGCGTGACCACCTGCTCTCAGTCTGGGGGAATGGGAAAGGGCCAGCACTGGGGGGCTGGCTCCCTGCCTGAGGGGAGCCTTGCCTCCTGGGACTGGCCCAAACCTCTTATGTCTCTGTCACCTACAGCTAATAATATACTCAGTGGTGAAAGGCTGAAAGCCTTTCCTCGAATTTCAGGAACAAGACAAGGATGTCCACTCATGGCACTCTTATTCAACATAGTTTTGGAAGTCCTAGCTATGACAAGAGAAGAAGAAATAAAAGGAATCTAAATTGGAAAAGAAAAAGTAAAACTGTCACTGTTTGCAGATGACATGATACTGTACACAAAGACACTATCAGAAAACTACTAAAGCTCAGCAGTGAATTTGGTAAAGTAACAAGATACAAAATAATACACAGAAATCTCTTGCATTCCTATAGACTAACAACGAAAGATCAGAAAGAAATAAAGGAAACAATCCCATTTATCATCACATCAATCAATAAATAAAATACCTAGGAATAAACCGACTTAAGAGGCAAAAGATCTGTACTCAGAAAACACTGTAAGACACAGATGAAAGAAATCAAAAGATGACACAAACAGATGGAAAGCTATACCACATTCTTGGATTGGAAGAATCAATGTTGTCAAAATGACTATTCTACCCAAAGCAATCCACAGGGTCAATGCAGTCCCTATCAAATTACCAACGGCATTTTTCACAGAAAGAGAACAAAATATTTTACCATGTGTATGGAAACACAAGACCCCAAAGAGCTAAAGCAATCTGGAGAAAGAAAAATGGAGATGGAGGAGTCACGCTCCCTGACTTCAGACTATACACAAAGCTATGTGGCATGGCAAAAACAAACAGACAGAATGCAGTATGTATGGTACAGGCACAAAAACAGAAACACAGATTCATGGAGCAGGACAGGAGGCCCAGAGAAACACTCAAACATCTATAGTCATCTAATCTATGATAAAGGAGACAGGAATGTACAACAGAAAAAAGACAGTCTCTTCAATACGCGGCCCTGGGAAACTACAGTGTAAAAGAGTGAAATTAGAACACTACCTAACACCATACACAAACATTAAGTCAAAATGGATTAAAGACCTAAATATAAGGCCAGACACTGTAAAACTCTGACATAAATCTCAGCAAGATCTTTTCTGATCTACCTCCTAGAGTAATGAAAATAAAAATAAACAAATGGGGCCTAATTAAACTTAAAAGCTTTTGCACAGCAAAGGAAACCATAAACAAAATGAAAAGACAACCCTCTAGAACAGAAGAATACATTTGCAAACGAAGCCACTGACAAGGGATTAATCTCCAAAACATACAAACAGCTCATGTAGCCCAATATGAAAAAAAACCAACCCGATCAAAAAAGACATACAGATGGCCAAAAAGCACACGAAAAGATGCTCAACATCACTGACTATTAGAGAAATGGAAATCAAAACTACAAGAAGGTATCATCTCACACTGGTCAGAATGGCTCTCACCAAAAAAAATCTATCAACAGTAGTGCGAGAGAGGATATAGAGAGATGGGAACCCTCCTACACTGTTGAGAATGTAAACCGGTACAGCCATTATGGAGAAGAGTATGGGGGTTCCTTAAAAACCTAAAAACAGAGCTACCATATGATCCTGAAATCCCACTCCTGGGCATATATCCAGAGAAAACCATCATTCGAAATGTTACATGTACCGCAATGTCCACTGCAACACTATTTCATAATTGCCAGGACATGGAAGTGACCAAAATGCCCATCAGCAGAAGAATGGATAAAGACGTTGTACATACATACAATGGAACACTACTCAGCCAGAAACAAGAACGAAACAATGCCGTCTGCAGCAACGGATGGACCTAGAGACAGTCATACGGAGTGAAGTAAGTCAGACAAAGAAGGAGAGATACCATATATGACATAGATTATACGTGAAATCTAAAAAAAGAAAAAAAAGGTACAAATGAACTTATTTACAAAACAGAAATAGAGTCACAGAGGTAGAAAACAAACCTGTGATTACCAGGCGGGGGGATGGGGGGGGTGGGCAGGGGAAGGGGGTAGGGATAAATTGAGAAATTGGGGTTGACATATACATGCCAATATATATAAAAGAGACAATTAATAAGGATCTACTGTAGAGCACAGGGAACTCTACTCAATACTACATAATGACCTATATGGAAAGGACAGTCTAAAAAAGAGCTGGATATATGCATACGAAGAACTGATTCACCTTGCTGTACAGTAGAAATTCACATGACGCTGTAAATCAACAACACTCCAATAAACATTTAAAATCAATAAACAGTTAAGAAAGAAAGAAGCCAGAGTTCCACAAGGGCTGGTTGTGGGTCGCACTTTAATAGCCACTCTGGGGCGTCAGGTGGGACACCGGGTAACCACGAGACTCACATTGCAATGGGAAAATCAAAAGTCAGTGGTTCAAAACGGGGAAGTAAGTCACCCTCTCACTATGAAGACATACTACGTCAGAAAACAGCAGCAAGTACAGCAAGCAAAAGCTCTTCTCTGCACCCTGGGGCACGCCGTCCCAAGGCAGCCACTCCCTACCCTGAGCTCAGGAGGGCTACAGAAGGGAGGAAGGGGCTGCCGGTGCCACCGTGGGGCCAAAGCTGCGGAGATGTGGTATAAATGGTACTGGGGCTCCCCCAGCTGGTGCCACTGAGCACAGAGGTATGCTTGGGAGGACTCGGGTGGGTGTGAGCAATGCCTGTGCCTCTACTCACAGACACTGCCGCTCCACCTGGCCCCACGAGATTCCCACCTTCAGACATGCCCCCAGTCAACATGGTGAGACAATTCCCAGAGTCCACTTGCCCCTTTAGCCACCCCAGACACTGAGACGCTCCCTTCCCAAGCCTGCCCAAACAGGCTCAGAGGGGTGTGGGCAGCCCAGAGGCATCCTGGAACATTCTCTCCTTGGTTGACGGATGAAGCACCTCCAGATCAGCATGGTTCAGAATATCATCCAGGGTCTGGCGGAAGCTGCAGCATTGCCCAGGAGAGAGGCAGGTGTGGGGCTCACTTCCACCCACCCTCAGTCCTCAGGAGGGTTCCTGATGCTCCAGCCATAAAGCTTCCAGGAAGGGACAGCCACCCTGAGCACAGGACCGTCCCCAGGAAGCATGATAGGCTGGGAACACCCGGGCTGCATGCAGGAGCATCCCCTGCCATGTCAGTAGCTTTGGGAGGCCCACAAATGCTTGGGGACCCCCAAGGGTGTGTTCTTTCAACTGGGCCACCCAAGGAAGTGGGGGCTGGCTACAGGGTGCAGTAGATGAGGCCTGGTGCAGGAGCGCAGGGACATCCGAGGCTACTTGGTGGCTGTGGGCCACCAGTCTGGCACAGACGCAGTAAGGGCCACAAGGCCACTCTCAGAGGTTCTGATGTGGAGAGGACCCTTAATTTTCTCAGACCGCAGCAGGGCCAGACCCACGTCCCCCAGCCCTGCCCTGTACTTGCCGGCTGCCTGCCCTGACTCGGTGAGCACAGAGGCGCCGGGGGCAATGCCGCCGCCAGGAATGGCGCCTGAGAACTGTACTGGGAAGAGGCGCTTCCGGATAACACCCACGTGGTGGGTGCGAGCTGTCAGCTCCTGGCCGATGTAGCAGCCCTTGGTGAAGCTGATGCCGTTCATGAAGGCCAGGTTGGACTCCAGGGGCAGCGCCACTCCTGGGGGCAGGTCGTGGACACCCTCGGGAACACCTGCAGAGGTGGCGAGAGGCTTGCTGAGGTCTGAGGCGTCCTCCAGAGCTGGGGACTCAACCCAAGGTGGCCAGTGGTACTGGCCTGTAGGAGTCCCAGCATCTGACCCCCAGTCTTCCGGGTCCCTCTGCATCCTCCAGGTCCCAACTCCGGCCCCTGCTCTGGTCTCCAGGTGAGCTGCTTGTCTGGGCCTCAATACTGCCCACTAGAGAAGACTCTACCCCTGAGCCCAGAACTCTGCTCTATCCCCGGACTCCTCCCAAGGCCTGGACGCACCATGCAGTTTTCCCAGGGCTCCGGGTCACACCCCTCCTGTCGCCTCATATCCCACCCTGCCCCTCCTCCCCGTCCAGCATCAACCTCCCAAACCTAACCTCTCCCCCGGTCCAACCCCATGTCCATACCTTGCTGGTACCGGTGCCGGTGATAATCCTGGAGGTCCCCAAGACGGCCCCCGGGCACCAGGGCTGAGCCCTCATCCTGGGAGAGGAGCCGCCAGCCCATGCAGGCAGTCCGGGGATCACGGGTGAGGATGTTGGCACACTCAGCCGTCTTCCGCGGCGGTACCGCCCCGCCGGCCTCCCCCGGGACGCACGGCAGCACGGCCCACACGCGCAGCTCGGGGCACGGCTCCACCGTAACCTTCCGCCGGATCTTGTGCAGCAAGAGGTGCCTCTGCAGCGCATGGACCACGGAGCTGTCGCACTCCAGGAGGAAGGTGGGCTGTTCACTGGAGCGCTCAGGGAGCCTGCGGGGAGACGAGGGGGTGGCAGGCAGGGCACACCGAGCGAAGGGCTTGCAGTCGGGTCCCGGCCATGGTGGCTGTGCCGCCCAAGTGCACCAGCCCCCTTGGACCACCTGGGAATGGAAGCACCCCCCACACCCAGGGAGGGAGCCACAGGAAACCGTCCGGCTGGGGCAGGACAGGCCTTGGCCAGACAGGTGCAAAGCAGGGCCTTGGGACCACAGTGGCGTCCAGTGGTCAAGGTGAGGTGAGACGTCACAGACGGCCACTCGAAAGTCAGAATTTGCCACCTCCAGCCCTGAGAAGCACCAAGAAGCCAGTGGATTTCGGGGCGGGGTGGTGCTGGCAGGCAGGAAGAGCTGGGAGGGCGGCAGACAGCCGATGCAGGTGAGATGCATGGTGAGGCCACACTCAGCCCATGCCCACTTCCTACCCCGGCTAGGGAAGCCCTGCAACCTGGTCAGGGTCCCAGAGCCATCCTAACTCCCAGTCCAGGAAGCCCACATCCAGTGGAATGACCCGATTCTGGTGTCATTGATGAATGGATGGTGGGGCCCTTACAGACAGATGAGCAGAGAGAGGCCAGCACACAGTCAGATGTGATGGAGGGGCCCTAACTGGAGATGTCTAGGACCCAGAGGAGTACATGGCTGGAGTCCTGATTACAGATGTGGCTTGAGCAAGGACCCAGAGCTGCATGGCAGCTGAGACAGGGAAGTGGGTAAAACCTTCAGGAGCGTGTATCAGAAAGAAAGGCCATCAGCTGGGACCCATCAGCTGTGCCTGTGACCCTCTCCCCAGGCAGGAAAGGGTTAAGTGCTACCCTGGAGAAGTCAATTGCCCACCAAGGAAAGAGCTACAGAAGCTTGCTTGGGGTGGTGGTGGGGGAGGGATTTGCCTGGTGGTCCAGTGGTTAAGAATCTGCCCTCAAATGCAGGGGGCTCTACTTCGATCCCTGTTGGGGAACTAAGCGCCACAACTGCTGAGCCTGCAGGCCTCAACGAGAGAGAGGCCCACGCTCTGTGACAAAGTGTCCAAGCACCGGAAGCAAAGACCCTGCGTGCCACAACACACGCCCACACAGCCAGAACGGTATAAACGAACAAATATAGTATTGTTTAAACAAGCAGAATTAAAACTTCTCTATTTATTTTTGGCTGTGCTGGGTCTTTGTTGCCGTGCGTGGGCCTTCTCCAGCTGCGGCGAGCGGGGGCCACTCTCTGCGGCGGTGTGATGGCTTCTCATCGCAGTGGCCTCTCTCGTGGAGCACAAGCTCTTGGTGTGTGGACCTCAGTAGCTGCGGCGCATAGGCTTAGTTGCTTCATGGCATGTGGAATCTTCCTGGAGCCTGGGATCAAACCCATGTCCCCTGCACTAGCAGGCAGATTTCTTATCCACTGTGCCACCAGAGAATTCCTAAAACAAATTTTTTTTTTTTTAAAGAAGCTTGCTTGGTGCCCTGATTGCTGTGGCTTCACTCTACAGCACAAACTGTCAGATCCATACACATTAACTATCAGCCAAGGGTCAAGTAAGTACAGTAACAGGCATGTGAAGAAAGTGGAAAAGAGCAGCAAGTCAGGTTATCACCTCACCCTCCAAACAGTCCTCAAAAAAGGTCAAAATGAGATCAGCTGAGGGCTGGGAAAACGATCATTTACAGACAGAAGTAAACTGCCAGAAAAAAGAGTTCAAAGGTGCTGCCTCAGATAACCACATGGAAAAAACTTCAAGTCACTTATCACGACACAAAGACAAGTTAAAACCACAAGATACCAAGGCACGACTATCAGAATGGCTAAAATAAAAACATTCAAGGCAGCGAGGATGCAGAAAAGATGGACCGTTCGACCTTGCTGGTGGGAATGTAGATGGAACAGATACTCCAGAAAACAGTCTGCAGTTCTTTAGAAGACTAAGCATGCAGTGACCACACAATCTAGTCACTGCACTCCTGGGTACTTGTCCTAGAAAACACCCCAGGTGTTGACATAAAACCTGGGCATAAACATTCAGTTCAGTTCAGTTCAGTCGCTCAGTCGTGTCCAACTCTTTGCGACCCCATGAATCGCAGCACGCCAGGCCTCCCTGTCCATTACCAACTCCCGGAGTTCACTCAGAGTTGCGTCCATCAAGTCAGTGATGCCATCCAGCCATCTCATCCTGGGTCGTCCCCTTCTCCTCCTGCCCCCAATCCCTCCCAGCATCAGGGTCTTTTCCAATGAGTCAGCTCTTCGCATGAGGTGCCCAAAGTACTGCATAAACATTAGGAGCGGTTTTATTCTTAACAGTTAAGAAATGAAGCCAAAATATCCTTCAGTGGGTGAATGGTTAGACAAACCACGGTCCAGTCCCTCAAGGGAATACTGCTAAAGGGAAAGGAGGGGGGCCATCTATGGGGTTGCACAGAGTCGGACACAACGGAAGCAACTTAGCAGCAGCTGCAGCATTGATAGATCCAAAGGGCATCGAGGTGAGTGAGACAAAAGACTCTGTTAGGATGACAGTCCTGAAATGACAGGGTCATAAAGACAGAGAGTGAGCAGCGGACTGACTGAGGGGCTGAGAAGGGGAGTGTGCCCACAGAGGGCAGAAGCGAGCCCGATGGTGATGGAAGAGCTCTGTCTTCTTCGCAGATACACAGGCCTACATGTGTGATCAAATCAGAGCTGCATGCAAGCGAGCATGTGGCAGCCTGGAAGAACCTGAGTGCGCCCTGTGGCTGGCCCATGCCCCCTCCCTGGACTATCGGAGGCAAGATGTTGCCCGAGGGAACTGGGTGAAGGGTATATGAGACCTCCCTGCTCATTTTTGCATGGCTTCCTGTAAATCTATAATTATTTCAAAATAAAACGTTGAAAAAGGAGCTGCCTCTGGAGAAGATGGATCCATGCCAGTGAGAAGGGAGAGGGCAGTCAGTTTTCATGAAAAGCCTTTACTGGGTTTTTTACCCATGTGTAGGTGTATTTCTATTTTTTAAGTCTCTGATCCCTGGAGAAGGAAATGGCAATCCACTCCAGTATTCTTGCCTGAAGAATCCCATGGACAGAGAAGCCTAGTAGGTTACAGTCCACGGGGTCGCAAAGAGTCAGACACGACTGAGCGACTTCACCTTCACCTAAGTCTCTGATAAAGGAAGCAGACAGAAGCAATATGAAGTACTGGCAAGAGGAAGGAATGGGCATGGGTGGACAGAATGTGAGGCCACAGGGGCAAAGTGAACCCCAGAGAGAGGAGACAGAGATGCAGGTAAAACCACGCCCAAGGAGGGCAAAGGCCCAGCATGGGGAGGGGCCTGGGAAGGGCTGGTTAAGGGGACACCAGGGCGCCAGGGTAGGCAAGCCCCAGGCTGATGCCCCATCTCACTCACGGGGTTCAAGAGAAGCAGGGTGGAGAACGGACAGGTTCTGGGCTCAGGCACTTTTTTTCTGAGCTACCTGTGCAAATGGCCTTGTGCCATTCAGCCCCTCAGGGCCAGCAAGGCTGCAAAGTACTCCTGCACCCCACCACCCCAAATCAGACTGTCTGCTGCCCCTGCTGCAGCTAAGTAACGGAGGACAGGTCAGCAGGAGAAGTGGTGACGCATGGTGAGCCTCTGCTCAGCCAGCACAGCACAAATTTGAGCTGGAACCTTCTCTGTGGGGCCATCTTGGGCACTGCTGGACACTAAGAGCACCCCTGGGCTCGGCCTCCTCAATGCCAGGAGCAGCCACACCTGAGTGACAACCACAGATACCCCTGGGGCAGGGCTGCCAGATAAAATACATGACGCCCAATCAAATTTGTATTTCAGAAAAAAAATTCATTTTTGAATAACTTCTTTAGTGTAAGTACTTCCCAAACACTACATAGGTCATCCCCCCAAAGTCACTCGTGTCTGTCTGAGATGTACCTCAGCATCCCACAGTTTTCCTTGCCCAGCCCAGCAGCCCAGCCTGGGGGCACAACCACAGCGGCACGAAGAGGAGGCTGAGGGCACCTGCAGCCTCACCAGCCAGCCTGGCGGGCAGACCCGGGTGAAGAGGTGCGCCAGTCCTGCGTTCCACCCTCCCTCTGCCAGGCACACACAGAGAACACTGCCCAGAAACCAGCTGCGCCCAGGCTCAGCACGATCCCGCTGAGACCAGCACCAGGGAAGGGCATGCAGGGAGACGAGCCAGCAGCAGACCTCAGCAGCCAGCCCGCCGGGGTGGCCCCCAGAGGCACACCTGGGCTCCCCAAAAGCCAAGCAGCCCAGCTTGCAAAACCTGCAGGACTCCTCTAACAGCCAGTACTCAACAAACACATGGTCAGGATGAAGAGAGACTTCAAAACACAAAGCCCCAGCTGAGCTGATGAGTCAAGCCACGACTGGGAGAAAAGGTTTGAAAAGTCACATCTGACAAAGGACTGTCACTCAGAACATACAAAACCACTGAAAATTCAACAATTAGGAGACAGTCTGATTAAAACTAGGCCAAAGATATGGACATCTCCCCCAAAGAAAGCGTACAGGTGGTAAACAGCATATGAAATGATGTTACATGTCATTTGTCATCAGGGAAAAGGAAATTAAAGCAAGCTTCACTGCACACCTATCAGGATGATCAAAATCCAGAATACTGACAGCACCGAAGGCTGGAGAGGATATGGAGACACGGAAAGTGTTTACTCCCTGTTGGTGGGAATGCAAAACGACACTGCCACTTTGGAAGACACGTTGGTGGTTTCTTATAAAACGACACATATTCTTACCTTACAGTCTAACGGTCACACTTCCTGGTATTTACCGAAAGAAGCTGAAAACTAACCTCTACACAGAAAACCTGCGCACAGATGTTTATAGCACCTTTACTCATAATCACAACAATATGGAAGCAACAGCCAGTCCTTCAATAGATGAATGGATATATAAACCGGTACGTGCAAACAACATAGTATTAGTCAACACTAAGAGAAATGAGCTATGAAGCCCTGAAAAGACAGGGAGGAAACTTAAAGGTACATTACTAAGTGAAAGCAGTCAGTCTGAAAAGGCTACAGACTCTGTGATCCCTACTATGTGACACTCTGGAAAAAGGGAAATTATGGAGACAGTTTCAGATCCAAAAACACCCTTTCAGTGGTGGTGAGGAGTCACGAGGGAGGGTAAATAGGTACAGCACAAAGGATATTTAGGGACAATAAAGCCACTCTGTATGATATTACAGTGGTACATACACGTTATAAAATACTCATCCAATTTCATAGAAAGCACAGCAACAAGAGTGAAGCTTAATGTGAACTGAGGACTTTGGGTAACTCTGACGTCAGTATAGGCTCATCAGCTATAACTAACGTACTGCTCTGGAGGAGGAAGCTGATACGGGGGAGGCTATGCATGTGCGGGAGCAGAGAGTATATGAGAGATCTCTGCCTTCTCAATTTTCCTATTAACCTAAAACTGCTCTAAAAAGTCTTTCCTTTTTTATTTTTGGCTGCACCACATGGCTTGCAGTATCTCAGTTCACCAACCAGGGACTAAAGCCAGGCCATGGCAGTGAAAGCCTGGAATCCTAACCACTAGCCCACCAGAATACTCCCTTCAAGAGTTTACTTTAAAAACCAAAAACTAAAGTTTTGTCTCAGAGATGGTGCTACATTCGGGAAACAAGATCACGGTGCACTGAGGAAGGACAACTCAAGGATGGGAAACTAGAAGCATGACAGTTTCAGTGAAAAATTCCAGGGAGTCCCCTGGTGGCCTAAGTGGTTAGGATTCTGGACTTGTACTGCTCTGGCCCAGGTTCAGTCCCTGGTCATGGAACTGAGATCCCACAATCCGCACAGCACAGCCAAAAAGGAAGCAAAAGAACAATTCTGGAGACAGGATACAGAGAAAACATCAGGCAAAGAATAACCATGAAGCAAGCAGGAAGGCCGCAGGCTTCCAGGCGGGACACCCAGTTGCCAGCATGTCCCCTTCCCTCCAAGAGCAGATCTCAGTGAGATCAGATGTAGGTAAACGGTCAACAGCAACCAGGAGGAGAAGGAGCACATCTCATGAACAGCAGGCGTCACCAGAAATGTATCCCAATAGAAACATTAGGGTAGGACGGGAGCCCAGAAGGCTCAGCGCCCCATGCCCCAGCGCAGAGCTGGGAGAGAGGAATCTGGGCATGATTCACCCAGCCCCCAGGCCCTAGAGCAGCCATCCGAGGAGCGTTCTCACGTCTCCCCTCCTCCAACTGCTCAGAAGTGGGGCCACTAATTCAGGCTGTCCTCTCTGATGGAATGAGGACCTCACCCCACTCGCTGGGGTTGCACTCCCCACAAAGGACTTTGAGCTGGAATCTCAGAAGAGCAACCAGGATCAGGGGACATCATTACAGTGCACTCCGATTCCCTCAGCACACAGATAGCAAGTAGCACGCCAACACCCTGCTCTCAGGAGTGAACAGAGAGAAAAACAAACTCCTCTACAGTACAGATCACAGCACACACGATGCCTAGAAAGAACTACCAGGTACATGCCTGCTGACAAGGACTGATGGCCCAGTAGCTAAGCAAAAACACGCCAAACCAGAGGAAAAGACTGAGATTAAAAAAAAAAAAAATTAGAAACAG
Source organism: Oryx dammah (assembly GCF_014754425.2). NCBI lineage: Eukaryota > Metazoa > Chordata > Mammalia > Artiodactyla > Bovidae > Oryx > Oryx dammah. The sequence goes on along the minus strand of NW_024070189.1, from coordinate 104,590,725 downwards.
AAAATTATATATTTTTTACACTGTAGAGTGACTTATCAGGCTATAATTTCATTACAGGAAGAATGCAAAGGCAGAAAGATATAAAGGCAGACTGGAGACTCAAGGAAGAAAATTTGAGGACCAAAACATCATTACAACACTGATAATTAACAACTGAAAAGGCCATTATAGGGGCTACTAAATGTTACAAACATGGAGGGCTTAAGATAATCAAAGAATGTAGTTCTTAAAAGAGGTTAAGCAACTACTGGGAAGATAATAATTACATAAAACAGATAATGAGAATGGTATTTCTGAAAGAGGGGACACAGAGCAGGGACCACACATGTTTTCTGTAAAAGACCAGTCTGAAAATAATTTAGGTGTGAGGCCACACAATCTCTACCACATTATTACATTATTAATTATACTTTTACCATTGGAAAGCAAAAGTGGCCACAGAGGATATAAACAAATGGACATGTAGCACTGCAAACTTTATTTACAAAAACAGACAGCTGGATCTGCCCAAGGGTCATAATTTACTGCTCCCTGTTACAGAGTCACAGAGCCCACCAAGTGCCTAGCAATGTGACATGAAAGCAGACCCCAAATACAACACATCATCACGACACTTCAAGACATCAGGATGAAGACGAGCCCCTAAGAGAACCCAGAGAAAACCCAGTCACACACAAAGGCTCAGAAATCAAACCACACTAGGCTTCTTGACAACAATGCCAGCAGCTCCAAGGCAGGCTGTGGTTTCAACGTTTTCTGGGACAATTTTCAGTGGAGCTTTAGGACCAGCCAAGTAATCGGGGATGGAGGAGGAAATGGCAATCCACTCCAGTATTCTTGGCCTTGAGAATCCTATGGACAGAGGAGTCCATGGGGTCACAAAGAGTCCACCACGACTGACTGCCTGACTCGCGCACACAAGTTATGGCTGAAGTCAAAGGTCCGCTGACAAGCCATTAAAGACTGTACTCACAGGAAGTACACTTAGGAAGATGCAGACAAAAACCCACAACAGAACAGGGCCACGAGTTTTCCGGGCGGCCTCAGGCAGGGCAACAGCCTGGAACTGCGTAAGAGGTTCTAAAGAAACCAAGTCTGAGAAACCTAAGCAAGTAAACACGGAAAGCTCTACAGGACACCAAACGCTAATATCACTGAATACGGAGAGATTTTGCAGAGAAATGCGTGTACACGAGAACTCAGGAAGTAGTGGTACAAGCCCCCTGCAGCGTGGCGCCTTCTCCGTGCAGTGGTTTGAGCATGGGCAGAGGCCGGGTGTAAGTGCTCCCAGGCGAGTCACTGTCGGCCCACCCCTCGGAGCTGGCTCCAGCCCACCTACGGCTGCCTTCCCCCAGGTGCTCAGCCCTCTGCCCACTGTGCGGGTCTCATAGTGCCCTACCCTGGGCGCTCCTTCCATCCTCAGGTGCCCTCTCTTGGGGGCCCACCTCGGCCCACCCTGTGCACAGATTCCCGGATGTCCCTTCCCCTGGATTCCCTGTCGTGCACGTCCTTTCCTGGATGTCCGTCCCGGGCTAGTGGTAGGCTTCCGCTAGGTACCCCGCCTCTGGATGTCGTTAGTTCTGCCTTCTGTCCGTCCCTCCCCAGTGTCTGCCTCTATCCCTGGGAGCCCACCATAGCAGCCCAACCCTCAAGTCCTCTCAGGCCCGCTCCCGAGTGCCCTTTCCCTGGGTGATACCCCGACCCCCACGGCCAGTCCTGCAAAACCGGCTCACCCGTAGAGAATGACGTCATAGAGAGTGCGTCCCTGCACGTTGAGAAAGTGGGCGTAGCCCGCTCGGGCCGAAGTTGACGCCTCGCCAACCGCAGGACCCGGAAGCGGCAGCTCATTGGTCAGCAGACCTAAGAGAAAGGGCGCCGAGTCCGGCCCGCGCACGCGCACTAGGGCACGCTCGCCTAGCAGAAAGCAGGCCCATGTTGCGCCACTAGCGGAGTCAGCGCCCGGACAGCAGCCGCTGTGAGCCAGGTGGCGCCTCGGAACCGCGCGCAGCCGCCAGCTCCAGGCCTGGCCGCCGCACCCGGGAGCCGCACCCCTGAGCAGTGCCGCGGCCGCCATCTTGGGGAGGACTGAGGCGGCCCGCGCAGCAGGTCGGGCGGGCGGCCGGACGCGCGAGGCGAGTTGGGGCGCCGGGAAGCGGTGCGCGCGGGCGCCACAGCGGTCCCTGGCTGCTGACGGGCGGAGCGTGCGCGGGGCGGGGTGTGCACGCGCGTACGCGGGCTGGGGCCACAGCGGCCCCTGGTGGCGGGCGAGCGGCCCCTGCCAGAGAGGCCCGGTGAAGGTGGGCGGAGCGTGCGCGGGGCGAGGCCTCCGGCTGTCGCCACACACCCATCTTGGGCTGACTCCTGCTCCTGCAAGCTGGCCGCCTCCTCAGTTCTCAGAGATGTTTCCGCTTGCTTTTTTGTGTTGAGACCCGCATGACGTGAACTTTACCATCTTTACCATCTTGGGTGCACATTTCTGAGCCATTGGGCCTGTTCACTCCGTTTTGTAGCCATCCCCACGACTTTCTCATCTTCCCAGACCAAAACTCCGCCCTATCAGATGAACATCCCTGTCTCCCTCCCCAGACCCTGCGAATGCCAGTCCAGTCTGTCTCTATGGATCTGACACCCCTGGGAAACTCATGGAAGTGGAGTCACGCAGTATTAATCTTTTGTGACACGCTCATGTCCACCAGATCCCTCCATGATGTAGCATATGTCAGCCTTTGTAAAGGCTGATTGATAGTCCATTGTATATATATATGTATGTCTGTATACACACACGCACACTACATCTGGATTATCCATTCACTCACTCATTGATGGGACATTTATGTTGCTTCCAACACACAAGGACTTCTTAGGTTACTCAGACAGTAAAGAATCTGCCTGCGATGCAGGAGACCTGGGTCGGGAACATTCCTTAGAGAAGGGAATGGCAAACCCTCTCCAGTATTCTTGCCTGAAGAATTTCATGGACAGAGGAGCCTGGCAGGTTAAGGTCCAGTTCCAGTTTCAGTTCAGTCGCTCAGTCGTGTCCAACTCTTTGCGACCCCATGAATTGCAGCACGCCAGGCCTCCCTGTCCATCACCAACTCCCAGAGTTCACTCATACTCACGTCCTTCAAGTTGGTGATGCCATCCAGCCATCTCATCCTCTGTCGTCCCCTTCTCCTCCTGCCCCCAATCCCTCCCAGCATCAGAGGCTTTTCCAATGAGTCAGCTCTTCGCATGACGTGGCCAAAGTACTGGAATTTCAGCTTTAGCATCATTCCTTCTAAAGAACACCCAGGACTGATCTCCTTTAGAATGGACTGGTTGGATCTCTCTCAGGAGTCTTCTCCAACACCACAGTTCAAAAGCATCAATTCTTCGGTGCTCAGCTTTCTTCACAGTCCAACTCTCACGTCCATACATGACCACTGGAAAAACCATAGCCTTGACTAGATGGACCTTTGTTGGCAAAGTAATGTCTCTGCTTTTCAATATGCTATCTAGGTTGGTCATAACTTTTCTTCCAAGAAGTAAGCATCTTGTAATTTCCTGGCTTCAATCACCATCTGCAGTGATTTTGGAGCCCCAAAAATATAAAGTCTGACACTGTTTCCACTGTTTCTCCATCTATTTCCCATGAAGCAATGGGACCAGATACCATGATCTTCATTTTCTGAATGTTGAGCTTTAAGCCAACTTTTTCACTCTCCTCTTTCACTTTCATCAACAGGCTTTTTAGTTCCTCTTCACTTTCTGCCATAAGGTTGGTGTCATCTGCATATCTGACGTTATTGATATTTCTCCCAGCAATCTTGATTCCAGCTTGTGCTTCTTCCAGCCCAGTGTTTCTCATGATGTTCTCTGCATATAAGTTAAATAAGCAGGGTGACAATTTACAGCCTTGACATACTCCTTTTCCTATATGAAACCAGTCTGTTGTTCCATGTCCAGTTCTAACTGTTGCTTCCTGACCTGCATATAGGTTTCTCAAGAGGCAGGTCAGGTGGTCTGGTATTCCCATCTCTTTCAGAATTTTCCACAGTTTACTATGATCCACACAGTGAAAGGCTTTGGCATAGTCAATAAAGCAGATGTAGATGTTTTTCTGGAACTCTCTTGCTTTTTCCATGATCCAGCAGATCTTGGCAATTTGATCTCTAGTTCCTCTGCCTTTTCTAAAACCAGCTTGAACATCTGGAAGTTCACAGTTCATGTATTGCTGAAGCCTGGCTTGGAGAATTTTGAGCATTACTTTACTAGCATGTGAGATGAGTGCAATTGTGCAGTAGTTTGAGCATTCTTTGGCATTGCCTTTATTTGGGATTGGAATGAAAACTGACCTTTTCCAGTCCTGTGGCTACTGCTGAGTTTTCCAAATTTGCTGGCATCTTGAGTGTAGCACTTTCCCAGCATCATCTTTTAGGATTAGAAATAGCTCAACTGGAATTTCATCACCTCCAGGCTAAGGTCCATGGGGTCTCAAAGATTCGGACACAACGGAGCGACTAAGACACACACTCTTGCACACACCATGAACACAGGTGTGCGACTCTACTTTCAGTTCCTTTAGTTATTGTGTAGAACTCACACTCCTGTGTATCTTATACTCTGGCACTGTCCTTTACTTCTGACACTTCTGATCACTAAATGTTGGTAGAGGGGGAGAGTTCCCCACATGACACAATTTTCTGATACCAGCCAGGTGTTTTACACTTTAATTCAATTTTTAATCCATCTACCTGGAGATAGCATCGGATCCCATTAGACTGTGCCCGCACATTTTCCCACCCCTTGCCTTCAGATGCCAAGTCAAAGTCCAAGTTGCACCTTTGCTTCTGATCAGCCAGCTATAGATCAGAAGTTCCAAAAAGCCCCCTCCTTGAGTTCAGTTATTTTGCCAGAGTGGCTCACAGAACTCAAAGAAACTATTTTCTTACCAGATGACTGATTTACTATCTAAGGATATAACTCAGGAACAGCCAGATGGAAGAGATGCCAAGGACAAGGTACGTGGGAAGGGGTGTGGAACTTCTCTGCCCTGAGCACAACCCGCTCGCCCTAAATCTCCGTGTGTTCTCCAGCCAAGAAGCTCTGTAAACCCAGTCCTCTTGGGGTTTTATGGAGGCTTCATTACAGAGAGAGGAGTGATTAAATTATTAGCCATTGGCTATTGATTCACCTCCACCCCCTCACCCCTCCCCAGACGTTGGCGTGGGGCTGAAAGTGCTAACCCTCTAATCACAAGGTTGGTCCTGACAACCAGCCCCCATCCTTAGGGGCTTTTCAAAAATTACCTCATTAACAAAAAGGAGCTCCCTTGGGTTTCCCATGCCCTTGATCCCCTCCCAGCTAGCTTCCTGGTTGTGACCAGTCAGGTCTGGAATGTGGTTTCACTGGCCTTGCATGGAAAAGGTCGTGCTCTGTTGGGCCTGTGTTCCAAGGGTGGCCTAGCGCCTCCCTGCCAGCCCTGTTGAGGGCAGGGAGGAAACCACTCGAGGACAACACAGGATGGGGGTGCATTCCTCCAGCCTCACGTCACCCCATCCCTCGCCAGCAGAGAACATGCCTCTCACCAGCACAACCCGCACCAAGGGCCAGCAGACTGACCCCGAGCCCCCTGGAGCCTGACCTGACCTTCCCAGTCTAGTGCCAGGCTCAGCCCACTTGGTTGAGCAGAGCTGCTGCTGCCACTGAGGACTGCTTCAGTGCAATTTAACTCAAATGAAGTCAAATGAAACTTCGCTCCTTACTGCATGGGCCACACTCAGCTGGTGGCTGCCTCTGTGAACAGAGCAGGCGGCACCTCCCACCATTCTAGAGCCTCCCAACCAGCACTGCTCCACGCCCCCTCCAGGAAGCCTTCCCAGGTCTCTGCACCAGCCTGGCCAGTCTGACAGCAGGGACACCTGCACGTAGGCACCGCCTGGCTGCTCCTCCTCTGGTCCTCTCTCTGCGGCTTCTCATGCCTACAGGTCTGGGTGGAGGGAACTCGGAACCAAGCCTCAGGGTGCCCTCAGAGAACCCCACTCACTGGCCTGGGTCCAGCTGGGGGCTTAGGTTGCTGCTGGACCCCATGCACAGCCTCCTTCCTCTGAGGCCACAGGCCCTGGAGCTGTCCCGAGGGGTGGGGATCTAAGAGCTAAAAAATAAGCAGCCCTGGGGGTCCCAGACCCTGTTTCCCAGCTGGTGCCAGCCAGGGGTTGTTTCCTGTTATTCTCTGCTCATGGCCTCCTCCCTTCCCAAAGTCAGAAGAAGGAAGCTGCCCCCATTCTGGTTACCCCCTTCCCTGCAGCCCTCCACGAGCTCCCTGGACAGCCAGTGAGTTGGCTCCAGCCATGGAAACGGATGAGAATGAGACAAGGACATTCTGTCTGATCCTGCTCCAGCCACCTCCCTGGCCTGTCCCTGCCCCTGTGCAGACCTGGGTGGGCCCACACAGCCTGAGGACCCCAGTAGGCAGTGAAGCAGGGTTGGGAAAACCGAGGCTTCACACATCGGCCTGCTCCAGAGCAGAGGAGATGAGGGACGAGGAGCAGTGGTTGCTCAGCTCTCCACCCTCACGGCCGCCTGGACACCAAGAGGCACTGTTTTCTAAGTAGTTATGTGAGCGTTAAGTGCCAAGGTTAGCGGTTGGGCTCCACCTCTGAGAATCTTAAATACTGTGTCCTGGATAGGAGATCGGAGAAGGCAGTGGCACCCCACTCTAGTACTCTTGCCTGGAAAATCCCATGGACGGAGGAGCCTGGTAGGCTGCAGTCCATGGCATCGCTGAGTCGGACACAACTGAGCGACTCACTTTCACTTTTCACTTTCATGCATTGGAGAAGGAAATGGCAGCCCACTCCAGTGTTCTTGCCTGGAGAATCCCAGGGACAGGGGAGCCTGGTGGGCTGCTGTCTATGGGGTCATGCAGAGTCGGACACGACTGAAGCTACTTAGCAGCAGCAGCAGCAGATAGGAGATGGACATCCTGTTAAAATACTGGAGTGAACCCATGAAATCATGGTCATGACTGTCCAGAACATCAAGAAATTGGGGTATGACGCTGAGATGGCTAGTGACCTCAATTGGGAGGACATGACTAAATCCTAAGTCAGCCCCATCAGAAGCTCACAAAACACACAGAACCGCAGTGGTGCACCCAGGCCCCCAAGTTCCTGAGACAGGAGGCCTGTGCTTTAGTTTGACGTCCACCTTCTAATGCGGGTTGCACTGCATCCCCCCAGCTTCACATTTTGGAACCCTAATTCCCAGGACCTCAGAATGGTGCTGTGTTTGGAGATGGGACCTTTAAAGAGGTGGTAAAGGTACAATGAGGTCCCTGGGGTGCACCTTAATCCAACAGACTAGTGTCCTTGTAAGAAGAGGAAATGAGAGCAGACGCACCGAGGGAAGACCACGTGAGGTCCCAGGGAGGAGAGGGCTCAGGCACTGACACCGTGGTCTCGGGCTTCCAGTTTTCAGTACTGGGAGAAAGAAATGTCGTCGTCTGAGTACCCAGTCTATGGTATTACACAGACCGAGCTGACAGATACTTTCCAGAGTAGTGCCTCCATCTGCAGCTTTCCTCACAGCTGGTATGCTCTTGATAACCTTTGGCTGATGGGCTGTGTGTTAGTTGAGGTTCTCCAGAGAAACAACCAATTCAGGATACACAGAGGAAGAGGAAGACAAGGAATTGGCTCACTCAACCGTGGAGGCCAAGGAGTCCCCAAATCTGCCGTCTGCAAGCTAGAGACTCAGGAGAGCCCGTGGTGTGGACCCAGCCTGAATCTGAGTCTGAAGACAGGCGACCAGTGCGCTAGCTCAGGCTGTTGGGCCGGAGTTCTCTCTGACTCTGCCTTTTTGTTCCTCTCGGGCCTTCACCTGACTGGACGAGGCCCACCCTCACTGAGGCCCATCTGCTCTACTCTGCGTGCAGATCCAGAATCACCCTCATATACAGTCCAGGGATCATGCTTGTTCTGGGCACCCCAGGACCCAGTCAAACAGACACATGAACGTGATCCTCACTGGCAGTCTGGAGGCTGAATCACCTCTTTGGGAGCCTGTCTTTGACCTTAAGGCAGCAAAGATTGGATAAGGGCCACCCACACTAGGGAGAAGGGTCTGCTTTATCAAAGTCCCCAGATGGTTGATGTTAATTTCATCTAAAAACACACCTTCACCCCAACATCTAGACTGGTGGTGGACCAACCCACTGCACACAGAGACTCACAAGCTGACCCCACCCGACTTCCGTGTCGCAGACATGCAGCATAGACTTGCCTAGCAGCCCCTGGGCAGAGTCGTCCTCCTGGGACCCAAAAGCCTCAAACTGCATCTTTGAACCAGTTAGGAGTGGGAGGACTGAGATGCTGGACACTGGACAGGCTGCACGGCCTAGGGGGAATTGTGGACTCATACCAGAACTGTGGCAAAAGAAGGGGGCAGTGTCAGCACAGGCCCCGAGCTCACACATGGTGGGGGGCTGTGCTGAGCTTCGCACCTGGCTAGGGGGCCTACGGAAACTATGCCATGTGCCCTTAAGATGTGTCACTGGCCCACTGAGAGGGATCCTGCAGGCCTATGACTGCAGTGATGTGAAATGACGTGCCTTCAGGGATGGTGATAAGAGTCAGTTGGCCTTTGCTGGGCCACTTTGCTCTAAGGAGGTCCAAAGCACATCAAGGGACCCCAGCATGGACCCCCACCTCAGTGAGTGAGGAGATCGTTAAGCCAGCCCTGGCCCCACCAGGCAGTCCAGGCTGCAGCTACACCAGGGAATCAAGTCAAGTTAGAGAGGGTGAGATCCTGATGTTACTTTACTCAGGAAAGGCCCAGAGAATGAGGTCCTGGCCCCTTGAGCATGACCTAAAGCTCCCTTTCTATGGGTGGGAGGAGGCTTCCCTGGACACTGTCACAGTGAAATCAAGAATGTTCTTCCCAAACACAAACCTGCCCAGGGGCTCCCTGTCTGCTGACATAAGGCGGCTTCTCAGGCAGATGCTGAGTGTTCCTGTCCCACCTTCCACCCCTTATGAGACCCTGTCACCATCAAGGGTGCCTCACAGCCTTGAGATGTGGGAGCACTGACCTTCGGGATTGAACCGACCTCCGAGCCATGCTGGAAGTGGACACCTGCCTTCCTCACCAGCCTTCTGTCACTAGGGTGGTTCTGAACCCCGAGTCTCCCACCATTCCCCGCCTGGAATGCCCATGCATCCCCCTGAGCTCCTGAGGTCCTGCGGGGCCTCCACTGGCTGCAGGATGCTGTCCGCAGGGAGGCCGTGGAGGGGCCACAGCAAGGTGTTCACCCACAGCGGTGCCTTGCGGATGTCCCTCCCCGGCTCCGCTGCTCACTGCCTCCAGTCGCACTGACAGGAGCCAGACATGGCTGGACGGCATGTTGCCCACCACAGACCCCGTCTTCCTTGCGACGACTGTGTGACAGCCCCCAACTCTGCCAGGGCTGCCAGATCCTTAGACTTTCCTCCCTTGGGGAGGAAAATGGTCAATCCCTGCTCTGGATCTGGATGCACTTTCCCTCTGAGGCTCTGCTTCCGGCACTGACATCTGGGACTTCGTGGGGGTGGGGCTTACCTGGGGCCAAGGCTCACTTGGCACCTCTGGCCAGCCAGTCTGACCCCACAAGGGAAAGAGACTCAGTCTGCATTTGGCATCCGACCAGAGGCAGGCTAGGTTGGGGTTCATGTGGGCTTGGAGATTGGCCCTGGGACCCCAGAGAGGGTCTGCAGTCTGAGAGGACCTCTGAGGGTCTGCCGTGGGCTGGAGGGAGACTGAGAGTCAGAAGGGGTCACTGAAGTCTAGACCAGGCTGGCTCCTTGCTGGCAGCAGCTGTTTTCCCTACTGTGCTCACCTTTGCTCTCCACGAAAGCTGCCACTGCAGGCTTTGGCCAGCATCTGGATAATGCCAGGGCCAGAGATAGGACCGCCCCTCTGTCCTCTGCCCTACCACCTTGGGCTCTAAGCATGCACGCCTGGCTGTTCTTTGTTCTCCAGCCGCATCCCTTTCCTCTGGGCCAAGCCTGTTGCCTGGCACAGAGTGGCACCCGAGTGTTCCAGGGGGCTGCAGGGGCTCAGCCTGGGCCTTGCTCCCTGGATGGTCCCTGAAGAGTGGCTTCCTCTCCCAGTCATCCTAGAGTTGAGCCATGTGTCCCCAGAGGCCACTGGTGGACACGCACACACAGGCATATGTGTGTACTCAGACACGTGCACACACCACACCCCACATGCATACAAGCACACACACACATGGGGCTGTAAACAAAAGTTAGTTTTATTTCACTCCCTTTGTTTGGAGGCTGTGTCTGAGTTGGAGAGGGGGCTGGAGGGAAGAGGCTGTGACAGGAGCTTCAGAGTCCCTTCCCTCAGCGTGGCCAAGTCATAGCCCCTGACCACCACCCTGTTGGTCTGAGTGGCAAGGGAGGCCAGTGTCTTCAGCATTTCAAGTATGTGCCCAAGGAAGGGGCCACACCAGGCCAGCACAGAGGTGGAGAGGGCATGGTCCCATCCAACCAGCCCATGCAAGGCCTTAGCCCCAGACCTGTCTGGGCGGAAACAGGGAGCAGGGCACAGTCCCAGCTGCACTGGAGGCAGCTCACACTTGGGACCTGGTGGGGGCGAGGCGTGAAGTGGTGCCGACCAGCACTGGGTGCGGCTTCCCACCACTGTGCTCACTGTTTTTCCTTCTGCATCAGGAAGACCTGGCATTGCCTCTAGCTCTGCAAGAACCAGAACATGGACTAGAAGAGTGCGGGTGCTAGGAAAGGAACCCTATTTGCTAGGCAGGGAGTGGGGATAGGCACAAAACCCCTCAACACCCAGGCCAGGCACCCCTGGGCAGTCACCCACTGGCTTCTGCAGGGAAGCAGGGCAGGATGGGTAGAGCTCCTGCCTGGAGGTTCCCTTGTCCTGAAGGGGCCAGCTGGGTGGCCAGCTGGGTGGCTCTGGGAGGAGGGCAGTGCCCCAGCCACAGTCCTATCCCCCATCAGGGCTTATGGGTCAGAGATGGGGGCCCTTCTTGGTTCCCAGGCTGCCCACCCTACCCTGGAGGAAGACAGGGCTCAAGCAGGGAGGGATGGTGATGCAGAGAAGGTTGGTGCCCTGTATCCCCTCCGGAGGGGGTGAGCAGCCAGCTGAGGAAGAGGAGGGCAGGTTGCGCTCTGCGCCTTAGGTGGTGTCCAGCCCCTAGACTTCCCCCAGAACCCCCTGCCTCTGCCCTGGGGAGGAGGGAAGATGCAGAGCAGCCAAGGTGAGGCCTCAGATCCACACGGTGGTCTTACCCTCCCTGCTGCTGCTCCCGCTGCCTTTCTCAGAGCCCATCCTGGGTTTGATCCCCTGCCGACCTTGGCCCCCCACAGTGCCCCCTGACGTGGCACTGCCAGACCCAGACGCAGGGGCGCCAGCCTTCGGGGGCCCCCGGGCGTTCGCTGGGAGGCCCGGGCCAGGTGGACTGTCAAGGTCCCCAAGTGCCCGCCGGTCCTGCAGCGCCTGCAGGGCCAGGCTGGCCAGGTCCTGGTCCTGGGCGCGTGCACGCTCAGCTGTGCGAACCACCAGGCTATAGTCAGGCGGGCAGGCCAGGCCTGAAGGTGCAGCGGGCAGAGCGCAGGGAGGCGGCCGGGGCATGGGGCCGGGGGAGGTGGGCAGTGGGCGGCGGCCGCGCACAGCGTCCTGCGCGCTGCCGAGGCCCAGGTGCGCCATCTCACAGAGGTTGAGCAGCAGACAGAGGCAGCTGACCACGTACATGACCAGCAGGAAGACCGTCTTCTCGGTGGGCCGTGACACGAAGCAGTCAACCACATGGGGACAGGGCTGGCGGCTACATGCGAAGAAGGGCCGCACCTCGAAACCATACAGAAGGTACTGGCCCACCAGGAAGGCCACCTCGAAGGCGGCCCGCGCCACCAGCTGGGCGACGTACACGCGCATCAGCCCCTCGCGCTGGATGCGCCGCCTGCCGTCATGCTGCCCTGTGGGACCCGGGACCCCCGCCACCTTTGTGTCCCCTCCTGCGCCCTTGGCCGCCCCCGTGTCCTCAGCCTCGTCATCTTCACCCAGGCCCTCGGCCACTCCCGGGTCTTCGTCCTCTTCACCCAGGCCCAGCATGGGTTCCTCCTCGCCCAGGTCGGCAGGCTCGGGCCAGCCCGGGTGGGGTGGTGGGGGCAATGGCAGGGGAGCGCGGGGTGCGCGGCGGCCGGGGCGGCGGCGAGAGGCGCGACGGCGCTCATCCTGGGAGGCGCGGGCCAGGCGGTGCACAGCGTAGCCCAGGTACATGACGGAGGGCGTGGAGATGACCACAATCTGGAAGACCCAGAAGCGCACGTGGGACAGGGGTGCGAAGGCGTCGTAGCAGACGTTGTCGCAGCCTGGCTGCCGCGTGTTGCACGTGAACTTGGTCTGCTCATCGGAGTAGATGGACTCGCCGCCCACGGCGGTGAGCACGATGCGGAAGACCACCAGCACCGTGAGCCACACCTTGCCCACAAACGTGGAGTGGTTGTGGATTTCTTCCAGCAGCCGCGTCAGGAAACTCCAGCTCATGTTGGTCATAGGGGCGGGGGATGAGACCTGCAGGTCACCAGCAGGAGCTCAACCTTGGGCAAGGACAAATGGGGCAAGGGCTGATGGGGTGGGGTGGAGGGGATGGACGGTGGCACCAGAGCCCCTCCAGGAGTACCACTCTCACCCCAAGTCCTGACCCTGCCCCTAGGATGGATACAGGGAGAGGCTGGGGCCTCTGCAGCCAGAGGACAGAGCCTACAAGGACAGATGCTGGGCCACCTTGCTGAGCACATGCCCTGGCTGCCCCAAGACCTGGCCCCAGGTCTCTGTGGCCTGAAACAAAGCCAGTCCCTCCTGCCCTCCCCCACCCTGCAGGAAAGCAGGGCTCTGGGCAAGACATGCTCATCCCCCAGCCTGTGAGGACCCCACCCAGGCCCTGAGAGCAACAGGGAGTCCATCCCATCGGGTGAGCTGCCTCTATAGGGGCAACCAGAAAGCAGAGCAGCCTCACCTCAAGGTGCCTGCTCCCACCTTGCAGCACCCCGGTTGCTGGAGTCCTGTTTCCAGTGTGCCAGGGGCCCACCAGGGGCTGAGCCCCCGTCTGCCTGGCCTTCACTCTGCAGCCACTCCAGTCCCCATCAGCCCACAGTTCCCCAGGCCCCGAGTCCCAGTGGCCCTCCCTCAGCCTCCGGTGTCCTACTGCTTCCCCATCACACCCCGATCCCATCCACCTCCAGACCCAGGGGCTCTCTCAGCCTCCAGCCCTCTCAGTTCCAGATCTCCCAACAGTGCCCCCTCCCAGCTCCCTCCACAGCCTAAAGAGGATGTTCACGCAGGATCACGGCCATGCTCCCCTCACCTCCACCGGTTCGGCTATGCCAGAGACTGGTGCCCACCCTCCAGGCTGCGACTCCCTCTTATTGCAACACTCCCGTGTCCCCTGCACAGCCTGGCTGAGGGCAGAGGTAAGCCGAGGTGTCTGTTCAAGGTGGCGCCATGTGCAGCAAGGCCCTCAAACACCATGAAGCCCACGCACAACTACACTCAGGCACCTGAGACACTCAGACAGCCCTGTGGCCCCTGGCCAGGCCCTGGACCAGTGCTCCTCTTGGATCAGCTACCTCTGAGGGGGCCTGTGCCTAGAAGGGGCTCAGTGGGCAGGAGCACACACTCCTGTACCCCCGTGCCTCTGGGGAGGGGGCTGAAGCCTCCTAACACCCACCCGCCTTCCTTCACACCAGTACCTGCTCCTGTGCAGTTTGGGAGCTGAAGACCCCTGATGCTTTTGGTCCCCTCTTTCTCAAACAGGCCTGGGAAGCAGAGTGGGCAGGTGTGGGATAGAACAGCAGGGGCGAACAGGTCTCCCGGCCTCTTTATTGAGCTGGGTCCTCCCGGAGCAAGGGGTGGGGGCAGGAAGAGGGGGCAGCCGGGATTCCTGGGGAAGTGACCCTATTTCCTTACATCTGTGTGCAACGCCCCTCTCAGAGCCACACACATGCAAACACAAGTATACAAGTGCACACGTATATACACAGTCATCTGTGCAACACACTTGTGTACAGGCACACGTTCACAGGTACATAGACTGGCACATGCCCAGCCCTCCAAGCCACGTTTGATACGGAAACTGCCTCAAGAAGGAATGACCCCCATGGAGGTCTTGGTGAACTCAGCTGGACGTTCTTCCTCAGGTTGAACCTCAGCCCTCTTTCAGGACCTGTCCCCATCCCTGACCTCGACAGTCCCACATCACAGGAGGCTGGGGCCCACAGCCCCAGGTGCAGGAACCCAGAAAAGGGATGGCAGAGCAGTCCTGACTTCTCTCCCCTCCAAGGTGGATGCCAGTGGGGAAACAGGAGGGAAGGTGATGGTGCCAGGACAATCCCGACCCGCCGTGTGTGCCATTTTAACAACTGGCTCTTGGTGGGAGAGCCGTGGTGTAGTGTTCACTGATTCCTGTGGTGTAAATGCTCCCACAGGGCCCATGAGCAACGCCAGGAGACACGCACCGGGTGGCGGGAGGATTGTTCGAGATCAGCTCTAGCATGGCACTGGGTGGACCCTGCCCTGGGGTGTGAAGGATGACACTTTGCCCTGGGGGGCTGGCCCAGATGCAGTTACAGCCTCTCCAGAGACGAGTCATGTGGAGAAAAGAGGGTGCAAGCCTTGCAGGAAGAAACCTCCCACCTTCCCTTGGGCCAGTTGGGGAGCTCAGGCACGCTCTGGGTGTGTGGCAGAGGCTCTGGCTCTGTAGATGCAGGGGCCCATGCCTGTGTGCATGTGTGCAGGGCCTGTGTCACACACCCAGCCACAGCAGGATCTTTCTGTGATCAGGGGCTGATGCTGACCAGCTCTGGGTACTGTCTTAAGTGCCATGCACTGGGTCCCCCAAATCTAGACTTCTAGTGCCAGCTGCCACCTCCACATAGGCTCATGGATGCCAGTAGGCACAGCAAATCCCAGAAGACCGGACCCCAAAATTTCCCTCCAAATTGGCTTCCATCCCAGGTGGGCTTATATTGGACAGCTCTCCGCCCCGCATTCCGTCTGCTTCATCAGGAGAGATGCCCGGCAGCCCCTTGGGCCTACCTCGCCTCCGCTCGGCACCTTCAGGAGCCCATCGAACTGTGCCCCTGCAACTCCCCCCAACTTTGGAGTAAAATGCCCAGCGTCCCTGGCCCCAGCTCACCAGCAACCCCCTTTCGCTCCCCGCAACGTGGAAACCCGCCGCTCCGCCCACATCAGGCTTCTGCTAGTACCCATCCCGTCCGGCCCACAGCCCCGCCCCTCGTCCAGTCCCTCCACTCGCCTGCCTGCGAGGCCAGCCCAGTACCCTGCCAGGCGCTCTGTGCTCCTGCGCACTTGGCCTGAACCACGGGCGGATGGGGAGCAGGCCCGCCCGGGTTCTCACTGTGTGGGGATTACAGACAAGTGAGAGGAGAGGGCTGGAATGTTCCACGTGGTCATGGCTTAGCATTGGCTATGTAGGTCTGAACTCACCTTCAGCTCAGTATGGACAAGAGGCACTTGCATATACACCGTACCTGTCAGGCCTATATGGAAAAACACCCCACAGCGATGAACACACCTTGGTCCCACTCTCCAATAAAGAAAACTGGGCTAGTGGATAAACAGCTGGTTGCAGGGCAGCAACAGGAAATGAGCCTGAAGCATCTCTTGGTGTCAGAGGAAGGAAGTGCTAACACACACACACACACTCTCACTAATGGAGGCTAGTCAAAGGGACACAACATGGGAGCTGAAGGAAGTAGATCCCAGTGTCTGAAACCAGATCAATTCAGCCAATAAAGCAAAGTACTATTATAGACTGGTTTACAGATTATAGCCCAAGGTAAAAAATATGAGTTCCCAGTGATACAAATGATACAATAACCAACTAAATGGGGGAGAAGGGAACTCTAAATATTCATGCCGCCTGTGACCTCCAAGAGGGCGTTCCTCCAGAGAGCACAGCAGGGAGGAAAGGAGGGTGCCTGACAGACAGCAGGCTGTGACAGAGATCCCCGCCCAAAATGAGAAGGTGCGCTGAGACCACAGAGCTTGCTGCCCCTGAGGCCTTCTTCCCAAACCCTCGCCACAGGCAATCATGAGATATATTGAAACAAGTTCCAGGAGGGGCTTTTACAAACTACCTGACCTGCAAAATTCCAAGGGCACCAAAAACTAAGGAAATCTGAGGAAGTCACCCCAAGAGGGGCTAAGGAGACATGGGACAGCCACCCCTCAGGGGTTCTCAGGAGAGCAAAAGGACACAGGTGCAAAGGGAGGCGCCTTTGGTTACTGGCAACGTATTGGTATTGATGCACCGGTTGTGACGAGCATGCCAGGGGGGAACTGGGCTTGGGGGCAAATGAGAACTCTCCCTGGTCTCTTCAGTTTCTCTGTAAAGCACAGGCGTTGTAAAATGAGACCGTATTTAAAGTGGCTTCCTACCCCAGCACTACAAGCTCCTTCTCCCTATCTTTTCCCATCTGGAACGGACTCCTCTGTGTCTGGAAGCTTCATGTACAGAGCAGGGACTTTCACTAGTGACCAGTCCTGGGGCTGTGGGGTGCAAGGACCCCAACACAGAGCTGGAGAAGTGGGAGGCAAAGGCCAGGCCCACAGATGTCTGGTGCTAACGGGAAGAGGCAGCCCGTGGGGGCTTAGCCCTGGCTGGGCCAGCAGGAGAAGGTGTATGAGGGGGTGCTGGCCCCTCAGGGAACAAGTTCTTGGCATTTGTTGGGAGGGATCTTGGCATCTGTTCAGAGGGAATCCCCCCCAGAGCTACATGTTACAGCAAGTGTGGGTGGGGGCCACCCAGGACAGAGGACCAGGTGCACCTGGGGTCAAGGCCTGGGAAGGGGCAGGCCTGGGAGTGCTCAGCGGAGGCTGAGCTGGGGAGGGAGGGGGGACTGGCCAGTGAGCAGGGCACATGCTGGGGCTCCCCGTGAAGGGGGCTGGGGTCATCTCCACCCAGAGCTGCCCGAGGAGGCGCCCTATTGGGAGGAGGGTGGGAGGCGCACTCTGGGCTCCAGGGGCATCAGGATGACCTGTGCTGGGGTGAGCTGGGCCCTCTACCCCTGGTTCTGGCACCGACAGAGTGGCTTCTGCAGAGGTGGGCAGCTAGGCACTCTCTCCTTCAAGCTCCTTCCACCCCTGATATGAATGAAAGCCCTGAGGGGCTGGTCAGAGACTGGGACCCAGAGGTGCCCAGGGCCACCTCCTGCAGTACAGTGAGGCCAGGCCTGCCCAGCCACTTCCTTCCCACCCCAGCCTAGCTTCCTCCACGTGCCCCCTCGCGCTGTGGGCGGGCTTCCTCTGCCTGCGGTGGGGCTGCTGGCCTGCTCCCCACTCCAGAGTGCTCGGCTCACCGAGAGGACTGATGGAACCCTTCCCTGGGAATCTCAGCACTGCAGGTAGCCTCTTCCCCTTCCTGAGGACTCCTGGGTGCAGCGGACACTAGGTGGTCCCTCCTTGACATATGAGCACCTTCAAGAAGCCCAAGGTGGACTCAACCCCGGGAGACTGTGGTCTTTATAAAGGACCGGGGCCTGTTCCAGAAACCCCACTTCTGCGGGCCTCCAAGCTAGGGTCTGTCTCCTGCTGTGTGCCCACCCAAGTACCCTGCCGGGGACAGTTCTGAGTGATGCTGCAGCACCTCCCGCTGCTCGGGTCCTAACACTGCATGCCCAGAGGAATTTCTCCCTGCCTCCACTGGCGCCAAGCCCCCAAGGCTGCTCTCCCCACAGCCGGGCCTTAGCTGCTCAGATCTCCCCTTGTCAGCTTTTTGATGCTTCTGCAGGTGGTCCTCCACATCCCTGCCCACTCCAGGCCCATCCTAGATGCCCCAGTCATGTCCTACCTGGACCCCCGGCCAGTGAGAGGTGTATACCTCCCCTACCTCAGGTGCCCAGAACCCAGGCCTGGGGCTCCTCTGCCACCTTCACCTGCCCCCAGCAACTCCAGGGTACACCACAGCCTCCCACACTGTGTAGACACCAGTTAGTGACCAGGTTCCCCTCCCAGCTGCCTACCCCCATTTCCCTTTTCCTGCAGGCACCCCAAGGTGGGGTCCCAGGAAGCCCAGGGCTCTCCGAACAAAACCCATATCCTCATGGGTCCTTAGGGATGATTACCTGACCTGCTCCTGCCAATCTAGAGCTGACCAGCTCTGTAGTCCTCCTCTCACACATGGATACACACTTACACATGCATCTGCACACCCATCCTTCATCCTCACTCACTTTCACACACACGCGCATGTACGCTGCCTTCTGCCTTGTACCACCCCCACCCCACCCCCGCAGTGGCCTTCCCCTGGGAAGTGAGGCTTCCCCACGGCATGCTCGGAAGCAATGGAGCTCTGCCACAGCACTGGGTCTGCTGAGGAACCAGGGCCGCCTGTTCCATCCTAGCTTGAACCTGGGAAGCGAGGGGCTTCCTGCAGGGGTGGAGGGCGTGGTGGGGCCAAGCCTGGGGAGTGAGTCACGGTGGAGCGGCTGGGACTGCTCCTGCCTCAGGGGAGCCCAGGCCGCAGAACGGTGGGCTCTGGCAGAGGAAGGTGTCAAGAGGAACAAGGGCGGGAGGCTGCACCGCTGGCCAAGGGCAGGATGCTACACCCCTCAGACCCCATGGGGTGCCCCACTGCCCACCCCTCCTAACCGCCTACCCTGGAGCTGCCCCAAAATGCCACAGTAAAGCCAATGTGCCCCACACTCTGCCATCTTTCTTGGTCTGCGGCACTGTCACTTTTCCTGCCCTGCATACCCCCGTCATGCCCTAATGCCTGCTCCCCCGAGGGCCAAGCGCACCACAGGACCAGCTGTGTCCCTCAGCTGTGCAACCCCTTGTCAGGATGCCTGCCCAGCCGCCCTGCACACACCCCGACCCGGACGACTCACTCACATCTGTGGCGCAGCAGGGCCTGCTCCTGGAGGACAGGAGTCTGCTCTGCTCTCTGCTCACCTCCAGGAACCAGATCTGAGGAGGCAGGTGCCCACAAGTGGGGGTTTAGGAAGATGCCCACGGCTACATAAAGGCCAGTCCAGGAGCAAGGTGGACAGCAGGCAGGTGTTCCAACCAGTCTGTCTGCCCATGTGGAGAAGGTGGGGCTCCCCAGCCTCCGCCCAGGACTGAAGAGCCCAAGGCCCCGGGCCTCTGGACACACTGCAGCTGCTGAGCTGGCGGGGGCTGGCCAGCCCCACACGGCCTGAGGGGTCCCAGCTGCTAGGGGCCACCCCTTCCCTCCTTTCTCATCAGCTAGCCTAGCAGCCTCCAGAGGGATGGGGGCAGACTGCCTCTACCTCCTCCTGCCCTCAAGTCACACTGCACCAGAGGTGTCACCCATCTGGCTCTTTTGAGGGCAGGGGGCCTGAGATGGACAGACCCTCAGAATGGAGGGACAGTCAGGCCCAGAACCTGTCATCTCGGGGTTGGCTGTTTCCAGAGTTGTGCCTAGGCCCCTGGGACCAGGGACCCAGAGTGAAGAATGTGCCGCTCAGCCCTAAAGGGCACCCCACCCATGGTCTCCTGGTGACATCTTACCTTTTCCAGGCCAGGAAACAAGTCCTTCTGAGCCTTTCCACCTGCTGGCCAGCTGGACACGGCCCTCCTGAGTGTGCACCCAGCTAAGTCCAGGGCCCGACCCAGAGCCACCTCTCACCGCCAAGCACAATGTGGGGGGAGGGCCTTCAAGGGCTCCATTGTTCCCCCCCGTGGCCCCGTGTCTGAATCCCTGATTGTCCCTGGGTCTGGATGGGTCCCAGAGAGGGAAGCAGCCTCTCCCAGGCTACACAGCAGGTCAGGAGGCAGCCCAGTCCCGTCTCGCTGGCCCTCAAGGTGAAGGCTGTGTAGCACCCCTCTGCCTGCCATCCAGAGTCCAGGCCCAGCTCTCGCCTGCCCTCGCTGTCTTTCGGGGCTCTGGGATGAAACCCAGCCTTTCTGTTCCTGCGTGGGCTCCCTGCCTCCTCTCAGTTTGCATCTGCCATCTGTCTGGGTTCCACGGCAGAACAGGGCCTGGGAGTGGACCAGGGCGCAGGCGAGCGCCCCGTGTCTAGTACTGATACAGCTCAGCTGCCCTGACTTGAGCTGGGTGGCTTCTGAAGGCATCTTCTGAGACTCTAAAGCCAGGAATCCCAGCAGAGGCCCCCAGACATCCTCCCCGGGCGGGCCTCTCCAGGGCCAGCCAGATCCCCAGGGGGCCATGCACAAGGGCCCAGAGGCAGGGGTCTCCTCTGCAGGCTCCGTCCCTCCCCAGGTCGCAGTCTCTGTCCCTCTGCCACTCTCAGCCCAGGTCAGGGACCGGGAGGAGGAGTGGTTTGAGAAGGATGAGCCCCAGGACCTTCTGACCCCAGCCTTGCAGAGAGAGTGGGAGATGAGGTCCTGCACACACCTTGGGGCAGTCCTGGGCAAGGAGTGTGTGGCAGCTCAGGAGCAGCCTCTCTGGGGGCCGGCAGCCTGGAGCAACAGGTGTTAAGGAGGCTGCTGCCCTCTGGGGGTGGCTAGTCAGAGCGGGGCTACCCAGAGTGGGGATGGGGTGGCTCTGGAATGGTATGCTGTGGACGCACCCACCCACCCACCCAGGGCCATGATCCAAGGGCTCAAGGACACTCTAACCCAGCAGTTCTTTATTTGGATGTTGGCCTGGCTTCCACGGTAAGGGGCTGACAGGGCATGGTGGGGAGCAAGCCCAGAAATGGACACGGGGAATGGGGGTAAGAGACAAGGTCCTCCAACCACGGTGGGGGTGAGGGAAGATAGACAGCACCCCAATCTCTGGGGCCTAGCTGAGATGAGCAGAGTCACTGCCAGGAGACTCTGGCCCATTGGCGTGGGTGCCAGGCCCTAGGCCCCACCTGAGAGGACACAGCTGGTGGGCCTCCTCAGGACTGACCAGTGGCTTGAGCCTTCTTTATTTCCTGCCAGAGAGAAAGAGAGGCTGAGGAAAGGAAGATCTCGCCCAGGGCCTGGGGCCACCATATCACCTGTCCCAGCCTGCTTTACCCGTTTGCCACACAGATGTCTGAGGCCCCACCTCCACCCCAGCCCACCTCGGAGAGCGCCTCCTTCAGGGCCCAGTAGGCCTTGTCCAGACTGTCGTTGACGATGATCAGGTCAAACAGGCCGGGCTCCTTGCCTGAGGGTGGGGTCAGGGTCAGCGGAAGCTCTGGGAACAGAGCGGGGGTCTGGGGACCCTTCGCAGGGACCATGGGGCTGGGTGATGGCTCCAGCCCTCCTGCGCCCCTTGGCGGGGGACTGGCCTCCTGCGGGGTGCGGGGAGGGTCCAGGGGAGGCGGCGTGACGGCGCCCTCACTCACTGCTCTCCATGTCAGCCCGGGCGGCTGCCAGGCGCTTGGCCAGGCTCTCCTCCGTCTCTGTGTTCCGCTGCCGCAGCCGCTGCTCCTGAGACAGAGCATGGGGTCAGCAGGCCCGAGCACGCAGAGCTGCCCCCCACGCCCCAGCTTGGTCCCCACCAAGACATCCAGTGAGGGCGGCTGCACGAAGATGTAGATGGGCCGCAGGTCAGTCTTCTTGATGTTGCGCACGCCCTGCAGGTCCACGTCCAGCACGCAGATGCGGTTCATGGCCTGCACGGCCCGCACAGCGGCCTTGCTGGGGAGTGAGGGGAGGGGAGCCGCTCAGCCGTGGGCGCCCCGGGTCCTAGCAGCCCCCGCTGCTTCAGAGAGCCACAGTGGGACCTCATCCCCATCCTCCACTCTGGGTCTGTCTGGGGGTGCCCACAAGGGCCTACTCTAACTGGCATCTGCTCCCTGGTTCTGGAAGCACTCCCTGAGCAACGCTTGCACGAGGGGGCCCTCTGCTGGTCCAGGGTGGTGGTAGGGAGTGTGTCTGGTAGGGAGCAGCAACCTTCAGACCCCGGCCCAGAGCCTCTCCCTCTCCTGGCACCTCCCCCCAAGCCCCACACCACCACCATCACCTCAGTCAGTCCCACCCGCCCATCATGCCCCCAGCAGCGTCTGCACTACCTTCTGGCTCACGTCCCCAGGCTGGTGATTGCAACCCCCCTCCCGTGTCCTGCATGCGGGGGCCCTGCGTGGGGAGGGATGCTCTGGCCCCCACTGCACTACAGGACACACCCCTGGGCTTTCTCACCTCCTGGCTGCCCTTTGCAGGCCTTGGCCCCTCACCCGGGGGTCACCAAGTACTATGTGCTCCTTACCCGCTGGGAGGACCGCCCCTCAGTGGCCCACCGCTCTGCCCATCTGCACCCGGGGCAGAGGACGATGGGTCCTGGCGGTGCCCGCCTCGCCCAGCCAGGCGGCTCAGGGACCGGCTGTGCACAGAGGCAGGCCTGGGCCTGCCTGCCTGAGTCAGGACACTGCTCCTGGGCCTTGTGAGTCAGATGGGAGGAGCCAGCAGAGACCCTGCTCTGGTTGGTTGGTAGTGTTGGGGTTGGGGGGCAGCTGCTGTTTTGCCAGGGACCCTTCCCAAGCTACCCTACTGACTGGAGGGGAGGGGCCACATGAAGCCTGCAGACCCCTAAGACCCAGGACCCCGAGTCCTCCCTGCACACCAGCTCGTCGTCTGGCCCACTTCTCACAGCAGCCTGGCCAGGGAGAGACAAGCGGGGCTGGGCCCAGAGTGGGCAGCCCGGAGATTTCTGACTTAAGCTCCATCGTGACCTCTAGAGGGCTGAGTCCTTGGCCCCAAGTGCCCAGACACTCGGTAGATATAACACCCCAACCTGGGGCCCAGCCAAGGGGAGACCCCCAGGGCCTACAGACACCCCCTGCCTGGGTCACCACTCCTGGTCTCTGGGGGAATGAGAGGAAGGGAAGGCCCAAAGCACCGCCCACCTGGTCCCGTACAAGTTCCCTGAGAACTCGGCGTGCTCGATGAAGTCTCCGGCAGCAATGTCGCGCTGCATCACCTCCCTGGTCACAAAGTAGTAATCTGCAAGAAGGCGCGGACGGGAGACAGGCCTCAGGCACCCCTGACGAGTGTCGGGCTGCTTGCGTCTTGTGCCGGAGCACAGGGCCAGCTGGCCAAGCTCACCTTTGCCGTTCTCCTCTCCTGGCCTCGGGTCCCTTGTCGTGTCTAGGAATAAGTAACAGCGATGGCCTTGGGACACCTGGAACCTCACATATCCCATCCCCAGGGCCTGCCCCGCGGCCTGGCTCTGCCCATCCGGAGGTGTGGGAAGGGAGGCTGCAGGCTAGGATCGGCAGTGTGGGGGCTTCTGCCCCAGTGTGTGGCAGTGGGTGCGGTGCTTCAGGGCACGTTAGCAAGGCTCTCTGTCCCCAGTCTCTCGTGGACCCTCCCCCACCTCCCCGGGGCCTCACGGGACACGCTGAAGCCAAAGATGCTGCCATGCTCCTGCAGGAGTTTCTTCAGTAGGGTGCTCTTCCCAGCCCCCGAGGGTCCGCTCAGGACAACGGGCCTTGGTCCTGACATCCCTGTGGGGAGTACGGGGAGAGGTGAGTCTCAGCAGGGCCTTGCTCCCTGCTGCATGGCATACGGCGGTGGCTGCAGTGTCCAAGTGAACTCACCCAGCAATGGGGCAGAGCCGAGGTACGATCACTCAGAGCCGTGCTTACACCCTGCCTATGCCTCCCAGTGGGTGGTAACACACGCACCGACCACAAATGTGTGGCCTCCCCAGCTACCCACTGCCAGCCTACCTCTCAAGGAGCCTGGACTTTGGCTCCTGGGAGGGGCACATCCAGGTCCCAATTCCTGTGTCTCCTGACACCACACTTCGGAGGTGTCCTTGGTCAAGGTCAGTGGAACCCAAGGTCTGTTCTGGGAACTTCCATTGAAAAGCAAGGGGCTAATCCCAGGGTCCCTGATGCCCCTCTGTGATACCTAGGTCTCATGAAGCCAGCAGGAGAGCAGGGCATCACCATCCCAGCTCGTAACACAGGTGCCTGCCACAGGTGAGAACACCGAGGGCAGGAAGAGTGGAAGAGTTCTGGAGGGGTCAGCTTAGCCTGCTCTATCCCCACTGAACCACCCTGCACCCCTCATATAGGACCTACCTTCTGAGTAGCCTCTGTGCTCAGCTTGGGGCTGCACTGGAAGAGATGAGAGAGTGGTAATCCTTGCCTGCTCCCCACTGTCTGAGCACTAAATCCCTCCCAGTGCAGCCGGCACCACCTGCTCAGCAGAGGGAAACGCTGCCCCTCACCCGAGAGAAGAGCACCTGCCTCCCCAGCCACGTGATAAGACGAGCTGAGGAGGGTTAGGTGCCCTGGGAGCCTCAGAAGACAGGAATCAAGGCCGACACTAAGCTAAGGGGCTGGGAGGCTATGCACTGCCCCAGAGGGAGGCAGAGCCCAGACGCGCCTGTGTTGAGCTGGCCTGCCCCTGCAGCGCTCTCTCTGTGTGGAGGTGTCCAAGCAGCAGCAGTGGCCAGCAGTGAGGGCCGGGAGGAACAGGCCACTCTGCGTGGGCAGCTCTCCAGCAGGGCCCCTGGTGGGCACTGCTTTCCTAATCTGCAATGTAGGCCAACCTGGGTAATCTGGCTAAAGCATAGCTATTCTGGGACCATCAGGCTGTATGCAAACGCCCTGAAGAAGGACTTGGGAATCAGACACGACCACCTGCTGATGGATGCAGAGGAGCTCATCAATGCTCCGTCATTTCTGAGTGACCAGTTCTTAGCTCCTTTGTCTCGTCCAAGTTTCCTATTAGAATAGTGAAAGTGAAGTTGCTCGGTCATGTTCGACTCTGCAACCCCGTGGACTATAGCCCACCAGGCTCCTCCATCCAAGGGGTTTTCCAGGCAAGAATACTGGAGTGGGTTGCCATTTCCTTTTCCAGGGGATCTGCCTGACCCAGGGATTGAACCCAGGTCTCTCGCATTGCAGGCAGACGCTTTACCATCTGAGCCACCAGGGAAGCCCAATAGTGCATTGTTTTAAAATAGCAAGTCCCACTGACTCACAACTCCTTTCTGGGGTCCTGATTTTCCACCCACAGTGCCACCATACAAATGCCCACGCATTTGTGTGTCTGACTCCAAGCCCACTGCTGTTGCCTGCCCAGGAGAGCACAGCACCCTTGCTATCCTAAGGACTGGTGCAACGGAAGGTCTCACTTCTGCCTCACACTGCCCTTCATAAAGTCCCTTCCTTTGCAGAACGAATGTCCTGTGGGCAGCCCAGCCCACCTCCCTGGGTCTGTCCTGACTTTCTAGATGCTGAGTGACCAGGGTGCTAGGCAAGTTATGGGGGAGGGATATCGGAGGGCAGAGGAGATACTGGGGGTCACTAGGTCCCTGAGCAAGGTTGCTGCTTCTAGAGGGGCCCTGGAAAGGGAGTATGGAGGCTGGGGTCTGTCACCCACTGGCTGGCCCCTGGATTGTGCCAAGTCACCACTGCACACACGTCCCTCCCAGCCTCACAAGCAGGGGCAGCTGTGGCCGCTCAGCATCCTAGGTCTTCCCAGGCCCCAGCAGCACACTGGCACCACAGGGATGTGAGTTTCCCCAGGGCAGGGGTACCACCACAGTGGACACAGGCCAGTTCTCACAAGAGGTGGGCCAGAAAGCCTCCCGGGGCCTCGCTCACAGCGGCAAATGTTCCACTCGGTGGGTGCAGCTGGCACCTTCTGGACCCAACTTGGGGCGTCCACCTCCGGGGAGCAGAGGACCCATCGCACCTGCCTATGAGGATTCCCCTTGGGAACACTCTGCTCCTTTCCCCACGCCCAATTTGGGCAGGTCCCCCCGCCTCACATCCCACAGCCTGCAACTACACACCTTGCCAGCAGCACGCAGAGGCTGCGCCTTCCTGCTCTGTGCTCCAGGCCAGCACACAGGCACCCTAACTCGCTCCCCTGGCAGTTCCTGCTCTGCTTCCTATGCATGCGGCCATGGCTAGATGTTGTGGTCACAAGCTCTAACATCTGAACACTGGAAAACTACACAGGGAAGCCATGTCTTCAATCAGGACCAATTACTACACATGGAAGTCCCAGCGCCTAAGCCCTCATGGGCCACGCTGTGCACAAGGCTTCCTCATGGTCTCACCTGGTAACCCTGGCTTCCATCTGGCTTTATATCCCATGTGGGAACTCTGGGGGCAGGCACACAGCCCCTGCATCCCGCTGAGACCTCCCACCCCCCAGCCCAACCACCACGGGCAGGGAGCAGCAGGCACGTACACACACCCGGGGGGCCTGGCTGATGGCTGCGACACTCACTGCCTGCGTGGGTCCGAGTCATCACTGCGCCCTGCCAGCTATCCCTCACAGGGTGTCCTCCCGAGTCCCCACCTGCCCCTCAAGCCCAGGCCCCAGGCCTCCTCAGAGCTGTCACTCATGTGCTCTTCTTCAAAGGCTACACTACTGGGCACAGGGGCTTGGGCGAACACCCAGCACCACTGCCTCGAGGTCAGTGGGACCTAGCCGGCCAAGCTCGTCTGTGCCTCTCTGTAGTCTTTCCTCGTGTGGGGTTCCTCCCCGAGGCCGTCTCCTTTCACCACAAAGCTTCGAACCACACAGACCCCATCAGATTGGCCAAGCCCTGCAGAACTGCTGAGTGCTGGGCCCCACCCAGTGACCACGGTGACCAGAGTGCTCCTGAAAGCCTGCTTCGACAGGGCACACTCAGTGGGGGACCAAGCTCAAGGCCTCTCGGTCCCAGGGACCAAGCGCCCCAGACCCCCGAGACTGATTCTGGCCCCATCTCCTGGTAGAACTGACTGGCAGTCAGGAACGTTCTGGAGCCTCTACTCCTTGACTGTTTCACAATTCCAAACTCCAGCTTCCTGGCAAGATAATGGAAATTTTCACGAGGACACCAATAAGGATGAGGGAGGCAATTTCTGTAGGAATTGCTGGTACAAGCCTGTGTGTTCTGGAATGCTCTTTTTGCAAGGAGCTTCTCAGGCAGCCCCGGGAGGCTTGCTCTCCCTTCTGCTTCCACCCAATTTCCAGTCCTGTCCCAAGGTCGGGGCACAGCCACCACCTCTCTCCCCTGTGAGAGCCTCAGTCAAGGCACAGCCCTCTGGGGACAGAGAGAAGGGAGAGTCAAACCCTACCAGCACTCTAGACCTGTGCTCATCTGGGTCAGGACGGCTGGCCACGCCCCATCCCCCAAACAGGCTGTGTGGGGCGGAAGAACTACTCTGGCCGTGGCCTCAGGCGCTCCAGGGATGGGACATGTCCTGGCCCAGTGACCTTCAAAAAACACTTCACCTTCAAGAACCTGATTTGAAGTGGGAGAGCCAGCAGTTTCCTTCTTACTTCTTCTCACAGTAGGGACCACGCCTTGCATGGAGGAAGCTTGGCCCTCTCAGGGAAGAAGCAAGAAGCCACCCTGTGGCAAGAAGCACACGCTGCAGAGGACTCAGGCCTGCCATGGCACTACACAGCTGCACCTGGGTCTCTCTCCATCGAGAAGAATCGAGATTCAGTCTCATGTGAGAGCCTCAGTTCTAGCCCTAAGGGAAGGTAGACGGTGCTTGAGCGGGAAAGGGGTCCAGGACATACAAACCATGGAGCAGGAAGAAGCCCGACCCTTTCTGGGTGGAGTGGGTTCACTCTCACAGAAGGGGAAGAAAGGATCAGCCAGGGACCAGGGAGAATCAAGGCCCAGCACACACAGGATCAGAGAGGAACCTAGAGGAAACCATGGCTGGGCACACCAAGGGAGTGCCCTTGGTGTACAATGTACAATTTTAGAACTCCCAGAATCTACTTACTACTCAAAGAAACTTCTGATCTTCCCAGTTCCAGACAAAGGCTGGGTCAGTGTGTTCTCAGAATCTAAAGGAAAGCCCAGGCAAACTACACCTGGCACAGGTGTGGCACCAACTCAGATTACAAGCTGGCCTGGTGTGTGCAGGCAAGTGTGTGCAATCCTTACAAGAGGAGAACAGAGTGAGCATTCATGTGGCAGGAAATTCAACTTGTTAACGATAAGACACGAAGCCACGCCCCCACACACATTCCTCTTAGTGGTAAAGGTTTTCCTGGGTCCCTCACAAGTCGTACGGGCTTCCCTGGTGGCTCAGGCAATTAAGAATCTGACTGCAATGCAGGAGACCCAAGTTTGATCCCTGGGTGGGGAAGAGCCCCGGAGGAGGAAATGGCAACCCCCTCCAGTATTCTTGCCTGAAGAACTGTATGGACAGAGGAGCCTGCTGAACTACAGTCCATGGGGTCACAAAGAGTTCCACATGACTGAGTGACTAACACACTTCACAAGTCATGGTGTGGGAGGCGAATGACAGAAAAGCCCACACTTGGGCAGGCACGCCACCAAGGGGCACTCGCATGGGACTCATGCATGAGTGATAGCCATGAAAAGCACATCTGGGCTTCCTCCTCCTGTCCTGGTTGGCCCCATCTCACACTGGCCAACATTCACCTCAGCTTCCACCTCCCTTACCCCTACGCTGCTGCTGCTGCTGCTGCTAAGTCACTTCAGTCGTGTCCGACTCTGTGCGCCCCAATAGACGGCAGCCCACCAGGCAAGAACACTGCAGTGGGTTACCATTTCCTTCTCCAATGCATGAAAGTAAAAAGTGAAAATGAAGTCGCTCAGTCGTGTCCGACTCTTAGTGACCCCATGGACTGCAGCCCACCAGGCTCCTCCACCCATGGGATTTTTCCAGGCAAGAGTACTGGAGTGGGGTGCCATTGCCTTCTCCACCCACCCCTATGAAAGGCAGTCAAAACAAGCGAGGTGGCATACCTCACTGCTCCTCCTCAAACGAGCACCTGGGCAAAGGAGGCTTATTCCCCTTCACTATTTCTAAAAGAATGTCTAAAAAAAAAAAAGCAGCTAAGCAGCTCCAGCAACCTAAGACTTGCGGTGTCTTGTCTCCAGGGAAGCTGAACCCCAACTTCCATGCCCATGTCATGTCAGAAAGGCCTGCCACCAACAATCTGCTCCTGTATGGAAGTGCCCAAATCTGCAATGTCCAACGGTGCTAGGTTGTGGGGCTGGCCAAGAAACTGCGGCAGTCCCAGGGGCCCTTCTGTCTGGGAGTCCTTGGAGCAGTCAGCTGTGCCCACTTAGGACCCTGCCCTGGGTTTGCAATCTGCGGTGGGAACCAAACATAGCGCCAGAGCTGGACTACTGGGAGGATTTCCCTTAAGCGCGGTGTAGACTACATATTTCTACAGGCCAGGTGAGCTAATCGGGACTTTGGTGACTCTGCCATACCAGGGGCAACCTAAGGGCCTTCAAAACCCTGATCTCCTAGCGTTTTGGGCTTTGTTCTGTGGCCCTCCTTGGAGAAGAGTGTCAAGCTGCTTTTCCCTCTTTGCCCCTCCGCATCCTGCAGGGTCCACAAAGCGTCTAGCATGAAGTCCTCAGACTGCGGGTTTTACAAACTGTTTGGAGCATCTAATGTCAGAATCAGTTTCCTCTTATATTTTGAGGACTGATACGGGGAACCAGTTTTTAAATTGTCCAAGTAAAAATAACTACCGAAGGCAATTCTAACACAGAGACACCCTGGATAAAACTTCAAAGTGAAGGGAAGCCTCCCTGAATTTAACTCCATGAAAAGACGACCCTATTCTCGTCTCCCTCCGCTTTGCTTCTCCTGAAACAGAGCTCTGGGTACCACTGAGGGACGCCGAGGGCAGTTTCGGCGGCTGGCGAAATGACAGAATTCACGAGCACAACCCCACGAGTCCCTGAAGGAGACCCACGACACCCGCGCTCAGCACGGGCTCCGGTGGCGCCTCGCACGCGAGTAGCGGCGGTCCCGCCTCTCTGCCGCGCGTTCAGACCGTGACACACGGGCCTGGACCCTCCTGCGGTCTGCGCGCGCCCAGAACTCCGTCCCGCTGTGAGGGGCCGCCACTCACCGTCCCAGAGGGCCCGGCCAAGGGCGGCCGCTGCCAGCCCGGCCAGCGGGCGCCGCAGCATGAAGGGCCGCCGTCGCCGCCGCCCGGGCGGACATACGTCACAGCGCCGCGCCGCGCCGGCCTCTCTCCGCCCCTCAGAGGCGTACGTCACCGCCGCGCCAGGCCCGCCTGAGCCAGCGGGCAAGTAAGTCAGAGCCGCGCCGGCCTCGGCGCGCCTTGGGAGGCCGTACGTCAGCGCCGCGACACCCTGCGCCCGCGGATGACGTCGGGGCGAAGCCACACGAGGAGTGAAAACTGCGTTTACCTTGTTTGTGTACTCACTTCTGGCCAGTCCTGTACCCGCTGCCCTGTGGCGGCCGAGCCGCTGGTTCTCGAGGTCTCTCCGGAGCCGGTGAGGGTGGGTGGCAAGTTGGTGCCGGAAAGGCGTCGCGTCGCGCGGGCTTGGAGGGCTTCCTTCAAGGGAGGGTCCGGGCCCTGCCGCTAGTCGCCCTTGAGGCTATCACTTGGGAGGTTTATAGCGTTGCGGTTTCCTGTTGAGTCATCTCCTAAGGCGGAAGGAAGCCTGCAGGCAATCTCGACAGGGAGGGCTCTTTTCCTGGGGTCTTAATGTTCGAGACATCAGGTATTCGACATTTGAAGCAACTGGTTTATCACCGCGGAAACCTCAGCTTCCCTGGGAGTCAGGGCTTAGGAAGCCGCGGCTGCTCTTTGGTAATCCTTACCTCGCTGGATTTTGTGAGAATGAAATGACCTTGGAAAACAGGTGTGAGCTAGTCGTCACCGTTTACGTTGCATTCCATCCTCAGAGTGACTTGTCTGACTCAGTAACCCGCCAGAATGGGCCCAGGCCCTGCTGCAGACAGTTTACTGAATCAAAGTGTTTGGGGGTAGAACTGAGGCACCTGCAGATCAGAGACGTTCCACAGATAATTCTAATGCCAGGTGAGGGCCGAAAGCCTCATAGATTGTTTGGGCAACACTTGCACTGACTGGTAAAGTCTGTCCGAGATGGCTTTGTTCTTGCCTGGGATTTGTTGAGAACCGATTAGGTGGAAAGGCCTGTCTTTTAAAAAGATCTTTTATTTCCTTGCCTAGCAGTTGCACACTGAGCCAGTGAATGACCCTAGGCCTTCAGGTGCTGCAGGCACTCTCAGGAGGAATGGCGGCCAAGGGCAGCCTGCTTCGGTAAGCATGGACTTCCAGGCCCTTGGGGACTCTTGTAATGGGGCCACCCGAAGAGGCTCAACAGCCTTAGGCTTTGCAGGCTTAGTAAAAGCCTCCAGAGCCAGCGTGTCTTATCTGGAGAAATACATACAAGTACATATGTGTGGGGGTTTCCCTGGTGGCTCAGAGGGTAAAGCGTCTGCCTGCAGTGCGGGAGATCCGGGTTCAATCCCTGTGTCGGGAAGATCCCCTGGAGACGGAAATGGCAACCCACTCCAGTACTCTTGCCTGGAAAATTCCATGGACAGAGGAGCCTGGTAAGATACAGTCCATGGGGTCTCAAAGAGTCGGACTGGACTGAGCAACTTCACTTTCACTTTCAGTCAGTAAAGAATCTGTCTGCAGTGCAGGAGACCCAGGTTTGATTGCTGGGTTGGGAAGATCCCCTGGAGAAGGAAATGGCAACCCACTCCGGTATTCTTGCCTGGGAAATCCCATGGGCAGAGGAGTCTGACCAGCTATAGTCCCTGGGGTGGCAAGAGTTGGACATGACTTAATGACTAAATCACCGCCACCACATATGTATGGACACCTTAACAGTGTTGAAGGAGGAATGGACGTGACTTGTGAGTACCTGGCACCAAACTGATGTGGCCACTGTCCTATTCAGAGCCTGCAGGCCATCCCTGGAGAAGACCATGTCCTTCCTGCTCTTCCCATCAGAACTGCCTCCCCATCTGCAAATCTCCCCAAGTGAGTGCTGATGGAGGAGAGAATGAATTCAGGTTTTAAATTGTTTCTGTGGAACCTAGGAAGAGGGATGTAGCACCTGAGCTGTGGGTTAGTAGGAAGAAGGGGAAGGGACTTGGTTGCAGCATTTCGAGGAGGGCCCTTGTGCTGGAAAAGGTTCATGTTGAAACTGCAGCTACTGTTCCGGTGGGAAAGCATTCACTCTTTCCACTCAAGGGTTGGTTCCTGCCCCTTCCAGGAGCCTCCTGAATCACCAACCCCAGATTGTCTGGAGTGCCTGTGCCCTGAGCTCCGTGGTGTTGCTTAGGTACAGGCCCTGCCCGACTCACTGGGTTCCTCTGGTGCTGGAGTTCACCCACTTCTTTCTCCCATCTTGCACTTCTGGAGGATTTTGCCAGAATTTACTGAGCACTCAGCTAGGGAGGGTCTGGGACTTCATAGCAAGTAAGATGCAGTTCTCTCACCCCAGGCCATCATACTAGTGGAAGAAAGGGGCCATCAGTCTGAGGTGTCAGCTGGAAATTGCAGTGGGGTGGCGGGGACCGCAATCAAAGCAGAGGCTGCCATACTGTGGCTGTGCAAGGCCTGTGGCTGCTTTGTGTAGAGAGAAGGCCTGAAAGTCTGGTGGGAGCTACTGAATTGATGTGAATATCAGGAAACAGATGGATTGAGGCACAGTCTGCGGTTCAGAATTCAAGTTTGTATGAAAGCAGGCTGGAAGGGACTCTGTGTGTGGGGACGGGTGTCACAGGGCAAGGGTAGGACATGGAAATCCAGGTCCTAAGTGGATGAGACAAATGGCCTCACATAGCTGGGTTGAGTGGGGTATGAATAGGCCCTAGTCTGTCACCTTAGAGCATGCGCTCTGCTGTGTGCAAAAGAGCTTTGTGCCCATCACACTAAGAAGCCAAGTGGACTGGGTGTCTCAGTCGGCTTGGGCTAACGTAGCAGAACACCACAGACAGGCAGCTTATGAAAACTGGAAATCTGAGATTAGGGTGCCAGCACGGTTCTGGTGAACCAGGTTCCCGGTTCAGAGATGGCTGCCTTGTGGTGGTGTCCTCATATGGAGAGAGTTAGCTCTCTGGTCTCTTCTTATAAGGGCACCAATCATACTGTGGGGACCCCACCATCATCTAACCCTAATCACCATCCAAAGGTCCCACTTCCTGACACCATCTCACTGGGGTTAGGGCTTCAACGTATGAGTGGGGACGGGGTGGACTCAAATGGACACTTCACAACACCAGGTTTGCCGTCCCCTGTAAGTCAGCTTCCCATTCAGTGCTATAGTCCAGCACCCTAGCCATGGGGTCAGGCCTCACCAGAGACCCACCAGGGTTCTGGATGTGGAGTGGAGCTGCCCTGACCACATCCTGCCCTGGTGTGCGTTGCCGCGTGCCTCCACAGGAGCTGGGCTGTGTGGCCACTCTGGCCCTGGCACCAGCCACTGACGAGCACACGTGTGTCTGCAGCCTGCTCTGGCAGCGTGGGATGACAAGGGCTGCCCCTGAGAGCTGCCGCCACCTGTATACATCCTCTTGGCGGGCTGACTGCAACAGAGCCTCGCTCACTCGAGTGCACCGGCAGACCTACGCACGCCTCTACCCTGTTCTCCTGGTCAAGCAGGATGGTTCCACCATCCACATCCGCTATCCGGAACCGCGTCGGATGCTCACAGTAAGCTTCCTTCCCGACACTCCCTAGGATCAGGTCCTGGAGGACCAAGCCTGTAGAAACTACTCCTCCAGGAGCTCGTTGGCTTAGAACCCACCGTCGCTGGACTGGGAGGGGAGTGAGTCATGGGTCAGAATTTTTGGTTGAGGAGAGGGAAGAAAGTGACCTGGAGTGTACTCCACAGACCAAGGTAAGAAAGCAATGAGCTGTATGGTTGAAAAAACGGTAAGTGAAATGAAAACAAGCAGAAAAGTTTTTGTTTTTTTTTTTTAATGAAAATTTTGAAGTGAGAGAAAACCCACAGAACACATAAAACCTAAACTATGGTAGATGATAACAAGGTGAAGTGGGGACCCTGGAGCGCATCCTGCCCTCCACCTGAGCCACGTACACACCCCTTCCTCCCCACAGATGCCTCTGGACCTGGACTCCTTGTCCCCAGAGGAGAGACGTGCACGATTCCGAAAACGAGAGGGCCAGCTCAAAGAGGAGGAGGAGCCAGAGCTTGGTGATGACTTTGATGTGGAGCAGTACAAGCAGTTTTGGAGCAAAAAGTGATGGTGCCTGGAAGCTGCTGTGTCCTAGGGAATGCTGTGAAGCAGGGAGGGGTAAATGTCTAAATCATGAGTTGACGAAGCTGTATCTTGTGAAAAGATCAATACAAAGGACATTCAGATAACACTCTTGACACTTCGTTGTAAATCCCTCAGAAAACATTCATTCACCCTACGGATTCAGTTCAGGGGTTGGCTAGTGGAGTGGCACGCCCCCACTCACTAGAATTGTCATCATTGAGTCTAATCTGGTCTGCTGTGATGGTAAACAGAATTGCACTTGACCACCAACTAGCTCAGTTTAGTTCGGATGCTGACCCATTAGCAGTGACTGCCAACACCTTGGGGGTGACTGAGGCATTCTCTGCGCTGTCTGGGGAATGAATGCAATGCGGCTTGCTTGCCTGCTTCCTCGGGAACTAGATACAGCTGGACCCCCGAGGGCGGAGGCCGAGCGTGGCAGGCACGACCTGACCTTGGCCGCCCTCCTGTGTCCCGGGCAGCCGGCTACCTGATAAGACACCTCCAGCAGCTGTAGTTGGAAGCCTTCAGTCGTTGTCTCTCTGGTGCCTACCCCTCCTCCAGCACAGCCCCGGGAACACGGCACGCAAAGGGAACTGTGGCTCTGGGGCGTCACCCACATAATATGATTTATAAACGTCGGTCGTGGCAGCGCGACTCTCAGGTACAACCGCTGCACCTTTCGCTAGTGCAGATGCCGTGTCGCCTCAGTGCGCAGGCGCTCTGGCTAGGACGCGGCGGCGGGGGGGGGCGGAGGGACAGTGCGCAAGCGCGCAGGGGTGGCGCGGACGTGACGTCACCGTGTGCGACGGGGGAGCGGGAGCTGGGACCTGTAGGGCCTTGGTACCGGAATCCCGGGGAGAGGGCTGCACTTTACCACAATGTTCGGCTCCAGCCGGGGCGGCGTGCGCGGCGGGCAGGACCAGTTCAGCTGGGAGGATGTGAAGACTGACAAGCAGAGGGAGAACTACCTGGGTGAGTGGGGCGCAGGGACCCGGGGCTCGCTGGCTGTGGGTTCGCCGAGCCGCGGGCCGTGCGGAGGGCTTGGCGTTCTGTTCCCGCAGGCAACTCGCTGATGGCCCCGGTGGGCCGCTGGCAGAAGGGCCGTGACCTCACTTGGTACGCCAAGGGCCGGGCGAACAGCGCTGGGCTGAGCCGGGAGCAGGAATTGGCGGCTGTGAGGCAGGCGGAACAGGAGGCGCTCATGGCAGCGCTGTGAGTGCCTCGGGAGCTTGAGTGGGGAGGCAGTTTGGCGGGGAGGGGGTGTTACTTCTGGGTGGGTGGTATCGCGGCGTGGCTGGGGGAGGAGGCGAGGCGAGGCTCGCCGCTCTCTGAAGCTCACGCGCGGCCCCCGCAGGGGCTACAAGAACGTAAAGAAGCAACCCACCGGCCTGAGCAAGGAGGTGAGATGGGCTCTTTTGGAGGGTGGGGCTGGGTTGGGGAGGGGCCTGATCCCGCTCTCCAGCGAGCACTTGCACTCCCCTCCACAGGATTTTGTCGAAGTTTGTAAGCGGGAAGGTGGTGACCCCGAGAAAGGAGTGGACCGGCTTCTGGGTCTGGGGAGCTCCAGGTGCGGGGCCGGGGGTCCTCGGGAGCCCCAGAAATCTCGAGGGCGTGGCTTCTTGGGGCTTGGCACTGTCAGCTGCCTAAGGTGGAAATCAGTACGGGTCATCTAGGCCAACCACTTCTCTAGGGAGGCCTGGGATGGGGGGTGGCCCTTGTCGTGGGGATGTTTCACCATAGAGTATTTTACCCACGCCCCCGCAGTGGCTCTGTAGGGCGAGTGGCGCTGTCCCGGGAAGACAAAGAGGCCGCTAAGCTGGGGCTTTCGGTATTTACGGTAATTACTCCCAAATTTGCTGGGATCTCATGGTGGGGTGGGAGTCGGTCTGAGCGCCTCTTCCAGTTGAGGGCCACGAGGCAGGCCGTCTCCCCTTGGGGAGGCCCTCCCAGCTTCTGGCTGGTTCTTCCCTGTCGGTATGCCGCGGCACCCTGCACGCCCCCAGAGTGGCATTTCTTGGCAGCACCACCGCGTGGAGAGCAGTCGGCCAGGGACCTCCTTGGCTTTGGCCAAGAAGAAGCCTCGGTCAGAGGAGAAGGTGGAGCCGGGGTAAGCCCCCCCCAGGGCACAGAACTGCTTTCTCTCAGCATGTTGGCTGCTTCTCCAGTCAGGTTCCCAGCTCCAGCCCACTTTTTCTTCTGAGGAGCCTTGGGGTGCAGTGAGCCCTAGGGAAAGCTCCTGGCTGCCCACCAACCTGCAGCAGGGTCAGGGGCACTGGAGGGTGTCAGCACTTGGCCCCAAGAGTGCAGGGGCATCCCGGTGGGAGGGCTGGGAGCAGCTATGAGATTGTCAGGTAGGTGCTGTCCTGCAGACCTTTTGCGTAGTCGTGTCTGTGCTGCTCACGGTAGCCGCTGGCCACACATGGTGCTGAGTTATTCTTAGTGACTTGACGTTGAAATGGCTACACATGGTCAGTGGCTACTGTGGTCTATACCCCCCAAAGCCCTAGAGGCTTCTAGCACTCACGCACCTTCCCCTGTAGTCCTGAAAGCCACAGGAAGAGCAGGAAAGAGAAGAAAAAGAAGAGGCACAAGAAAGAGAAGAGAAAGAAAGAAAAGGAGCATGGGAGAAGGCTGGATCCCTCACTGCCCCCTGCTCCCACCCAGTAGGTGCAGCTGCCTGGGGGTGGAGATGAGGCTGTGCTTGGCAGGCCGAGCCCCTCACCCCAGGCATCTCGCGGTCTCACTAGGCATGACTCTGACTCTTCAGCTTGCTGCAAGAAGCGCAGGCACGACAGCGACTGAGGCCCAGGGGTCTGGAGGACTGGCCTGTGGGGCTTACCCCAGGCTCGCAGAGAGGCTTGCAAGCCTCTTGGTCGTGTCCAACTCTTTGCGACCCCATGGACTATAGCCCGCCAGGCTCCTCTGTCCATGGAATTCTCCAGAGGTAGTTGTGGTCCAGTGTGGCTACTTCTATTTTTCTTTGTATTGACTCACTCTTTGTACTTAAATAAACTTAAGTGGAAAGTGTTTTATACTGAAAGGAAAGTTGCTGTTGTGTCACAACAGAAAGTGATGTGTGAAAATGCGGTAAATCTTGGGAGTTCCAGCAAGGCCGTCTGCAGTCACACTGAGGGGCACTGTCCTTTTGGTGGTCAGCATCCTGGCGTCCCCTGTTGGCCTGGCCCCTGCATCTACTTCAGGTGTACCAAGAGCCCTGGATTATGTGTGGTCAGCAGGGAGGGCGGAGGGACCAAAAGGTGCTCAGCTGCAAGCAGGTGACCGTGCTAGAAGGGGGCAGTCCGGGCTGGACATCTAGATCTTGGGGAAGGAGACTTGTACCTGCAGCCACCCTTGTCTTCCTCGGCCACCAAAGATCTAACCACTGTCCCACACGTACCCACCCCTGCCACCCTGCCTGCTGTAAAGGCACTGGGTCCCTCCACCCAGCCATCTCCAAGGCTGAAGGCACACATACAATGTTGCCATCCATAGAAAAAAAAAAAACATCCTACAAACCACACTGGAATAAAGACAAAACCTAGACTGGATTCATTACCGAGGTTCTTGTTTTGCTGCTGATTTTAAAAGAAATGAGAACTGAAAGCGACTCTGTCTTAAAGGCACTCGGCACTGGTTATCAACCTGTCAGAGATGAAACATCTAGGGTGGAGCCTGCCTCCTGGGGGAAGGCCACCTGGACTCTGGCCTACCAAAGGCTGCCCAGTGGGGAAAACAAGGGTCTCAAGAAGGGCTCCAGGTCAGAGGGGCGACCCCCGCAGAAGTGGGAGGGGGTCTATGGCACAGACACAGATCACCCAGCCAGGCCTGTGTCAACTACTGAGGCAGCAACACTGGAGACTGTCCTGCCCCTCCAGAGGACAAGCTGTATGGCCTGGGGGTACCAGAGAGAGTGGATGTTAGGAAGGGTGTGGGGGGGGTCTCTTCCATACCACGCTTGGCCCTGGCCCCTGGGGCATACCCTGTATGGTGACCCTGCTGTCCCTCTCATGACTGGGCACTGCAAAGCCTGGGCCCAGGGGGCTGGACTGCCAGCAGTGAGACCGAGGTGGTTACTACCAGGGTACTGGAACATACACCGGACCACGGCAAGGTGAAGGTGGGGGCGTGGGCAGGGAAGGGATGGGCAGAGCGAGAATGGGGCAAGGCAGCCATGCGGCCCTCACTAAGTGAGGAGGAAGAGGCTGTCCTTGCCCAGCTCCCAGAGGGCAGGCTGTCAGGGGCACCCAAACACAGGAGAGCCATGAAATAGTTAAGAGATTTTATTCTAATAGCTGTAATTACAGTGCTTGTTTGTCGAAATGAAAACTGAAAACAAGTATACAAAACAGTTGATTACTAATTGTGTATTGAAAGCAGTAAGAGGTTCCACGACACCAAATAAACCAGCTCTGAGGTTTTCCCCAAGATAAAGTTTAACAGCTCCAGCTTCTTCAGTGTTTATCAAAATACAAAAGAAAAAAGTAGAGGTTATCATTTTCAATGGCAAATCTGACCCTTGCAGGCTGAGGGAGTGAAAGCACATGTAGACAGGGGCTCTGAGGGGCTGGGGCTCAAGGATGACCACCCGCACTCCTGCTGGTGAGACCCCAGAGAGCCCGGAGCAGGCAAGCAGGGGGGCTGCAGGGCTCCCGCCCCAGCCAGGGCGTTCCAACCGAAGTGCCCATGCTGACCCGAGAAAAGGCCGGGGTTCTTCCAAGGGATCTGAGAATGGTGGCTGCAGCCTCCACCCCATCTCCTGGGCGGCCACGGATGCACAAATACAAGCACAAACGCTATGGGGTGTGGGAGGACCCGAGACAGCAAATCACAGGGACCCTACTGTGACCATGCAGAATGGGCATCATGGCTGGCTCTGCCCCATTTCATGTTCCCAACGGGAAACAGACCACCGGTGGACTGGACTCAGGCCGTTACCGCAGAACCTACATTAGGCACATTTCTCCCTTCTGTGTGTTCAAGTGTTCTCCTTATTTTGTATTTGTAACTATTTTAAAAAATGCACTGAGTTTGGGTTAAAAACCAACCACCAAAATGGATCTCAACACAGATCTAAAGCCCAGAGGAGGAGTATTGGGCTCGTCTGACACACAACTCCTGGATGACCCGTGTGCCTAAAATCCCTTCTCAGTACTAAACAGTGGGTTGATTTTCTTTTTACAATAAAAAAAGCTGAGTAATATTGCATAGGAGTACCAGAAACTGCCTCATTGGAAACGAAAACTATTTACATTAAATAAAAACCCAGTTGCAGGCTGCGTCTGCACATTTACAGCATGGTGAAGCACACTGTGACCGACCACGGAGACAGCTTCTGGCACTCACACCACAGGGGCACGTTTGCCACATGAGAGTAAAGCGAGGGTAGAAGGAGGGAGTGAGAGGGGAGGAGAGAGGAGTACAGCTCATTTCTGGTTCCGGAGCTGATTGGACAGCCAGTCCAGTCCCTCGTAAAGCCCGTCCCCGCTGGTGGCACAGGTGGCCTGTATGTACCAGTTCCTGTGGCGCAGAGAGTGTAGGCCCAGCTTGTCCGTGATCTCGGCCGCGTTCATGGCATTAGGGAGGTCCTGGGGGTGGCAGCACAGCAGGCGTGGGTCAGGGGGGCTACATGGAACCCTTTCCACCTGACCTGTGGTCCCCTGTTCAGACCTCCAGCCCTGAGAGGCTGGCTGCCTGACGTGCACCCCCACCGGCAGTCAGGGTGTTCAGTCACACATACCTGTTTGTTAGCAAACACGAGCAGAACGGCGTCCCTGAGCTCGTCTTCTGCCAACATCCTCATGAGCTCCTCGCGGGCCTCATTCACACGCTCTCTGTCATTGCTGTCAACCACAAAGATGAGACCTGCAGAGGGGACAGTAAGCGTGACTGCAGGCACCCGGGACACCCCGAGCCCCACTCCTGAGGAGTGTAATAGGGTAGCTCACTCTTACCTTGTGTGTTTTGAAAGTAGTGGCGCCACAGAGGCCGGATCTTGTCCTGGCCGCCCACGTCCCACACAGTGAAGCTAATGTTCTTGTACTCCACGGTCTCCACGTTGAAGCCTGGAAGAGACCTGGGTGAGCCTATCCCCAGAGCCACCACCACCTCCCAGCCTCCCAAGGCCCAGCGTCCTCACCAATAGTGGGAATGGTGGTCACAATTTCACCCAGCTTCAGTTTGTACAGGATGGTGGTCTTTCCCGCAGCATCTAGGCCCACCATGAGAATGCGCATTTCTTTTTTGCCAAAAAGGCCCTTGAAGAGGTTTGCAAAGATATTCCCCATGCTGCACACCGGTGGGGGCAACACTGGCCAGAGAAACCTGCAAGAACAAGGAGTCCTGGGGTCTTTTTCTGTGCTGCCCAGGGCCAGGCAAGCAGGAGCAGCTCAGAGACCGCTCACCCAGAGCCAGGCTGAGGCAGCTCCTCCTATCTCACAAGCTGATGAAATTCTGGTTCCTATCCAAAAGAAAACAGTCCTGCCCACCTACCTCTTGAGCCTCTAAATCACTCTAAGAAGGCAGCATATGGGAATCTTAGAATAAGGCTGACTGGAATTTGAAGCCGCTGCTACCATTATCTGAGGAACTTACACCCAAGGCCTTAGGGCAACTTACCTCTAAGTCCTTCAACTTGCCACTCTAAGGTGCAGCAGTGTGGCTTTCAAATGAATGCTAGACTCTCCATAATCTAATGCAGAGTTCTTCAAGGGGCCAGAAACAACCACTTCAAGGCCCTACCATGTCTCCCAACTGCCCCAAGTCTCAAAGAAGCAGAGTTCAATGGTAAGACAACTAACACCTGAGAACCTAAGAGGGCCCTGGCCAAGACCAGGAGCCAGCCCTTCCCAACAAGCTGAGAGCTCAGCACACCTTGCAGGCAGGACTGGCTGAGTGAGAACACCCAGGGCTCAAGAGCAGCACACCAGGGTATTCAGTCCAAGGGTGAGCCCACAGCATGGCCACGTTAGGGAGCACCTTCCCAAGACCTGTGGTCACCGCTGGTCGGAAAGGCGGCCTGTGTGGTGCAGCCACGAGTGTGCAGAAGAGCACGTGTGCTGTGTCTGCACCACCCCCCACCCCCCCAGCCAGCTCTCCTCATTCAGCAGAGCAGACTGGGAGCAGCCACTGAGCTGACTGGACCCCAGGTCAGAGCCCAGGCCCCAATACCCAGAGCTGCAGGAAGGGATAAGTGATCACAGAGGTGGGCATCTCCTGTACTGTAAGACCCACATATGGCCTCTCCACACTCAGTATATTCATCCTTCAACTGTTTTATTTCCAAACAGGGCTTTAGGAAAAAAACAGTCACTTTCTCAAATGCTTAGGAAGGTGAAGTCAAGCTGTGGAGGGCTGAGCAGCCTTCAACTGGGCAGATTCTGTGTGAATGTTGACAGAAAACCAAATGAACCACAGAGAGCTTGTTCTAAGCTAATGGGAGATGCTCATACCTCATCACTGGGAGGGTGCTGGTGGAGGCTACTGTTGAGGTTGGGAAGGAGTCTTGCCCTGCATACCTAACCCCCCAGAAGTAACTATGAGCTTCCCAGTGTTTGAACTTTGGATGGATACTGCTTGGATAAGAGGCCAGTTCCATGGAGGACGCAGATATGGGCCTGCCACAGGCACTCCCCTCTCTATTCTACCTAGGGGGTGGGCCCCAGACCCCCACCACCCCACGTCCACTATGACAGGCTCAGGTGGAGTTGCCAGGTCTCCATCATAAGCTCCTTTCTGCCTTAGCCATCAGTGAGCATTTGGGGACTATGTACATGTTCCGCTCCTCATCCAACTTCCACCCTCTACTTTCAGCATGCCGACATCTCCTGGCTCAATTACTGCCATCAGGACTGTTCAAATGGTGGTTTTCTATAGTCATTCCTTCCAGCTTTAGTTAGCCTTCTACCCAAGGAACCACCATTCTCTTCTCCATATACTGATACGGTGTTGCTCAGTGGGTCAGACCACCACTCTACTGTGACCCAGATGCTCCAACGGCCTTAGGGGCATCCAGCGGAGCCCTTCTAGCAGGCCTCAGTGCTCTTTCAACATTTTAAAATTCTTTCTGGTTCTGAATAATATTACCTATTCATAAAATTAAAGTTTAAAAATATCTTTACTATGGTATTTCCTTTTTGGCAGACAACCACTTTTCCTAAATATAGAGGATGATAAATTATGGAAAACAGAATGAAGTGAACGCATATTTATCTCAGCTTATTTCTGAAGTCACTACCAATAAAGAAGTAAAAGTGATGATTGACTCAAAAGGACCGAGAGCAGGTGCAATTCTGGCGGGCTCTGGCCCTGACCAAGCATCATCCTCAGCCATGCAGGAGAGCCAGGCGACCTTTTCGGAGCAGCTGAACCAGGGGTCCTCACTCTGCTCTCCAGTCAGAGGAGGGCCCAGGGTGCACTGCTCTGGAAACAGAGGAATATGGTGAGATCAACAGGGAGGCACACTGCCGCCACAGACCCGCACACGAGACACAGAGGCCTCAAGGCCGGGACTGAACTCTTACACCTGGAGGCCTCCAAACATCCATGCCCCTATCTCCCTGTAAGAAGCCCCCAGTGGACCTGACTGAAACAAAGAATTTGGAGAGAAGCAAGACAGAAGAGAATTTAAAAAGAAAAGTAAACAAACAGAACCCCCAAGCCACACACAGCCCTAGCACCAACGTGGTGGGGATCTGGCGCCCATCAGACATGAACAGGGCGTTAGGACAGACATGGCGGAACTCACAACCAAAGTGAAAAAAATCCACACACACAAGAGTCTCAGAATAGGGAGACCGGGAGCAACGTGAAAAAAATCCACACACACAAGAGCCTCAGAACAGGGAGACCGGGAGCAACGTAGAAGACCAACATCTACCCTGGATATGATGATGACTTTTTAGACACAACACCAAAGACATGATCTTATGAAAGAAAGAGCAGCCATTCTGAAAAATGTTTGGAGGTTTCTTACAAAACACTCTGAACATGAAACTCAGCCCTCATGCTCCCAAAGTGGCTGCAAACGAGCAACCACACAGACCCCTGATGTTCACAAGCCTTATTCATGATTGCCACAATCTGGAAGTAACCATGATGTCTTTCCGTAGGTGAATGGATAACTGTTTGGTAAATCCGAACAACAGGATGTTATTCAACACTAAAAGAAAAGTGCTAATATACAGACAAATGT
Organism: Oryx dammah; assembly: GCF_014754425.2. Classification (NCBI taxonomy): domain Eukaryota; kingdom Metazoa; phylum Chordata; class Mammalia; order Artiodactyla; family Bovidae; genus Oryx; species Oryx dammah. The sequence continues at coordinate 104,547,576 of NW_024070189.1, read as the reverse complement.
ATATTATTATTATAGTATAAATGTACATTAAGTGAAAGAAGCCCATTTAAGAATACTATACAGTGTATGATTCCAACTACGTGACATTCTGGAAAAGGCAACTGTGGAGAGAGTAAAAAGATCCTTTCAGTGGTTTTGAGGGGTTAGGAGGAAGGGAGGATGAACAGGTAGAGATAGGGCATTTTTAGACAGTGAAACTATTCTACAATGGTTGATACATGTCATGATACATTTGTCCAAACCTAGAGCACGCACAATACCAGGAGTGAACCCCAAGATAAAGTATGGGCTCTGAATGATGGTGTGCCAACGTAGGCTCATCAGCTGTAATGAACGCGCACTCTAGTGGGGGACACAGCGAGGAAGGCTGTGTGTTTCCCTCAATTACGGGGAGAACCTAAACCTGTCCCCTGCAAAGAAAGACACAAACACTACTTCCCATCTGCAGTTCTGTGTCAACCAAAGTATGGGGTCAGTGAAAGGGCAGGATAGAGAGGTCACCAGTGCAAAGTCTCACACGCGCCTCGTCTGCAGGCTGCCACAGGCAAGGGCAACACTCCCCGCTGCCGCCCAAGGTGACAGAGGGAGGCAGAGGAAGGCCTGAGCAGCAGCCCTGGGGAGGAGGAGAGCTCCAGGAAAAGAAGAACACATTTCCTATGTGGTTGAAACACGGGGCGTGGCAATTCTAAGGGAATTGGGAAAAAATAATGACAAACACTCAGGAAAAAACCCAAGGATGAAAATGAAGTCATTTTAAGATTTCCTGAGGGAAAACATAATAAGCCAGTCACCACTTGACTCAGCAGTGAATAACATTTATTTAGTCATGACACTTTGACTGGCACTCCTGGGTACTGGGAAGCCAAGGACAGAACTTGTAGTCTCAAGCGTCCAAAGCTGACATACTGAGAGACAGGATTAGCACCCTACTCAGAACAGTAAGGCACAAAAGGGCTATCCCTGTGAAGCAGGCTGGAAGACTGCTGTCTACATTTGTTTTAGCATTAAACTCATACAAACTGACACAGAAACCTGGGCACTAAGGAGCAAAACTCTTTTCTATGCTTCCCCAGCCCCTACATGGGACTGATGGAGCACTCCAGGTGAACTGGGCCCAGCAGCAAGCCTGCACCGCAGGTCAGCCTGAAGATGCAGTCAGCCACAGCAGGCCAGGGGCCTCCTCTTCCTCCCACCCAGCCCAGCGTGTCTGCCCACTCACAGTCCCTGGCCTGCCTTGGCCCTGCAGTCGGCTGAGCCCTAATTATCAATCTGGTCCCTTTCCTCCACACAGTTTTTCAACTTACCCAACTCCTGCAGCCCCAAAGGGAAAGTGGGCCATATATTTTGGTGGCTGAACCTAGATGGGGGTGAGCAGAACTCTGGGCTTCCCTGGTGGCTCAATGGTAAAGAATCTGCCTGCGAGATGCAGGTTTGATCCCTGGGTCAAGAAGATGCCCTGGAGGAGGGCAACCCACTCCAATACTCTTGCCTGGAGAATCCCACGGATGGAGGAGTCTGGTGGGCTACAGTCCATAGAGTGGCAAAGAATCAGACACGACTGAAGCGACTGAGCACACGGCACAGAAACTCCAGGAGACGCGACACACAGCACCTGGTTTCTCCCACTACACCAGCCATCTGTCTATATCCGCCCTGCACCTGGCCCAGGGACCCTGCCAGCTCCTGATCTAACACAGTTAAGTGTCGCAGTGGAAGGCCCAACAGTGACCACAAGAGCTGTTCTGTGGCCTCTCCATACAGGTCTAACTTTTAGTACATCCAGCCTAAGCCTATCTCACCCTTTCCTGCACCAGGATCCTTTGCACTCAGGCGGAAACCTGTTTCTCAGGTTCAGGTAATGATCGTATTTGGAAGCAATGAAGACACTGACTTTCTCAAAAGATCACTTCCCTGCACCTGCCTGAGTTTGCACCTTTGTGCTGGCTCATAAAGAGAGTAATAAAAGACCATCTCTTTCCTGAGACAGAAAGCTCTGAGCAGATGCAGCCCCTTAAGAACATTTTTTTCCTTTTTCTCATTAGGACCAGAAACAAGACTGGGTGTCAGTTCAACACTATAGCAAAGAACAGGACACAACTGGCTGGCTACATTCCTGTCCGCAAAGACTACTAGGCTACAGGCCAAGGCCAAACAAGATGCCGCCCCAGGAAAGCCAGGAGAGGGAGGGGAAAAATGTAGCGGTGAGTTTACACCTGTTCCACGCCAGTAAATGAATCCAGAGTAACTGGGTTATAGCTGTTAAAGAGAAATATGTATCTCCACGACCTCTACCTGTGCCCGCTGCATCTCCTAACAAATCTCAGAGGACTCGGGATGAACAAGGGAAGCCCACCCCTACAGAGCTGTGCAGCTTACTTCTGCAGAAGGAAAACCTGTCACATCTTCTGAAATGGCTAGGAGCTGGTTTATGTAACAGAATCTCTGTAACAGTGAATATCAAGATGACCCAATCTACTGAGAATCATTAAGAAGAATAAATCACTAACTTTGGGAAATAGAAGTGTGACCCGGGAAGGCAAAAAAAACACCAAAAACAAAAACCTGTGTTTTCTGTTCTGTGCTTCAGCCCAGGACAGGCTGCTCTGGTCCCTCTGTAAATAAGAGATCACATGGGTCTCCCCTACTCAAATGAACAAGATAGGTGACATCAGAGCTTTTTTTCATTTTACCCTTTTTTTAGAAGTTTATTAGGTATAAGTACAGCTCAACAGTTCATAATGTCAGTTTTAATATCTAATTTGAGAAAAATTAATAAAGTGAAGAAATTCCTGAGGAATTGATATACATTATAAAACATTTTCTTTAACTGTTTCATTTATTCTTTTAGCAGAATGAATGTGCTTAGATTATCAACTACTCAAAAGCCTAATTCACCTCTGACATGTAGGATTTAATTTTGAAGGGGAAGGTCCCCTACTTTCATAAGCGATATGACCACATATTACTATCTGCTACAAACTGATTTTTGTACATCAACTTGGGGTTCCAGAACATCAACTAAATAAAGCCTTAAGGCACTACTCTACTAGTCCAGCAGTCCACTTCTGTAGCTCTGACATTCTTCTGCAACTGAGTAGAACACCACATATCGTCACTATTTTATGAAAATTAGTGTAAGAAACTGAACATCCCAATACTAACGATAGGTAGATATGCCTTACAAGCCTAACACAACTGTGACAAAGCTAAGGATCAAGAACAGAATATTCAGAAGGAAGAATATTCAGACTGAGACACTCAAAGGATATAATTAGGTTGACTGAACTGTCTGTATTATATTCAGGTGTACAAAATAATGATCTGATATGTATATTTATTGTGAAATGATCACCACACAAAGTTTAGTTAACTTCTGTCACCTCATACAGTCACTCTTTTTCCTTCGTGATGAGAACTTTTAGGATTTCCTCTCTTAGCAACTTTCAAATATACAATACAGTATGGTGAATTACAGTCACCATACTGTACCTTACATGCCAGGGTTTATCTAGCCTTATAACCAGAAGTTTGTATCTTTTGACCACCTTTAGCCATTTCACCTACCTTGACTCTGAACTTTCAATACAAAGAAAAATAATAATGAAAGAACATGCAAAAACCTTCTAGAACAGTGTAACTCTTGTCTGCATCTAAAGGTGAGCTCCCACGAGAGACTGATTTTTGTTTTTCACAACAGAACTTTCAGGATGTTTTGCAGGAATCAATCAGTTAGACACTAGACCTGGTCTCTCTGCAGCAGTCACCCCCAATTCCTGCTCCTAAAGAAGGATGAGTGCCAGAAATCCAAAGGCTAGTACAACGACACTGGAGGGCTGGTCCCCAGGTGCCCTGCAAGTTGCCTCCCAAAGCTGAAGGAGGGGATTTCCGGTCAGGTCTGATTCTTAGGAGGAGCAATCAGTGAAATTCAATTTACATCCCTCTCTGCCCACTTAAGATTCAAGGTGAAACTCTTAAAATGACCACGACAAATAAGCTTCACCATGGATATGGCTCTCGGTACACACTAACGTGAGCACTCAGCAGCTGTCCGGTGTCGAATGGAGCAGGCACACCGAACCACAAGGCAAACACTGAAACAGCGTAACTGCAATTAACCCTGCTTTTCAATAACTGCAAAAGTCAAAGCACTAACTGATGAACATATTTAGGTTTTGCAGTTCCTTCTCATCCATAGTGTTTAGTTTTATTTTACCACTTTAACCAGATGATCTAGCTCAAATGAAAACAATATCCACACAGGACCTCTGAACACAAACGTCAGGTGGCCTTCAACTGGGGTGAAACAAGGAGCGGGTGATCCCTCCGAGTCGAGGCTTCGCTCAGATGCCCCATCAGGAGCCTCCCTCACGGCTCCATGTGTTTGTCCTGGCAGCAGACACTGGCTGCTCCTTGCTATTTCCTCTCCTGGATTTGACCCTGGACTTGAGGGGTTCCGGGGAAAACGTACATTCCTAGTGCCCGGCAGCTAGGCAGGACCATCTGAGTATGCTGTCTGTGGGATGGAATGGCTTGCAGGTCCTGCAGACCAGTGCTGGGCACCCGGGCCCTCCACGATGGAGCAGCCAGCACCACGGACCCTGACGAGTAATCCTATTTTAGGAGTCAGGGCACATACACCCTGACTCCAAAGACACTTAGTCTCAAGAAGTTGTTCCTGGGAGGAAAAAAAAAACTCAAAAGACCCAAAACATAAATTTGCATTAACCTCACAACATTAAAATGTGCAACAGGGACTTCCTTTGGTGGTCCAGTGGTTAAGAATCGGTCTTCCTATGCAGGAGACTTGAGTTTGAACTCTTGTCAGGGAATTAAGGTATCACATGCTGCAGGGCAACTAAGCCTGCACACCACAGCAAAGGAGCCCAGGAGCTGCAATGAAGACCCCACACAGCCAAGTAAACATTAAAAAAAAAAGACGTGTAACAAATTAAACAGAAAATGGAGGAAACAAAGCAACTTATGACTAAAATGCAAAGCAGGATATGAGACACTACAGGCAGCTCTACACCACCCGGGCTGTGCCAAGTCACTTCAGTAGTGTCTAACTCTTTGCAACCTCACGAACTGTAGCATGCCAGGCTCCTCCATCTATGGATTCTCCAGGCAAGGATACTGGAGTGGGCTTGCCATGCCCTCCTGCAGAGGATCTTCCCCTAAGCCACCGAGACACCCTGAAAAGTGCCCAGCACTAACTCCTTACTAATTCTGCACACTAGCAATCTTTTGTTCAGACCTTAGCTGTGCTCCCAGTCCCCTCTTCACACTGACTCTCCATGCCATGCCCGTCGAGCCCTTCACTCAACGTCTGAAGGCAAGTTCAGATGCTACCTTTCACAAGAAAAAGTCCTTCCCTTTCTATGTTTTTCAGGGCACCCTCAACACACGGTGGGGCGAGCAGTCACCAACACTCACGTTAAGGAGCAGCTGTGTGATGAGTACAGCTGTGGGCACACAGAAGCTCCACACTCACTGAGACCAGCTGACAGCCGCTGAAACACAAGTGCGACAGTGACACGCTCACCCTCCCAACCTCAGCTCAATGGTGAACTTTGTCAAGCGTCCAGTTACACTGGGCCCTGAAGCGTTAGCATGTGCACGCGAGGGCATGCACGCACGCGCGGGCATGCACGCACGCGCACACACACACACACGCGCGCACGCACACAACTCCAGCTGCCGAAGTCTCAGTCCCCATGATCCTGACAGAAAAAGCAGGCACATCTGTCTAACAGCACAACCCTGTGTTTTAGTTCTAGAAGTGAGAATGAGAAAGAGATGGCAGTTCAGGAGTCTGTCATGAGATAACTCACATTAATTTGCTTTTGTCACTCTACTCTAATTATGTAATCGCCACAGATGTGCTGACGCCTCTGTGGTTTCTGTCCTCTGTGGTGTCTCCTCAAAAAGGCCACCTGCACCTACGGTGCAGACACAGGGCCCTCTCCAGGCATGAGGGCAGGGCTCTAGGGAAGCCAGTGTTGCCAAGACCCTTTCCACACCCTTGAAGAAAAAGGGAAGTGCAACCAACTATTAGCTTGTCAAAGTGCCCAGTTCTTCTTCCCCAAAGTTTCTCAGAGTGGCAGGTGTGCCCCACCCCCAGGCTTTTTCAGAACAAGAAAACTTCATGAATAACTAAAATGATTAACGGAGCCGCAAAGAGTTGGACATGACTGAGCGACTGAACTGAAAATGATTAAATCAATCTCCAAAACCTGATTTTTGCCTGCAGAGAACTTTCATTTTGAAAACAAAATGTAAAAAAGATCGCAGCCCTACCTCTAAGGGATGGGCTTCCCAGAGGAGAGGAAACAGGGGAGAGCAGCAATGACTGAGAGTCTGTTAGATCCTCTACCTCTGACGCCCCCTGCCAGACCCGCCTTCGTGAGACCCGTTAGAAGCACCCAGAGATGCTGCACCAGCTGGGAGCACTCAGGACACCCTTGCTGGTTTTGCCTGGGAGGCCGATGTGACTGGGAACTTCTCATTGGCCCAAACAGCCACAGCAACCGTCTCAGTTGGCCTCCTCCTACTCTGCTCACATTTTAAACTGGGGGCAGCCCTGGACTCAGGGAAATTTCATTCATACATCTGCTCCCGCCAGCCTCTGCTGAAAGCCTCCCAGCAGTCCCTGGCGCCCCTCTCAGGCGACCAGAGGCCCCACCAGCCCAAGACTCAATGTCTGGTGCGTTCACTCACTAGCACTGCCCCTGTCCAGCCATGCAGTCTCAGGGGAATGCAGGCCCCTATAGGGGACCCCAGCTGAACCTTCCTTTCATCTCCAGACTTATCTATTTCCCCCTCAATGCATGGCTCTCCCATCAAAATCTAATCCTCAAATATAAAAGAACCCTCTCTTTCCCACTTTAATCCTGTGCAACTTCCTCCCAGTTTCTGACCCAAACCTCAGAGATACCCACAATCCCTGTCCCTCTCATCCCCAAATCTGTTTACTGGCAAGTCCCATCATCTCTTTCTTAGAAAGGTGCTTCCCCATCACTGTCTGCCTGTGCCTGGTCCTGGCCACCTTATCCCCCATCCCCTGACATTCCCAAAGCCTGTAGCTTTCACGTCACAAGGTGTTCTCGATGCCAGCAAAAGGGGACTATTAGGAAAGATCAGACCAAATTCAGGTTCCTTAAAAAGATCAGAGCCAACACTCCCACGCATTCATAGCATCACCTTTACCAATCAGAAGGAAGCTCGGAGACAATATAACCAACGTACTCACTGGACTGCAAAAACCCCACACTGCCCCAACTAAAATGTAACTGGGAAATGAAAGACAGTGTCATATGATAAAATGTGACCTTCAATACTGGTCATGACCACAAGTTCAAGGGAGGCAGCGAGAGAACCACCTAATGAAGACTGCCACAAATGCAGCGGCGTCTCAGACGCTCAAGGCCTGGTGTCTCCACCAAGTTTTTTTTTCCTTCCCCGACCTGGAAACAGAGAACAACTCTTGGTACGATTCTGCAAAGAACCAAATACAATCACCCTTAATTTACAAGGCAGTTTCATTCCCGGAGAATTCAAAACATCTATTAAAACCAAGGGCTTCCCTGGTGGCTCAGATGGTAAAGAATCTGACTGTAACGCAGGAGACCCAGGTTCAGTCCCTGGGTTGGGAAGATTCCCCTGGAGAAGGGAATGGCAACCCACCCCAGTATTCTTGCCTGGGAAATCCCATGGACAGAGGAGCCTGGTGGCTATAGTTCATGGGGTCACAAGGAGTTGGACACGCCTGAGTGACTCAGACCTTCAATTAAAACAAGTTGACCCTGTACATAAACAGAATTAGGTTTAAGATATAAACAGCTTTTTCACCTACATGAAAGTCATGCAGAATGCATCCTTACTTCTAAATATCAGTATTGCCTTCCATCTTTGACAGAGCCCAAAATCATCCCACACATTTCCAAAATACCCTTTCTGTGGGGCTCCCCCTCCAGGACCACTGGCACACACCAGCAGGCTCCCCTCCCCTCCTCTGCTCCTAGCAAAGCTCCAAAGCCACTAAGCGCGCTCCCAGCTAGGGCCTCTGCTGCTGTTTTCCCTTGCAAGGGAGAAGCTTCCTGTTTCTTCCAAAGACCCCCAGGAGCCCCTCCTTCACACCTCTGCTCACATGACACTCCTCCCCCTCCTCCGGACAGGCCTTGACTAGCTACACTCAGCGCCCACTGCTCCTTCCGGGCCCGTGGGCCTGCTTTCCCATTCCACTCACTGCCGCCGCCCTCCACCTTCCACCCGGCCCTCACCCACCTTCCCTCATCTCCCTATCTCTGCTTGTCTTTCTCCACTGGCCACCTCCCCGGGCACCCAAGAGATTCACAGACAAGGAAAGGAGAAAAGAATCATAAAAGAATATTTAAGGGCTTTAAGAATTAAAAAATAGATTAATCACACATTTTTCTAAAAAATCAGTCTGTCAGAAAAAAAAAAAACCCTATCAAGTCCACAATGACTCTCACACTGGTGTAAAAGCACACGTTAGTGTGGCGGAACCCGAACATCTCTGACACTCCAGTGAGGAGGAAACACGAGACAGTTAGCTACTCAGGGCAGATGTGTGCAGCTCAGGAATGCTCAATGCCATAGAAGGGGCGTGTACACAATCTGCTTCCTAAACCTGCCCTCGGGGACCTGCAACTAGTAACTAAGAATACCTCTGCACTGATCTCCTCAGGAATTTGCAAGACCTCTAACACTCTGATGAAGAGAAATGTTAAAAACTGTAACTATTTTAAGCAAAGTTACATCACCAGAATTGACAAGATACTATAATAGATTCAATGAGTTAGGAACTGCATGCTCATCTACAGATAATAGAAAGCTCCACAGGAAAATGTACTCTTCATAGCAATTTTTAAAGATATCCTTATTCTGAAACCTGTGCTCAAAATGCTGGCACATCTAACTTTGCCTTTATTCCTACTTTGCACATATGAGTTTAGACAGAATCTTGAAATTGTTTTCTTGGCCATTTGTCCCTATGTCAAACTGACAGGATACTTAAAACTTCAGGCCAAAAAATTTCCAGGGCCTCAGAGACCTAGCACCACTCAACTTTCTGTTTAGCGCCCACATATAGGCTGGATGGCATCACTGATTCAATGGACGTTAAGTCTGAGTGAGCTCCGGGAGTTGTTGATGGACAGGGAGGCCTGGCGTGCTGCGGTTCATGGGGTCGCAAAGAGTCCGACACGACTGAGCGACTGAACTGCACTGACAGCACTGCAAAAATAATTTGGAGTACAATACAAACTGAAAGATGCTAGCTATCTTACCTGTGACTTGCTCTTTGGAGACAAATTCTACTGACTTGCTAGCATCCTTTAGAGGACAAAAACTTACTAATTAATGTTTCTAAAATATACTCTACATTTTTAACTTCTGGAAATGTGCTTCTGTTAATTTATGCTGTATACTAACAGTGTGCCTCCTAAAGAGAATCACTCCCAAGTGCTATGTGTATAAAAATCTGCCTGCCTTGTATGTTTTCTGACTCTTTTAGTCAGTGAGAAGTCCTATTCTTCTCTTCCTATTTGCCGATGACAGGCTGCCCAGCTCAGTCTCCAACATAAGCAAAAATCAGGAAACAAGGGTTTGTTAGGAATATTGAGGTTAGTTCCTGCAACAGATAGCTTCACTATTTCTTCCCACTCATATAAGGAAGCTTAATGTGAAAGAACTGGGTGAGGGCCTAACAGACTCTCCTATGAATAAGGAGCTTGGATGTATTTGTGTTAAACTCTGCCACATTTTTTCCAGCTAATCAGGCCATCTGATCCATCTAAGAATGCTGGAGGACCTTCCAGAATAGTGTTACAGCTGTATAGCTATACCAGATGCTATATTTTAAAGAATTTTTAACAATCACAAAAGGATAAGGATGAAGTACTCCCCTCACCTTGGCTCACACTCTGAAATTAACCAACCCCCCTTTCTCACACTCACACATTCCCAAGCCCTCCTTTACTTGCCAGCAGGAAGCATTACACCCAACCCACTGTTAGGTCAAAAATGTTTCCAAAAGACCACTTCAGATGGTGCTAGGAGGACATTTCTAATACCATCCACATCAATGAAGAGCAGACAGATCACAAAAGAGGTTAAGTTCTTACCTAATTTTAAGATCCCAACTGCAAGGAATTTTTCATGTTTCTTTTCCAACCTCTGACAGATGTGCATTTTACTTCCTTCATTCTCCTAATCCTACAAAGGCTGGAAGGTCAAAGGGGAGACTATGGAATGCTGTGCACAGAGACGGTCATAAGTGGTATAGGAAGCACAGGCTAGATGGGTTTGAACACCAGCTCAGTAAGTGATCACAATCCTCAGGAGGGCTACAGAAACGCTCGGTGAGCCTGACCTGTGATCAAGAGCAGATTTAAATTCATGTATCAAGGCAACATCCAATTTGAAGAATTTGAAGAAAATTGATTCAACTCTCTCAAACCAAGTTAATATACTATTTATGAACTTGCACAAGGGTTTTCCCCACTTTGTTAGGTTTATTCCTAAGGCCATTTGACCATGGAGATCAACTCGGGGGTGCATACTAAATTTTACTAAAGTCAACAGAAAAGTCAAGGTGTACCTTGTAGTTTCAAGCCTGTTGTGATCTTTGGAAAAGGTGGCTTAGCAGGTCTGAACAGCCCCTTCACATTGCGCAAGAGGCAAAGCAAATAGCTAAACCACACAATTTAAAAAACCAGAACTGTGAGAAGCACAGAACCAGTTTTTGCTTTCTAACTTTCTTACAATGATAAGCAGACAGCATGTGAGTCAGCTATCATACAAACCAACTATTTTAAATCTTTCTGAAGTAGCAATTTTGAATACTTGTATCTGAAGTTAGCCGTCACAGGAAACAGATTTGTAATGCCCAAGTGACAAGGATTTGTTTTCAACAGGACATTTCCAGTGAAGAGGCACATTACATTCTACCCATTAACTAGAGAAAACCTTTATGGGAGGAAGATGGCACACTGTAACAGAGTGGCCATATTTGTGACACACACATTCAACGGCTCATAATCTTGGACTCAGCAACACCATGCATTCAAAGTTCTTCCAGTTTTGGCTACTCATGATGGTTTCTGAAAACTCCCAAGGACACAGCACGCGCCATGGCATCTCACACTCCTTCAGACACTCTGCCAAAAACGCCAAGAGCAACCATGCAAACAGCCAGCAGCGGGGGGGGGGAAACGCTGACCACTAGTTCTGAAACAAGACCAAGAGCTGACCACTCCAACACCAACTACATCAGTTACGACTACATCAACTACACAGTTCTCAACAGTGACTTCCGGGGACACCCAAAGCGTTTGAATTGCCCGTCTCCTGCCAGTGATTTCTTGTGCAATTTCGCTAGATTTCGCTAGAAACAGCAACTTGGTGTTCTGTTGCGCGCTCGAAAGTGGTCAACTGGTTAGCTAATATTTTAAGTACTCTGAAATTAATTGCCAAGCCTTATTAACAAAGCTACTGTTTTACCGTCCGTAACTGCTTGGACTGGAAAGCGTTAGGACGCTCTGCTAGGGAGGCTGCCTCAACTCCGGCCAGGTCGCGTTCCATAGATAGGTAGGTTAAAGATTCACCAGCTCGGAAGTGTATTCCAATCCATGCCAAAGGCACCCAGGAAGCAATCCCGGGGTTGCAGCAATCTTGGTTAAAGGAGTCCTACAAAGCCGTAGGCGCGTCCATCGAGGGCTTCCTGGGCCATAGGCGCTCCTACTCAGACCCAAGCGCCACAGCACGCGCCTAGGAACCCGGGGCTCCGCCCGGCCTCGCCGGCTCTGTCCTCGGAACAAACAGGAACTGGGCTCAAACCCTGGCCATCGTGTGACCTTGGCCGTGTCCCGGGCTGCGGGCCTCAGTTTCCTGGTCCTTGCGACCCCGAGACAGGAGGCCTCGGAGGCGGAGCAAGAAGCGGGGCTTCCTGGAGAACCCGCGGTGCGGGCCGGACTTCCGGGAGCCCGCCCCGGCCACTCTGGGGGGCTTGGTGAGAGGGTGGCCAGACAGAACCCCTCCCCGGCCCCGACTCAGCCCCCGCCCCAGCTCGGCCCCGACTCGACCCCCATCCCAGCCTAGACTCCTGGCCCCGCATTCCGCACCCACCCTGCCCCGCCCCGCCTCGGTCCCCAGCCCAGCCTGAACCCGCAGCCCGGCCTAGGCTCGCCTCAACCCCGGCCTCTATTCGACCCTGGGCCGCCGGGCCTTGGATCCCCGCCTCGCCTCGGCCCCCGGCCCGGCCTCACCTCGGCTCTCACCTCGCCCCTCGCCCGGCCTGGCCTCACCTCGGCCCCTGTCTCGGCCCTCACCTCCCCGGCTCAGCCTCGCGCCGGGCCTCAACTCGGCCCCCGCCCCCGCCTCGGCCCCAGCCCAGCCTCACCCTCGGCGGCCGCGGCGCAGATGCTGCTCGGAGGCAGGCGTTGGTTTCGCTCCCACAAGATGGCGGCTTTGACGGCGGCCACGTCAGTGCCTGCTGCCGCGGGGGACGCTGGGGAACGGGGCAGTCCCCCCCGCAGTCCCACCCACTCTCCCTTTGCGGTGCGCAGGCGCAGACTCTGTGCGGGAGGTAGGGACAGGACCTTGGGTAGGCGCGGGGCCCAGCGAGGACGCCTCGCTCACCGCTGCGCTTGCGCGCGCCCCTCGCGTCCCCAGCGCGCCTAGCCCAGGCAGAGTCCGGCTGCGCCTGCGCGCGCCTGTCTGTGATCTGCCCGGGGGTGAGTTCTCAAGCCCATTTGGCAGATGCAGAGACTGAGTCCCAGGCGGTCCCTGCGGTCCCGGGGCGGCGGTTCTGGGTGCCAGCTCCCCTCTCCAGCCTCAGGCCCGGTGACCGCAGGGACCCACGCTGTCCTGTGCGCGGTCGTGGAGCGACCTGGAGAAGCAAGAGTCAAGATCAAAAGATCTAGTAGCACGGGTGGAGCAAGTACCTGGGCAGGGAATAGTGCTGCCCTGGGGTGCCATCTAAGCGAGATCCAGGTGACACAGGGAAGCCCCTCCTCTGGGAAGCCTCCCTAAGCTGCTAAGAAGGGAGAGGGGGCCTATTGTGGTTCCTCTCCACATTCTCCAGGCTCGGGCCTTAGTGTGGCCCCCTGCTTGGGAACTCACTGTGGCCTGCCGACGCGAGCCCCGTACCATCACTCCACTCCTGCGCTACTTGAACTCTCTCCTGTACTATCCTCCAGCTGCTGTGACGGGAGGCACCGGTGAGATTGCTGGAGCAGCCTTCACTCACTATCTTGCATGTTGTGGAGAGCACAAAGCAGGTCATTACCTGGGCCTTGGTCTAGGGGCCTGCCTCTTGGTCCAGGGACCTCTTTCTTGTACTCCCCACCTACACACTCCTCTTGGGGCCTCCTTACAGCGCTGGGGTGGCTGGGACCTCACCAGCTCTCCCTGGGGCTGCCCACTACCCCCCAGGCAGCCCTCCTGCACCAAACACCGATGACCTCCTCTTCCGAGAGGCTCAGGGCCCTAGATCTTGTGAGCCAGACTCTTGCTTTGAGCCGCAGCCTCCCCCAGCCCTCATCATTTATGGAAGACCTAGCCTATGCTCTGCACCTCAGCTTCTGCCTCCCCATTGCTGTAAACACGTCACAGTGCTCACTCAACATGCCCTCAGGGTTTTGTGCCTCCAGAGAGGGGCACAGAACCTTCTGGTGCTACTGGCTCTCTTCCCTAGAGAACTGACCCACAGCTGAATGCCTGCAAATGATTGTGTCCTCAAGAGCATCCTTAAATAGACAGGAAGGAGCATGTGAAAGATACATACACAGTTTTAAAAAATAAGGTGGATTCCTACGTAAACCCGAGGTTACCCAATTTACCTTCTTCCTGATTCTTTTCTCCTGGTCTGGCCCCCAACTTGGGAAAAGAGGGTGTCTTCAGACCAGACAGGTATGGGGGCCCAGGGTGGGTGCATCCAGGGGAAGGATCCCTGCCCCAGGCAGGAGACGTTAGAGAGCCAGGAGGTACTAGGCAATTACCTAGGGAAAATGAGGCCCTAATGCCCACCAGGACCTCCCTGTCCCCTTTCGAGGGATGGAAAAGCTGTGTACCTGCCCAGCTTTGGCCAGGAGAGGGCAGAGTGAGCCGGCTAGAGGGCCTGCCAGCATCCATGGCTACAGCCACTGTCAGGCTCAAAGCCCCCAGCCCAGATCCTCACCTTCAGCTTGTGCTAGAGCGGAAGTCTGGGGCTAAGTTCCTCCCCTCTTGGGGGGTCCCTGAGTCCAGAGACAAGATCAGACACAGGGATGCTGAACCCTGGGAAGGGTAGTTGGAGGGACAGAAGTGCCAGAAAGAGCAAAGGAGCTGAGGCAGGAAGGAGAGGGATATGAGTACACCCTCTAAGACGCCCAGCCTGGTAAGTACCACATGCAGCTTCTGTGTGTGGCACCTGTGAGGCGGGCAACATTTATGCCAGGCTAGTGGCAGTCAGAGAGGTTGCGAGCGCACCCAAGATCACACGGTTAGAATTGAGCCCCTAGATTTCGGATCCTATCATGTTTGTTGCCAGCATCTCTTCCTCTGTCCCCACCCTGCCTCTGAAGACATTGGAGCTTCAGTGAATCTGTAGGCTGCAACATTATCTTGTTTTCCTCAAGTGATGGGGAGCTCAGTACTTACTAAGGCACTCAACACCCAGGACCTAGTTGCAAAACTGTATCCTCTTAAAAAATTTCTCGGGATGGTGAGGGGTTTGGGGTGTCTCTGCCTACTTGCCCTCCCCTGGTGAACTGGCCTCTAAAGAACCTCTGAGCCCATAGGGGACCCTGAGACAGGTTTCTGTCCCAGATACAGGTGGGATGTGGAGAGGACCCAATCCTCCCCTCTGCTCAGCTCAGAGCCCTTCCTCTCTAGGACCCGCCTTCAAAGCCCTCTCTCCTAGGTGTCCCTCCTCGTGCAGGCTTCAGGGATTATACCAGCTGTTCTGGTGTTGTGGGTCTTGGGGCGGCACCTGCATGCCTCCATGCTCATGCCCGTTTTCCTGCTCCATCCCCAGGCCATTCTGCCCCCTGTCCTGGGCCTGGGTTGGAGTTGGGACAGCTAGGTTATGTCGGAAGCCTGTGTTTGGCATAGGGATGTGCCCACCAAGAGCCGCACAGTGGTCAAGGGTCAGTGGGAGGACCATGGCCCAGTTCCGTGCCTGTGAGTGGGCTGACTCTGGGGCCTCTCCACCTTGAGACTCTTTGAGCATACCCACTCCTGCCTCAGTGTCCCCATATCACGCAGGCTCCTCCCTTCCCTGCATCCTCTCTTTGGCCCAGCTTACAGGAACAGCCCAGGACCATTCCCTACCCAAGGCTTTTCTCCCGCTTCCTGGGCACTGTCTGGGAATGTGCAGTTCTTGAATACTCGTCTCGGCTCTCCTGGGCATGGCAGTGCTCTCTAGAAGGCCAGCTTCACTGGGAAAGAGGTTTCTTACCTGGTTCTTGGTCTCACTTCACGCCTGGGCAGACGATAGGTAAGGCGAGTCCAGGGAGTGCTTCTCAGTGAGCTTCGCACTGGGATGCCAAAAAGCATGTCTTTTTAGGACCCTCTGACATTTACCATTCCCTCCCATTTTGAATATAGGTGACATTCCCAAATAGCAATATGCACTGGCCCTATGATGTTGTCAGCAACAGAAGCCTCAAGACAATTTTACATCTTGTCATGACTGTTGCAGGAACCATGAAATCTCGTTTCTCTCCCCCGCTCAACTGAGATTACAGAGGTTGTCAGCCTGCAGCTAGCGTTTTCATCTCTGGTGTTGGCAACGGAGGCTGACAGAAATTACAGCACTGCATTCGAGCCCCCTTCTGCACAAGGCTCCATTCCCACGTCTGCCAGCATTATGGAGCCGAACACAGTCAGAAGGACACGCTGGATGTATGCAGTCCGGAAAGTGCTAACTGCACTCGGTACATTTTGGAAACCATCATCCTCATCGAGGTCATAGAAACCTGTTGCCCCTGAAGTCACATGCCACAAAAATCTTAAAACTTTTGAAAACTGGATCTGTTTCTGATGGTGCATCATTTATGCTAGGTAGTAATAAAACCATATTCTGAGAAGGAGCTCATGGACTTCCTTAGCCTGCTATGGGGTCCCTGGTGCCTATATAACCTCCCTGCTCTAACTTCTAGATGAGATCAGTAGGGGAGGAAGAGAGGCCCCACGTGGGGATGGCATGTGGCAAGCTGTAGGGCAGGGGACCAACAGAGATATCTGACATGGAATTTGAGGGGCAGGAAGACCCCAGTGACTCAGGCACTTTCCATGGTGGTTCCTGCAATCTGGCTGGAGGCCAGGAAGCCAGCAGGAGATCATCAGACCAGGCTGACCAGGGTGTGCAGCCATGGCACTCAGCAAGCTGATGGGGAGCGGAGGGGAGGGAGAGAGGAGGGGCAGGCCCTCATGGGTCTGGGTGCAGATTGTGTCACAGACTGTGAGGGGGCCTGCAGCCCTCGTCTCCACCTGGATGAAGCTGTTCTCTTGGGACTCACCCCCAGGTTTGAGAGGGCTGGTGTCTGTTCCTCTCTCTGGGGGGCCTTTCTTCCCCTTTCAACCCCCAGACAGAGGACAGCAGGAGGGGGGGACCCAACCTGTCTTGGGAGGCATCTGATGAATTCAGGGTTTCAAAAACCTGGGAAAAGGAAAAGTTTGTTGGTCCCTGCCCTATCTATGGACGGGTGACAAGTTCCACAAACCCTGCTAAGCTAAGTTCCTTCAGTCGTGTCCGACTCTGTGCAACCCCATAGATGGCAGCCCACCAGGCTCCACTGTCCCTGGGACTCTCCAAGCAAGAACACTGGAGTGGGTTGCCGTTTAAAATAACAGCCCTTATATACGCAATCTCCCTGGGGGTTAGGACCTAGGAGCATCTTGGTGGCATGGACTGGCGCCAGGATTGCTTGTGGTTCAGCCAAATTGCGGTAGTACCTGGGTTTACCCCACAGGATTTTCAGGGAGTAGAATGGTATCCCCCCAAAGTCACATCTGTCCAGAATCTCAGAATGGGATCTTGTCTGGAAAAGGTATCTTTGCAGTTGTAATTAATCAAGAATCTTGAGGTGAGATGACTGGATGAGGGCCCTGGATTCAGTGACAAGTGTTATTACAGGTGACCTGAGACAGACCTCTGAAGGTGGCCACCTGACCACAGGGGCAGAAACCGGGGTGACGCAGCCATAAGCCAATGGACGCCCGGGCACCGAGAACCAGGAGCAGGAAGGGTCTTCCCCAGGGCCTCTAGAGGGAGCACACTCCACCCACATGTTCGTTTTGAACTTCCAGCCTCCAATCCCAGGAGAGAACAAATTTCTGTTGTTTTAGCCACTACATTTGTGGAAAGTTGTCACAGCCTCCCCAGGGGCTCATGTGGACTGGTTTCTGAGGCTGAAAGTAGGGGGGTCCCCTAGACACCCCTCTTTCCTTTCACCTGCCTGTCCAGGTGGTACCTGCACACATTGGCCTGAGGGTGGCCAGCTTCTTGCAAGTGATATAACCTGTGCAGCTGCGTGTGTTTCCCAGTGGGCAGCTGTCCCCTGCTGTGACTGCCACACCTTGCAGCGGTTCTGGCTCTTGGGGTTAGAACAGTCCTTTCCTGGGTTCCCCCTGGCCTGCAGCCCCTGGCCGGACCAGGGGAAGGACACTCTCTCGCCCTGTTTCCTTCACGCATCACTCCCAAAGCCCCGGGTCTGGAGGGAGCCAGCCGTGCAGAATGTCAGCCTTGTAGCTGCAGTCATTGCAGAACTGTTCTGAAGAAAGATGGGCAGCTGTGGGGCAGGACTCATATACCTGCCTGCCACCGTCTCTCCCAGACAGCTCCAAGCCCAGACCCAAGTGGGGACCATCCTCAGACTCACAGAATCTGTCAAGGACTCACAAGTGTCTTGCTTGCCATTCCACTGAGCAAGGCTGGGGAGCACCAAGCAGATTGGTGTCTGAGTTACGGGGGTCAGGCACTCTGGTTCCTGGAACCTAGCAGGTGGCCCAACTCAGAAGCCCTGTGTGGTCCTTGTCCACCTCAGTGACGCTAAAAACCTTCCATGCTTGTGACTTTCTGCTGTCTGGCTCCCTCTCATTTTATTTTTTAAAATTTGTATTTATTTTTGTTGATTTCTGGCTCTGCTTGGTCTTCATTGCTGCGCAAGCTACTGTCTGGCTGCGCTGTGCGGGCTTCTTGCTGTGTGGGCTTCTTGCTGTGTGGGCTTCTTGCTGTGCGGGCTTCTTGCTGTGCGGGCCTCTTCTTGTGCGGGCTTTTTGTTGTGCGGGCTTCTCTAGTTGTAGAGCAAGGCCCCAGAGCACAGGCTCAGTAGTTGTGGCCCAAGGGCTTAGCTGCTCCGCGGCATGTGGGATCTTCCCAGACCAGGATTGAACCGGTGTTTCTGGCATTGCACCTTGGATTCTTAACCTCTGGACCACCAAGGAGGCCCTCCCTCTCATTTTAGTTTGCTGGTATCAGGCAGCTCAGCTGTGCCCAGGGTTCTGACCCAAGGCCTTTGCACTGACTGCCCCCTTTCAGGTGAGTTTGCTTTCTCCTTCCGTCCTCTTTCTGAGGGTCTATGCTCCTTTGAACGCCCCTCTCCATTGAAAATAGCCCTCCCTTCACTCCACTCTCCCCTATTGCACATGAACATATTTAATTCATTTATTTCTTTCATGCGGGAGACCTGGGTTCGATCCCTGGGTTGGGAAGATCCCCTGGCGAAGGGAAAGGCTATCCACTCCAGTATTCTGGCCTGGAGAGTTCCGTGGACTATATAGTCCATGGGGTCGCAAAGAGTCGGACACGACTGAGCCAATTTCAGTTTCACTTTCACGTTTTTTGCATGGTTTTTTCCTCTGTGCTCTGCCACCCAGCAGGGCCTTTACAGTGGACGCACTGCAGATGCTCAGAGACAGGAAGAAGAGAGGGGAAGCCAGTGGGGACAGTGGCTCAGAGAGGTGCTGCCCAATCTTGGGCCACACAGAGCGGGCGAGAGGTCACAGGCCCTGCGGGTGCCATGCCTGGCTGTGGGCAAGCAGTACTTATTCTTGCCACCTGAGGTGCGCCAGCATCCTTTGGAACAAGATTAGGACCAAGACAGTCAGGTGGGGGCGCTCCTGCCTAGGCCACCGCTACCCTGGCTAGGACCCTTCAGTGCTTTAATTAAAACCCATCTCTCTGCCTGACCCCGCTCTGCCATCACATTCTCCACTTAATTGGGGCCCATCAGAGTGGCCAAGGTTAATTAAAAAGCCCAGCCCGAGGTGTAGCAGTGTCCACGTCTGCTGCCGGGATCTGCCACATGCGCCCTGCCTCACACTCCAGAGGGCTGGCCTCCACACCTGTCACTTGGCTTGGGATCCGGCTCCATGCTTTCTACTCTGGTGTCTCCGAGACTGTGAACATCGCACAGGGATCCTGAGGCTCTGAAGTGGGTTTCTGTCTCCACCAGTTGAGGGCAGGCTGGCTCTGGGGACACTGGTCTGTTTCTGCCTGGTCCTGTTTCCAGCCTAGGGGGCTGGGTGCTGCTTCTGGCTCCCAGGTCAAGGTGGGCCAGCCCTGCCCTTTTCAGCACCCCACCCCTACCTGCAACCCCAGCGGGGCATCTGCCCTGGGAAGCCCCCTTTTCAAGAGGGATTTCAAGCCTCTTCCTGCACAGACTGCTACCTCCTACCACCCCATGTTAGGGCTATCTGTAAGGGGAGAGGCTAAGGTCACCCTAGAAGGCACCTGGCTCCCCAGGTGTGTTTAAGGGGTGGGTGCCCTGTGAGGGAGGCCAGTGGGGAGGCAGAAGCCTTCCAGGTGATCAGCCAGGGACATCAGGGTCTGTGATCTGATCCTTCAAAGGTCTGGTTATAGGGAGGGAGACGGACAGGCCGAGGAAGGCAAGTCCCTGACAAAAGCAGCCACTGTTCTGTCATAGATGGGAAAAGAAACGGCCAGAGTGTCTTGTTGCTGCCCAAAGGGGTGGATGTCTGCCTGCTTGCCTGCCCAGAGCTGGACATCAAGGCAACAGGCAGTCCAGGCCCAGAGGCCCAGCAGAGCCAGACTGAGGGATGGGAGAACCTGAGCAGGCAGGCCAGGTAGTTTGAGGAGTCCCAGCATGATTTCTGGTTCTGGAACGAGCATTATTCCTCATTAACCGGACAAGGACCCTGGACACTGGACCCAGAGCCGGAGACCGCTGGTCATGCGGGGAGCTTGTCTGGGTTGGGTATTAGCTGGCAGGTGCTGCTGCCCAGCAGCACGTTGGACCAGGCTGGGTTTGAGCTGCAGGGGGAGCCCTGGAGAGACCTCTGGTCCTATTCCAGGGCCCGGGTGTGTCCTCATACCCTCAACCCCATGGCCTGCTCGGGGACCCCAGGCCCCACGGGAGGGGAGACAGGAAGTGGTCACACCTGCTCCTGAAGCTGCCGACTGAGGAAGCATGTCAGAGTGGATGGTGGCCTGTCCCACTGCTCATGCCAGCCTTAGGCTGGAATGCAGGAGCTGGACCCTGTGGGCCTGGGCTGACTGAGCTGTCCCCTCTTTTTGTCCATCATAGGGCAAGCCGTGTGACAGGGAGAGGCAGAGAGTGAGTCTGCACCACCTGTGAGTGTGTCCGAGCCTGAGGCATCACACCTGCGCTGTGTGCAACTCCACCTGTAACGTGCTCCCTTGCATTGTCCCCACCTGTGGCATCCACAGCACAGTGTCCCCCACTTGCATCCGCCCCACCTGCACCCTCTCCTTCCCACCTGCATCACCCTCACTTACAGCATCCTTCTTACCTTCAGTGTCCTCACCTGCCGCACCCGCACCTGAGTCGCCACCATCCCTGTCATTCTTGGCTACCCTGGGGCAAGCTGAGCCGAGCTGTCTTCCACACTGTCCTCCTAGTCTGAGTGGGTGGGTGCTGAAACAGCCCCACCGGGTTCCTCACACCAGCTGTGGGCTCAGTGCCCATTCCCCCATCTGAGAGGCTAGAACTCGCCAACCTCCACATCCACTAGGGGTAGTCGTCAGACAAGCACTGGCAGAGTTGTGAGCCGCGGGGAAGTGCCAGAGCGGCTCCTGACGGTCCAGTGGGTGGGGGCCATGGAGCTAACGCTGCAATTGCAGACGTGTCCAGGAGCCTGGGCGAGGCCACCCTCCCCCATACTGGGGGCGACACCCACGAAGACCAGCCCTCTGGACATAGGCAAGGGGCGGCCCCAGACCACTCTGCCCTGCCGGGCTGACTTCTGACCTCAGACTGACCCTGATCCTGTCCCAGGCAGCACCTTTCCTTCCTAGACACTTGCCCAGCTGGAGCTGCCCGCCGCGCTGGATGCAGCCCCTTCCCAGTGGCCTCCCAGAGCAGGGGTGATACAATGTATGATTCTGCCTGTCCTCAGTGTGCTGTTGACTTTGAGAGGCTGGGACAAGTTCTGCCTCTTTCCCAGACTCAGTTTCCCTTTTGCAACATGACCAGCTGCTACGCTGTCATCCTGAGACCTGGGACACCCTTCCTCGTGGCCATATCCTGGGGACCCTGATGTGGGAGGTGGGGAGAGTTTCCATGGGAGGCATCCACACTGGGAGCCCCTGGCATCACTGCAGGGACAGCTGATACTGAGGCCACATGTTGTAGGGATGGCCCACTGCAGGTGTCCCAACCACTCCCAA
The DNA here is from genome assembly GCF_014754425.2 of Oryx dammah. NCBI lineage: Eukaryota > Metazoa > Chordata > Mammalia > Artiodactyla > Bovidae > Oryx > Oryx dammah. The sequence goes on along the minus strand of NW_024070189.1, from coordinate 104,525,921 downwards.
ATCTCCTCCCAGATAAGGGGTATTCTCCTGAGGCATTCTGATAATTTGACTTAGACTGGCCTGCCTGAGGTTGGAGCTAGGAAGGGTGGATCTGTTGGGAGCTAGGTCTAGAGCTGGGGAGATGGCTGAGCCCTTGGAACTGGTCAGGACCCCTGCAAAGGCTTGCAGCCCTGGGGGTGGATCAGCTTGGCACCAGAGATCCCTCCCCAGCATGCAACATACACAGGTTCTCCTCTGCCTTGCGTGGGTCCCTAAGGTGCAGCTGGGTCCCAGGGGACCGTGATATAGGAACCACAAAGATTATGGCTGTGAGGTGGTGAGGAGGCCTCAGCAGAGACCAGGAGATGCCTGAGACTGAGGGATGGGGGCGAGGGTGAAGGAAGCTGAGAGTGAACAGCAGGTGGGACCACAACGTACGATGTGAGGTCTCAGCTGTCCTTAAGACTCTGCCTGACTAACATGCTGAGTGCCCTGGGACAAGTCATGTCCTGCCCAGGTCAGTTTCTCCATCCATAGATTAGAGGTGGCTGAGGCACTCCAACTCCAGCTTGGCACTGGAGAGCCATGGAAGGTTCTCGAGCAGAGGAGGGGGCTGGTTTTCTGTTCTGTAGCTCAGACCTGAAAATTCAAAGTGCACTCAGGGAAGAAGCACATGTGATCTATGATGCTCCTTCCCCAATCCAAACATGAAACAACTTCCCCAGGGCCCCAGGCTTTGCCTTTCTGTAGGTTGCAGGCTGACAGCCGGGGTGAGCCAGGTGAGGTAGCCTGCATCCCTGCAGCTTGTAGGCAGCAGAGGGAACCAAGGAGCCTAGGACAGCTAGGGCCAGCTGCAGTCCAGTTGTCAGGCAAGGGGCAAACATTGGGAAGTCTCCCTTCTCTCCCCAAACCTCCCCCCTGCCGTCTTGGGATTCCGCCGTTCAACCTCTTGCGTTAAGGCCCAGGTCTCCCCACATTCCTGTCTTGAGTTCTGAAGGTGGCTGCCGAGGTTGGGAGAAGGTGTGTGTGTAGAGGGTCCTAACATCTGCCATAGGGACTTGGAGAAACTTGAAGGAAATGGAAGCCTGGGAAAAGCTTGGACACGGAGCCCTGGGGAATCTGAGGGCCCTGATGAACCTTCAGAGCTCCCTTTGGAGGGTCCTCTCTGTCACAGAGACTCACCTGCTCCAAGAAGCCCTCCTGGATTAATGACAATGCCTCAAGTATTGACCACCTCCAAACATACAAGTGCCTGGCTGGCAGAATTCTGGCCAGTGCTGGCCCTTTCTTGGTGAGTGAACCAGCTGGCTCCTTGCCTTAGGCCAGGCTGCAGGCATCAAGGTTACTGGGAACAGGCCTGCCTTCTCCTTTAGAGTGGAGGGAAGGCCTTCCCAGAGCCGGGCCTCCATGGGCGGGAGAGCATGCCATCCCTGCCAGCCCAGTGCCTCCCTCCCTGCTTGCTGTGTTTGGGTGGACGAGTCCTGGTCCTTATACCATAAACACCAATTTGCAGGGCCCTGAGAGCCAAATGACTGTTTACTGTGTGCTCCAGAGACTCAAATAAAAAAGAGAGAGAGAAAGAGAGAGAGACGTGATTGAGGAGCCAGCCTGGATCTAAACATCAATTAGCACCTTCTGAGTAGCTCCTGTCCCAGCTGCCAGGCCAGGCAGTGGCGGCTCCCAGGCTGGGGCCCTTCCCAGGGCTTCCCCAGTGCCCTGGGTACCTGCCTGCTCCTGGCATCTATGAGGCTGACCTCTCAGAAGTACGGGATGCCTAAGGGGCGCAGATCAAGGATGTCAGAGCCACAGAAACTGCACCACGTGCTCACCTCCTCTTGGGAGCCCTCCCAGATGACCCAGAAGGTATGGAAGGGCCCATCACCCAGATCTCTTGGGCCAAGGTCATCTGGGGGGATGAGGAGTGTGGCAAGTGGGAGTGCCCTCTGTTAGCTGCTCCTGATACCCCCATTTTATGGGGGGACAGGGAGGGAGAAAATGGGGTAGTTTTGCCTTCAGGAACTCACACTGGGGAGAGAGGCTTTATCCAGTAGGTCTCAGTTTACCTGTCAATGCCTGTGAATAGAAGGACCTGAAGAACTCCCACCCAGGTGGGATGGCAGAGATGCAGTCCTGTTCCTTTCAGGCCTGGGCGTCACCCTGGGAGGTTGTCCGCTGTCCAGACTGAAGCTGGATTTGAGACTGGAGTGCAGTGTGGGCGTGTGAGGTGCCCTGCTCCTGCTCAGGCCAGGGGGCCCGGGGGCTACTGGAGAGGAAGCTGCTGACTGCTAGGACACCTTGTCCTTGGGAGTCCCAACCAGAGAGTTTCATGAAGGGGCATAGGGTTCCAGTCGGCAGATGAGTTGCAGGCAAGAGGACCACGCAGCTTGGGGAGGGACCACGGAGTCTGGAGTGGGGCTAGGCCACTGAAGGGGAGAGCTGAGGGGTTGGGGTCGCCCCAGGCCATCAGGCCGGACCCCAGGATGGGCTGCATCATGCCCCCAGACCAGACCCTCAGGAGAGGGGCAAAGGCATGGCAGCAGGACCTTGAGGCCATCCGGTCCAAGCTCTGCTACAGGGGGTGAAGGCCATCACTGTGTAGGACTAGGGAACCTGGCTGGGGGTCCTCAGTGCTCTATAACAGGCTTGGTGACCCAGAGCCCTGCACCTGTTGCTCTGAGGGTCCCAGCCCTGGAGATGCTGGCCCAGCACAGGGGTGGGGGATGGGATGGTTCAGTACATCCTTGAAGTGTGGAAACAGGTCCTAAGGACCCAGAAAGTGGGAGTATGAGGGAAGAGGGGGGAGGAGAGAGGGGAGGGGAGGGCCTGTCGGGGTCCTAGGAGGAGGGGGCTCACCACACCCTCTCCAGAACTTCAAAGCTGAAGCCCTGGGGGTGTGAGATTTGCAGGGAGCTGGGCCAAGGGGGGGGCCCTGGCAGGGTGAGGCCCCACTACCTCCGGGCCTTTAATATGGTTATTCCTCTCCTGTCTCAACTACCTGTGAACAGACCCACCAGGCCCATTTCCTCCTTCTTCAGGGCTGGCGGGAGGGGCTGTAAACTCCCCGGAGAGGTGGCTTCTAAGACCTGCAGGCTGGCTGCCCTGTGTTCTGGCCTCCTTCTGAGCGGAGGGTAAAGGCTGGGGGTGGGGAGGCTGGCCCAGAGTTCATGGGAACATGCTGATGTTGGCAGGTGAGGGGGGCCAGTTGGGCTCCAGAGAGGGCTCCGGGTGGAGCATCCCACATCAGCAAAAAGCAGGAGCAGAAAGGCCCAGGGGAGCCCCATCATCCCACTTCCTCTTCCTCTGGAGGGAAACTAAGGCTCTGGGTGGGGCTGGCTCCTGGCTGGCAGAGTGGAGGGTTTCACCTCCTCATTCACACAGGCTCTTGCTAGCTCCCTTCGACCATTTCCTGGAGCCTCTTCTGGTGGGGTCCTGCCTCTCTCTGCCCTTGAGCCATAGAGGTGGGGAGTGGGGGCCTGGTGCCTCACCTGGGGGAGAGCTGAGACCAGGTAGGCAGAACCTACCTCTGCATCAACTCCCAGGTAGCTTCCGCCTTCCTTCTGGGTGGCTGGCCTCTGCTCTTAGGAAGCGGGCCATGTCCTTGCTTCCTCTCTTGGTCTCTCACCCTTGTGGCCCTGTGGCTGTGCCTCCACTTCCTGACTAGCCCATCTCTCCTATCCTTTCATCTGTGGAGCCCCAGCACCTAGTTTTCAGCAGGTGCCAATTAGGGTCCTGCCCAGACCCTAAGAGGTGCCGCACCATTTGTACCTTCTCTGCACTGTGGATGCAGCCCATCGGCAGCTCCAGTGGGGCCCCTGTCACCCCCCCACCTCCAGGACCTGACCCCTGTGTGGAGTGTCTGATCTGGCTCTATTGACTGGTGGGCTGTGTGGGCCTGGGGTCTTTCTGCTGGTGACTCACGGCTGCAGGTGAGATTGGCCCCCTGTGCTCCAGGCCTGGACACTGCCCTGTGAACTTCATCATTGTCTCCCTCTTTATAGAGCGTCTGCCTGCAGTCCAGCTGACTCCAGCTGACCCCCTGAGGCCCCAGTAGGGAGTCCCCGGTGGTCACCTACAGCTCTGGGGCAGTGGTGACCTGCCCTGAAATGGGCCTGGTGAAGGAGGCAGGGAGCCCCGAGCCAACAAGGGCGAGTGGCTTGGGTGGGACTTTGGTGTGCCAGCCTGGGAAGGTGATAATGATTTGGAGTGTGAAAGCAAAGGATTTGGGAGTCCAGAGCCCTGTGTCTCTCTGCAGTCTCCTTAAAAAATATATATTATATCTACTTATATTTATTTTTGACTGTGCTGGGTCTTTGTTGCTGCACAAGGGCTTTCTCTAGTTACAGCAAGCGGGGGCTATTCAAGTTGCAGTGCCCAGGCTTCTCACTGCAGCGGCTTCCCTCGTTGCAGAGCACAGGCTCTAGGGCACGCCGCCTGCGGTAGTTGTGGTGCCCAGGCTTAGCTGCCCTGTGGCTTGTGGACTCTTTCTGGACCAGGCATTGAATCTGCCCCTTGCATCGGCAGGCAGATGCTTAACCACTGGGTGACTGTGGGGAAGTCCCTGCCTCTAGTCCCTGAGCCTTGCTGGACCTCTTCTGGCTCTGACTTTAGTGGCTTGGAGCCTGCAGCAAAGACCAGTGTGGCAGTTAGCATGATGGGGGTGGTATTCCCCAGGCCCTGTCTGGAGTCATGAGGCCATGACCTCCTATCACCATGTTTCCTCTTTCCTCCCTTCCTCCCTTGAAGGGCTCCTACTCCCTCCACCAGGCAGCTCCTCAAACCCTCTCTCCCAGTGCAGGGCTGTGTGGAGTGGATACTCTTGCCCATGCTGGGTCTGCACAGCCCTGGCCGGGACCCTGGCCAGCCAGCTCTGGCTCTCTGTTGGCAGAGGGTCACCCTCATTCCTTTGCTCTCAAGGATACCATGTGGCCCTGACGTCTAGCCATGGAGCCAGCTGAACTGGGCTTCCCTCCCTCTGCTCTCAGCAGGCACAAACCTCCTGATTATGAGGCTCCCGTCTGCCCCCAGCCCCCTCCTTTCTAGCATATGGCTCCTGCAGGACGGCTGTGCTGAGCCTGACCTCTGAGAGGGTGGAGACTAGGCCCCCTCCCCTCAGCTCCTGCATCAGCTCTCCCCATGTCCCACCTGTCCCAGCATGCCCCTCCACCCCTGCTTCTCCTTTCTCCCTCCTTGTGGGTCTGCTTGGATATCAGGGCAGGGCTCAGAGGCAGTGGTGGTAGTAGGGAAGAGAGCCTGGAGGGACACAGAGAGAAGCAAGGACCCTGCTCTTGGCTTGAAGAGGTAAAGGTGTGGTTTGAGGAAGCCATCCCTTCATCCCCTGGCTCCTGTAGCCTCAGTTTTCAGAGGGCTACCCAGCTCTGCATACCCTGGATTGAGGGTGGATGTAGGCAATAACCATGGAGGCACAGCGTGATGCTCCTGCCAACAGTATGCTTTGCTTGTCCTCGAGTCTCTCTCTGTTTGCCTTGGAAAGATCCCCATCCCAAGATTCTGAGCATGATTCCAGGATCTGGCCAACCATACATATAGAGACTGCTGACCCCTGCCAGTTCTTGGACACCTGAGCTATGCCCTGTGGTGGAGAGGAGGCCGGGGTCCAGGGTCAGCTCAGGCCAGAGGATGAACAGAGGCAGGAAGGAGCCCCTGAGAGTTCTTGGCTTCATACATTAGCTCTCTGCTAGCAATGGATGTCCCTCATGACCTCCCAACTGGATTCCAGCTGCATGAGCTGTGACTTCTAATGTGGCCTTTGCAGGGGGCAGAAGGAGGTGAGGCCCAGTGAGAAGTTCCTGCCTAATTTTCAGGCTTCTTGCCGGTGAGCCTCCAATTGAGGGAACATGTCTTGCCTCCAAGTCAGACCAGGCTCCTAGAGTGCCCCATGGCAGGCTGAGAAGGGGACCCCATATAGAGTTCATGTCCCCAAGCCCAGGAAGCATGGCCATGTAGTTAGTGCTCAGATGTCAACTGAGTGAGCATGTTGTGGATGTTTGGGGAAGTGGCTTTCAGCTGACTTGGTGGATGCCCTGCTGCACCCCTGACTGGCGTGGGGCCTGCCCCCCTGGGGCTGCCATGGTGCCCTGCTTGCCGCACCACACGTCCCCTGCAGCAGGCTTCCCTGCTCTCTGCACTTTTCACAGGTCTGTCTCCCCCTCGACTTTGAGACCACTGGCTGTTTCCTTCCTTCTTTGGAGTGCCCATCCTTCTTCCTTCCTCTGGAATTCTGGCTCTGGAGGCCACCACAGAGCCCCCAGGAGTCTCTGAGCTAAACATGCCCACCACCACCTCCCATCGTGGCCCCTCCTAGAGGGTCATGACCAATCCAGATCCCATGCATTGCTGACCCACCACCAAAAATCCAGCAAAATCCACAGGCTTGTTTGGTTGTTTCTTCTTCTTCTTTGTTTTTGTTTGTTTGTGTTTACTTTCCCCATTGTTTGAAACTCACAAGCTATGACTAAAAGTTTCTTTCACAGAAAGAAAAGGAAAACCACAACAACACATCTGTTTGTCTAGCTCCTGTGTATGGTGGATATAGCAGCACTGGAAATAAAATTAAAACCCACAAATGCAAAATTCAAAGCAGAGGAAGGTCATATTCCTAGTGGGGTGTGCAGGTCCCTCCACTGTCTTTCCCCCTGCGTGGAGAGGAGGCCCTCAGGGACAGGGGCCAGGCAACATTTCACAGTACCAGAGGCTGAGGAGGAAAAGTCTTGGCATGGCAGCACATGGTAGGCAGTTCCTATGGGCATTAGTTGAGGGGTCCATCGGCCTTGCTCATTCCCAGACAGGATGGATGAGTCAGATGTGATGAGAGCCAAGTCAAGTAGCCCACCGGAGACTCCACAATGGCCAGCGGCAGGTAGGTCTGGTGCACCATAGACATAGCAGCAGGACCTGGGGGTCAGTCCTGGCCACAGGGGCTGGGGCAGAGACCACTCCTCTGGGGCCTTTGGGTCCTCTCTCCATAACACCAGTGTTGTATCATCCCCCGACTCCAAATCTCCCGAACAACCCCAGGTGAGCCTCCAAGCTAGGTTATAGAGCTGAGTAGGCCCTGGGCAGCCTGAGAGTCTAGGTCCCCTTCTTGCCTTTCCCTTACAGAGGACTGTGAATGAGGGAGTTGGAGAGAGGTGCTGAGGCCAAGAGGGCAGCAACAGCAAGACTGGAACAGGAGGCTTTGCTCCTCTCCTGTGGATGAGATGGGGTGCCCGTGGGAACGTCAAGACAGGGAGGTGGGAGAACCAGGCTTGGACTCTGTCAGCAGCCAAGTAGAGGGCACAGCTGACCAGGCTGCACGGTGCCTTGCTGGGGCCTGGGTGGCAGTAGAACAGTTGGAAGAGGGCCTAGGTGCCCGATGCCCAGCACAAAGCAGCCGGGACAGAGTCTCACGTTCCAGGCCCTTCCTCGGCCTACTGCCTCCAGGCTCTATCTCCTGGACCCTAATCCCAGCCATTCTTGTGGTTCTGCAGGGCCTGGTTGAGAGCGTTGGCAGGTATCATTGAGGGAGGAATCCTTGGAGGATATACCTCGGACCTCAGTGGGAGGGGTAGGACAAGGTGTTCCCCACAGGCTCTCCATAGCTCATTCTGCCAGGAGATTCTGCTTTACACAGATGAGGTCCAGAGGATGGAACCACGTGGTCTTCGGGGGACAGTAATGGCAGGCTAAATCCCCGTCCCTGGAGCCCCAACCCCAGAGAGGACCCAGGAAGGGTCCTGGGTTTCACTCTAGGCCGGGGAAGAACTTGACGCCACTCAGGAGCCTCAACCCTGTCCTACCATAAAGGACCCCGCCCCGCTCCAGGAGCGCTACCTCAGAGCCCCGCCCCCGCCCCCGCTCCGCCCCGCCCCGCCCTCGGAGGAGCGCTACCTCAGAGCCCCGCCCCCCCGCCCCGCCCACGAGGGAGCTCTACCTCAGAGCCCCGCCTCCGCCCCGCCCACGGGGGAGCGCTACCTCAGAGCCCCGCCTCCGCCCCGCCCACGGGGGAGCGCTACCTCAGAGCCCCGCCTCCGCCCCGCCCACGGGGGAGCGCTACCTCAGAGCCCCGCCTCCAGCCCCGCCCACGGAGGGGCCCCGCCCCCGCCAGGTGGAGCTCTAACCCGCGGGCGCCGACAGCGACGCCCTCTACTTGCAGGTGTGCACGTCGTAGACGCGCGCGCACTCCTGGCAGCTCACGTAGCAGCACCAGTGGAAGACGCAGTGGCACTTCTCCCTCCGCTGCTCGGTGCGCGCGTTGTGGCCGCGGCCGCAGCACAGCAGGTCGCAGCCGTCTATGCCGTGCGAGCTCACGTTGCAGGTGCGGTCTCGCGTGCCGAAAGATCCCGTCTCGGGGTTGGGCTCACAGAAGTTGGGCGAGGCCTCGTAGTAGACCAGGTCGCGCTCTGTGGGCACCTTGAAGTAGGTGTAGCGGGGCCGCAGGGTCTCCACCCAGCCGCGCGACTCGCGGTGCTTCTCCACCACCATCTCTGAGGCGCTGTCATACTTATCCTTGAGGAAGTCACCAATGGCGCGGAAGTCAGGCTGCGACCACCAGCAGGTCTTCACTTCACAGCTGCCCGAGAGCCCATGGCACTTGCACTTGAGGCGCATGTGACTGGCGATGGCCTACAGGAGCGGGCAAGCGGTGGGGTCGGGGCAGGCCCTCAACCACCCCACCTCCCCGGAGGATGGCCATGCTCCTTGCCTTAGTCTTCCTTCCACTGTCAAACGATCCCTCAACCTGCTCCATAAAGCTCTGGGACTCCCAGGCGGAGCAGACACCCTCTCCCAATGCTATCCTTGATGTGGTTCCCCTGGCAGACCCAAGATCCTGGAGGGAATGGTCTGGGAAGCCCCCTCCTGGGCTGAGTCTACTTCTAGGCCATCTCTGTTCAGTGAAGGGGCTGTAACGTGACATGTAACTGCAGGGGTGGGAAAGGGAAATGGTTCCTTCTAACTGGGGAAATCCAAGACTTTGGTCTAGAGGAGATGCACACGGGCTGGGTGGCAAGCCTGGGGGCTGGCCTGATCGTGAATAATGGGAGTGGCTTGAGCACAGTATCTTCAGGGCCCAGGAAACTGGGTTTATTGCATTGTAGGGGAGTGCTGAGAATTACATTATGTTTCTCCTGTGGGCACCCCAGCAGCAGGATCTCTTCCCTTCTCTCTTTGGGGGAAGGAGTGGGGCTGGGAGTGAAAGGTCCTGTGATGTAATCAGAAATAGCCACCTGTGAGGTCGCGAGATGCGGCTGGTGGTCCAAACTGAGAAGTGCTGTTAAGGGCACACTACATGCTGGGTCACACTAAGTCCCCAGATTTCATAAGAGGATGTAAAATACCTCATTCAAAATTTTAATATTGATTGCATTACTGTCATGGTAACATGTTGGTTATATTGGGCTCAATACAATTTATTATTTAAAACAAATTTCACCTGTTTCCTTTTAAAATGTGGCTACTAGAAATTGATACATACTGTGTGGTTTTCATTACACTTCTATATTGAACAGTGCTGGTCTAAGACTTCAGGTGGGCTCCGTGTCCAGATGTTTCCTCCACCCTGTTCCCCTCTCCTTGCTGTTTCTTCAAGACTTCCTTCTCATCCTGGCACTTTTTTAGGGGCATCTGTAAATTACATTCCCTCACCAAAGTCCAGTTCTGTCTAATCTCCATTTTCTTCTCCTTTTTACCAAACTTCCAAAGAGGAGCTGCCACTTCCCATCTCTGCCTCCTAAGTCTTTTGTTTTAGTCTTGCTTTTGATCAAAGTTATATATGCATATACTTTAAAGAGTCCAAGAGTTCCTAAGACTTGTTAAGAAAAACAGGAGTTCTGCTCCCACACTCTCATTAACAGTACTTTCCTGACCTGCTAGGGGCAGCACCTGGCACCTCTGCACCTCTAATAAGATGCTTGTCTTGACCCAGGTTTGATCCCTAGGTCGGGAAGATCCCCTGGAGAAGGGAATGGCTGCCTACTCTAGTATCCTTGCCTGGAGAATCCCATGGACAGAGGAATCTGGTGAGCTACAGTCCATGGGATTGCAAACAGTTGGACACAACTGAGCGACTAACACTTTCACTTGTTACTTCTTGATTTTTCAGTGTTTGGCTTTGTCTAATGGACCTATCACCATGGAAGTCCCATGGGGGGACCTTATGCCATACTCTGATACACAGTTTTTCCAAACTCCCTCCCTACTCTAAAAACTATAGCATAGTTCCAGTTAGATCAAAACTTGGTGCTGACAGTGTTGAAAATGAAAGACGCTCACTTGTGTCTGATTCTTTGTGACCCCATGGACTATACAGTCCATGGAACTCTCCAGGCCAGAATACCAGAGTGGGTAGCCTTTCCCTTCTCCAGGGGATCTTCCCAACCCAGGGATTGAACACAGGTCTCTGGCATTGCAAGTGGATTCTTTACCAGCTGAGCCACCAGGGAACCTCAAGAATACGGGAGTGGGTAGCCTATCCCTTCTCCAGCGGATCTTCCCCACCCAGGAATCAAACTGGGGTCACCTGCATTGCAGGCAGATTCTTTACCAGCTGAGACACCAGGGAAACTGACAATGTTGGGGCTTTGTTAAATGTCATACTTGGTTGAGCCACATGATGTGATTGCTTTTTTTTTCCCTACAAAATGTTTTGTTGTTGCTGTTTTTAACATACTTACAGATTCAGTCTCATACACTCTCTAGTCATGTAAATATTCTCTTCAAGACTTTGAAACACACCAGATGTTCCATGGATTTCATTTTCTTGGAGACATCTTTTTCAAAGGCCTTTTGGTAAATTTTGTGAAGTGTGCATGTCTGCAAACAAATCTTTTCTACTTGAAAAGTTGAAAAGATGATTTAGCTAGGTATAAAAGTTTTGGCTTAAAATATTTCCCCCTTTCAGGATTCTGAAAGTATTGCTCTGTTTTATCCTAGCTTTCACTGTCGTTCTTAGAAAACACTTATGATATTTTGATTCCTGATCCTTTGCATGAAATCAAACCTTTTTCTGGGAAGTTTGGAAGGCTTCTCTGTGTCATAGGCTGTGGATTTCACAATAAGCTTTCTTTTTAAATTTTTATTTTCGGCTGTGCTGGGTCTTCGTTGCTGTGAGTGGGGGCTACTCTTCACTGACGTGTGTGGACTTTCTCACTGTGGTGGCTTCTCTTGTCGCGGCCCAGGGGCTCTAGAGCACAGGCTTAGCAGCCGTGGCGCGTGGGCCTAGTTGTGCTGCACGTGGAATCCTCCCAGACCAGGCGTTGAACCCATGTCCCTTGCACTGGCAGGCGGACTCAACCACTGCACCACCAAGAAAGCCCTCACAATGAGCTTGGACATGGGTCTTCCCCTTTCTTGTGCTAATCACTTACATGGCCTGTTTGGTCTGAACATCTGGTCGTCAGCTCTGGGAAACTTCTTGTATTACTTCTTTACCAAACTTCCTCATCTTCACGTTCATCATTGTCTTTCTTGCACAGATCTTCTATATTTTCTAATCTTTCCTATTTTCCCGGTCTTTGTCTTTCTTCCGCTGCTTTGTGGGAAGGCTGTCTCAACTGTCTTCCAACCTTTCTGCTAAGATTTTTTTTGCTGTTCTATTTTAATTTCTAAGAGCCTCCTTTCCCCCCCCACCCCGAATATTCTTTTAAGTTAACAGTTTATTCCAGTTTTATGGATTCACTGTATTAACTCTCTGGGGATAGTGATGGTTTTTTGAAGTTTTCATCTCTATAATGTCTCTTTCCTGTAAGTTTGGTTTTTGTTTATTTATTTTGGTCTTTATCGTTGTGGTTGCAGGGAGGCATCATGTTCAGTGATCCCTAATTACCTGCTGTATTTAAAAGTAGGGCACCAAAAACTTATTGGAACCTCCTGTACACAGGAGAGACTCATGTCCTCGGACCCTCACTGTAGAGTGATCTGGCGACGTTGCTTTTAGGGGAAACCCCACATCAGTGTTTTCAAGTCTAGTCTCTTGGATTGGCCTGATTTTCAGGGGAGAATCTTTCATTCTCCCGCCTGGAGCATACAAGAGTTGCTGTGGCACTAGGAGATTAAGAAGAGAAATGTATATATAGACAGACTCCTCTCACCTGGGCAGCCTCACCCTCAGCAGTCCAGACATCTTCTGCTCTACCCTCGTTAGGGAATAAGCCTCCAGGCTTCTGCCATGGTGATGGAGGGGTGTTGTCTGGATGCAAGAGGTTGGACAGAAGAGCTAGTAGGTTTAAAAGTGCTTTTAAAATAGATTTCAACCAATCTTTCTGTTTCCAAGCCCTATATCTATCTCTACTTCTCAAGATATCGAATACTAGAAATTCCTGTTGATTGCTTTAAGACTGGCTTTAGAGTAAAGCCGATCTAGTTTAAGAGCTTCTAATGGCTTAAGATTCAGCTTTCTTGACTGTACTGAGGTATTGCTTTCAGCTTTCAAAGTTTTATTGCCTTTGTCCCCTTCTGTTTTGCGTGTTCTCTATAGTTTAGTTATGTATCTTAAAATCAATTCATCGTCATTTTAGTGATGTTCTAGGAGACTGCAGACAAAAATCCTTCGTATTTAGTCATTTTTTTAAACTGGAAGCTCCCATTCAGTTTTCAGGTCTACAGTTTCTTTGTGATTCTTTCCCAGATCTATTACATTACATTTTAGCTTTGTGAACATAAGTAAGCATATTTTTTTTCTCATAATCTGTGTCTAATAATTTCAGTATTGGACTCTTGTTTCTGTTTTGTTGCTGTTCTTGTTTTGCTTTGTTTTGTTTGGCTGGTTATCACTCATTGTGTCACCAGCTCATTTGATAGGTTATATTTGATCATGTGTTGAACACTGTGTTTGAAAAATTGTTTGTAGAAAAAAATATCAGCCTATCATAAGGTTATCATTCTCCAAAAAAGATTTTTGTCTTCTTTTTCCAGGTGCATGGGGATACCAGCAATTTGGGATCACCTTAATCCAGGTTTGAGATTTTACTAGCCTGCACATGTGCACAAGGGCTTGTCTACTTCAGGTTTTCTTTTACTCCTCAGGATCCCGCCTAAACTGAGGAATTATTTCCCAGACATAAAACCTTTGATGGTCCCTTTTAGCTCAGTGAGGCTGCTGAAAGTGCAGCTCAGCATATATACTTTTTTCACAGACCAGCAAATGACCCCTGGATAAAAGCAGCCCCAAGTACCTGGCTTGGAGGCTATAGTCGCCCTCTGAACTTTGGACTGCTAATTCCTCACTATATGGCTAGCTATTTGACACTTAACAATTATTTTTTTGGAAGTGTAGTATACATGCAAAAGTTTATATGTCATAAGCATGAAATATGACCAAATTTCACAAATGACCAGCCTTAGAACACAGCTCCTCGGAAACCTCCATCATGCTCTCTTCTAGTTGTTATCTTCTTTCCTGCCAGGGCATGTATTCCAACAGCATTTCCTTGATGACTAGTGATATTGATCACCTTTTCATATATTCACACATATTGGTCATTTCTAGATTTTCTTTTGTGAAGTGGCTTTCCATATTTTAGCCAACTTTCTATTGGGTTATCAGTCTTTCTTATTACTTTGTAGAGTTCTTCTTATACTATAACTTTAATATACAGGTTGAGTGTATATATTGTGAATCTCTCCTCCTGTATGGATTGCCTTTTCAGTTTCATGGTGGTGCGGTTTTATACATTTTAATACACTCTGCATTATTACATTTTTCTTTCATTATGAGTGCTTTTTTGGCCTGTTTAGGAACTCTTTGCCTACTCCAAGTTCCCAAAGATATTTTCTTCTAAACATTCTCTGTTTACTCTTTCCTATTTGGAAATGGAGAATTGATGTTTTTAAATATGGTGTGAAGTAGGGGTCAAGATTAATTTTTTACCATATTGTTATCCAACTAACTGAGCATCCTTTATTGAAAAGACCATTTCCCCTTTTGCACTGCACTGTCTTCTTGCCTGTGATAAGTCAGGTAACTGTATCAGGTGAGTATTCTATACTTGTGAATGGTGCTTTTTAGTTTCATCCTACATTTGTACTTGTCTTTAGTTGGAAGAGTACTGTGAGTCACCAAGGTCCCTGCTGTTGGAAATTAAAATGTTCACTCTTCAGCCCTCTGCAATGCCCCAGTTTCACTGGCCAAGGTCAGAGCCAACTCTACTGGACATTTTTCAGCCCCTACACACATCACTTCCTATCAGCAGCTACCCCCGACCCTCTAATCAAGTTCTGTTCGAAAAGGCTCACAAAGCCTTTTACAACTTGCTCTCTGGCAGCCTCTCCATTCCCCACATTTTTCTTTCTCTGTTCTCCATATTCTGCCTGAACTAACCCCTGTGCATTCTTTCACTATGGGTTACCCAGACGCTCTCCTGGCTTCCCCTCATCTCACTTCAGTTCAGTTCAGTCACTCAATCGGTCCGACTCTTTGGGACCCCAGGGACTGCAGCATGCCAGGCTTCCCTGTCTGCCAAGGATTCTGCTTGTCTCCACTCACCACCTCAGTTAGTAGAAGTCTTTTTTGAGACTCCAGTCTGGGTCTGACCTCTCCACTACACCCAGATCACCTTGCGTGTGTGTGTGTGTGTGTGTGTGTGTGTGTGCGCGCGCATTTCTTCATTGGAGAACTTACCACACTGTGGTGTAGCAGCCCGGCTGTCTCCCTCCGGGAATGTGCAGGAGCAGGCCTTTCTCCCGTCCCTCCTTCCTTGTGACCTCAACATCACAGGCAGACCTGCCATCCTGTGAGAATGCCCTAGACCTCGTGGAGCAACGGGACAGCCCTGTGTTTCAGACACTCCTGGGCAGGAGGTGAGCAGACCCCCTGTCTGGCCATCAGAGACATCCCTCCCATGGCGCACCACCCGGCCTCCAGCGGGCCACACCCCTCAGAGGGCAGGGCACACGTCCTGCTCAGAAAGCTTCTGTTTCCCAGAGCCCCGCAGGGGTGTGGTCTCAGGGATTTCTGCTTCACTCCCAGGACTGAAGGGGGCCACAAACGTACCTGGCGCCCAGCCTCATTGTTGTGGCGGTTCATCGCGGAGCGAGCGTCTGGGCGGTTCTCCCGCGCATCTGCGAACTCCCGAGACACCATCCCGCCGAACTCGACGTCCTCGCTGCAGCCGCCCCACTTCCAGCCCTCACCGGGCGAGCCCTGATGGCGGCCGCTGCAGCCGCAGATGGCAGCGGAGCCCTCGGCGCAAGAGCGCGTCACCGCGAAGGCTACGCCGGCAGAGGCGATGGCGTGCACGAAGGCGGACTCCCGAGTAGCTGCGAAAAGAGATGACTTGCTTGGCAGCACCCGACTTGGCTGGGAGGGGCTGGCCGTGGGGGGCGTGGCTGCCTCTTCCCAGGCTGGGCCCTGGGCACCCACAGTGGGCGTGGGGTGCTAGACTCGCAGCGCGGTAACCGGGGTACAGTGAAGGGGAGGCAGGGCTGCGGTGGGACAGGAGCGCGCGTCCCTGAGTAAGGACCCAAGGAGGGGAGAGAGCTTCCCCAAAGAAAGTACACGGAGAGTTAAGGAGCCAAGGCAAGATGCTGGGCATCACTTGTCATGGAGAACCGCGGGGACGGTTGAAACCAGAAAGTCAGATCATAACCAGTGCTGGTGAGGATGTAGAGAAATCAGAACGCTGTAGACTGCTGGCTGGAAGGAAACCGGTGCTTCCTGCTTGGAAGTCTATTTGGCCGCTTCTTGAAAACATATACCTACCCCGTGACCTGTTCATTCGCCTCTAAAGTACTAACCCTGGAGAAAACCTGTGTTCATGTAAAGACCATGAAGCAAATGTCACTGCAACTTTATTTGTGATAGTCCTAAACTGAGTTCTAAAATGTCTATCAACAGGTGAATGGATGAAAAATAGTGGCATAAGGTAAATAAGTCGTGGGTTACAGATGGCAACTAGAATTAATATTGTATATTTGGAAATTGTTAAGAACAAAGATCTTGAAGTTCTCATCATAAGAAAAAGTCTTGTAACTGTGTGGGGTAATGGATGTTAATTAAACTTATTGTGGTGATCATGTCACAGTGTCCACAAACACTGAATCATTATGTTGTAATTGTAGTAGTAGGAGTGTTAGTCACTGAGTCGTGTCTGACTCTTTGCAACCCCATGGACTGTAGCCCACCAGCCTCCTCTGTCTATGGGACAAGAATACTGGGGTGGGTAACCCTTCCCTTCTCCAGGGGATCTTCCCAACTCAGGGATTGACTCAGGGTCTCCTGCATTACAGGCAGATGCTTTACCATCTGAGCCCCCAGGGAAGCCCCTCACTATTTTGGACACCTAAACTAATTATAATGTTATATGTCAATTATATTTCAATTAAAACCTGTGGCATATGTATGAAGTGGAATTCTACTTGGCATGCCAGGAAAGACAGGATGGATGAATCTCAAAATAATTATGTGGATTGGTTAAAAAGGCAGATACTCCTTCTAGTGTCCTCCTAACCCATGGTGGAGCCCTTCTGCCCAGGCGTCCTTGTTGGAAGCTCCCAGCGGCCCTGCCCAGGGTGCGGCTCCTGGCTCACATGCTGCCCATTGTGCCCCTTTCACTGCCTGCACACACTTGCCTTCTCCCACTTCAGACACCAGGTACTGAGAGGCCCAGTGGAAGGGACAACTCTTCTGGAGCCATCTGAAGGTCAGCGTCTCCGAGTGCACTTTACCCTGTGCTGGCCCCTCGTGCGTGGGTCTGGAGCTGAATGCCCCTCGGGAACTGGCAGACTGCCTCTGACCTGATATTGGAGCTTCTGGGCCCCTGAATGCTGCCTTCTCCTTCTACACATGGAGGAACTGAGTCAGGGGATGTGACATTTGTTTTTAGAAGGCCAGTGGGGGGTGGCTGACGCTTAGGAAGAAAAAGCCAGTGGGGCTGAACTGGATCAGACAGGCATGTGAGGGAGTCAGCAGAGGCCTGCCTTGGAAAGGCCAGCGGCAGGGGGTTTCTGGGTGTGGGAGGCCTCGCCTCACCCTGGCAGACAGAACCCTAGAGGAGCTGGTCTCAAAGGACAGGCAGGAAGTCGGCAGAGGAAAATCAGGAGGCAGGGGGTATTCTGCATGGGGGCTCAAAAAGGTAGGGCCCCAGGTGGGGAGGGGCTGGGCCGGCAGGACCAAGGGGAAAGGCAGGGCATGTGGGGGACAGCCTGGACTTTGCAGAGGCTGGATCCTCAGCCAGGCTTCCCCAGATGGTGTGGATGAACGCATCAGTGCATCATGGCTCCCGAGTGTGTGCAAACATTTCCTCAAGGCACCAAGCCGTGATGTGCTCCAGGTGGAGGACCAGGTCCCAGGGGTACCCTGGGTCCTGCATGAACTGATAGAACTCACTCACTCCTCCAATCACCATTCCCCATGTGTGTGGAGCACCTGCTGTTTGCCAAACCCTGCTGGAGAAACATCAGGGAGCGAGACAACCTCATGGAGCTTACCTGCTGATTAGCAGGAATTTTTAAATCCCAGGTAAAAAAATTGCTATGGACTGAGGAGTGAGCTGGAGAGAGATAGGAACAGGACCAACCAGGGCCTTCTGTGTCTGGCAAGGGGTATGTGCCCCACTTTCTCCCTGAGCTCTTCCTGGGCAGAGGCCCCACCGCAGGCCTGGACCGTGCAAATGGCTACAGGAGAGTCATCCCAGGGGGCCTGCTACCTCCTCACCCCACATCAATGCTCAGGAGGCTTTTTTCCTGGAAGGGGGATGGAGAGGGGGCCCCACCCTGGGGAGCAAGCAGAGGTTTGGGGTTGCACCGCACACTTCCTCCAACTGCATGGTCTTACCCGCTCCCAGGTTTGCAGCCAAGGATATGTGTCCCAAAATCAGGCAGCAGAGTCAGGGAAGTGGTAAGATAGGGTTCCAGCCAGCAGTGTGCACACACTCAGACTCAGCCACACAGCTTTGTACACATACACACACACCTGCCACTGAGAAAAGCACATTTACTCCTACACTAGGAACACACAGGGTGGGATGTGTCTGAGAAAGCGCCCTAGGCACCAGCCTCTTGATAGCTGCAAGGCTCCACTGTGCTTTTGGTGACTTCTTTCTATGGATTTGCCAACACTTCTGGATGGTCCTCTGCAGATCACAGCCCACCTATGTACTCCTCATGTTTTCCCCAGAGCAGGCCTGGACACCTGCTTCTTTTTGGAAACTCCCAGGCAAGCACTCAGTCACAAACCCGGAAGGATTCCCCATTTCTCCCCCATCAGCCTCCCACTGACAGCTTGGTTGGGATCTACCCAAGTCTGAAGGCTGCTCTGGCCTCCGGAAATGGCCGTGGCCCATCTTGCCTCTCCTTGTTCTCAAACCATGAGTCCAGACCTTAGAATCTCCCACTTGCACCAGAAGAGGATCCTAGTTGGGACAGGCGGCTCCAGCTTCCAGCTTCCCCGCACCCCATCCACACATAGAGACACTCTCACCTCATACCCGTATATGCATGCACACACAGACACACACATATGTGCACACTCACACAAGTATGTACATCCCCCGATACATACTGTAGGAGGAATGCTTTGTCCAGAGCCCATCTGGCCCTGCCAAGCCCCTCCTCCAGGCCTTGCCACTGTGTCCTTGCCTGGCTCATACAGAGGCTGACTCTGCTCCACCTGCTACCCTCTCAGCCCTGATCACCACTCCCTGGCCTCCAGCCACACTCAGCCCTCATCCTTCTCTTGGGTTCTTTCCAGCTGCTTCTCTGCTGCTGTGCATCTGCTGTGTCCCCATCCCTGCTCTTTGGGGATCCGAGGATGCAGTCTGGGCTCAGTCCACACCTGGCCCTGGAGCCCTAGGGCTCCCCAAGGACTTCAGGAGGACCGTCTCACACCCATTCTGCCTGAAAGCTCCCTGAAGTGGGGGCTGTGTGGTGTTCACCTTTTGTTTCTAATCTGTAGCCCCAGGCCCGCCCCACAGATGGTTATTGGTGAGCGAGGGACTGGTCAGAGGAGAGGGCAGAGGCCCTGGGCTGGGACAAGGAGTTCAGGAGGATCTGAGCACACCTGGACAGGTGCACCCCAGGGGACCTGGCTCTCTGCCCCTCCCTACTCAGCTTGTCCTGGAACAAATTCAGGACAGCTTGCCTCACCGTCCTCTTTCCCAGACATCAGCCAGGCCTCTGAAGACACGAAGCCCCCGTCCTGTTATCCTTTTATAATAAACCTGATTAGTTTCAGGGCGGCCTGGAGCCACTTCCTGCTGACTCAAGGCACTCATCACATGGCCACAGACCCCCTTCCTTCCTGTTCTTCCACTCAGCAGAGCCCCCACCCTTATTTTCTCTTCTCAAGGATTCAGGTTGTCCCTCACCTCCAACTCTTTGGAGGCTGGGCTTACCTGATTCTCACCCCTCCAGGGTCCTGGTCTGGTGTCTCCCCTCCTGCCCATGCAGCGACTCTGGGTTAGGGGCTGTGAGCTGGAGGTCTGGGGGTTCCTAACCACCCCTCCCAGGGCAGGGTAGAGCCAGTATGTCCTGGGCATTCCCGAAACCCACTGCACACAGCCTGATGCCTCCCCTACCACGCGCTCTCTGGTGGCCCTTCTCAAGGCTCAGAGTCTCTGAGTCCTAAATACGCTCCGCCAGGTCCCTCTGAGCCTGTCCCCAGAGGGCCCAGGGCAAGCCCCTGTAGGAGGATCCTGCCTCCTGTCTCTGCCTCTGCTCTGCACCCTCTATTAGCCCCTGTTCACCTCCCCTCTCAAGCTACTGAGATAAGGGGAGAGAAAGCGGGCCTGGGGCTTTGCCCTGCCCTGCACAGGGCTTGCAGATCTCTGCTTATCAAACTCAGGCAAACAGTCCAGGGCTTCCAGACAACTTGAGGGGAAGGCTGTGCAGGGATTGGGAGGGGTGTTCCCCCTTGAACTTAGAGGAAAAAACTCATTCTTGCCCTGCTCTGTCACCAACTAGCTGTGTGAGCCTGCACACTTCTCTCTCCTCTGGGTACCTCAGTTTCCTTTTCTGTCAAACGAGGGGAGGGGCTCCTCACAAATAAAGATCTGAGGACCAAGGACCCCTTGGAGCTGGCCTTCAAATTGCTCATGAGGAAAAGAAGCCTTACGAAGACCATAAGCAAAAAAAAAAAAAAAAAAATAGTAAGATGGTTCTTTCTGGCAACGAAAATCCTTTTAAAATTGAAGACACATGTCTTTAAGCAGTTACCAGAGAAGCTGATCAGTCACAAAGAGAAAACCTGAAACTTTGCATTGGGGAACTATGACAGGTCCCTCCTCACCAGAGAAATCGGGGTTGCCATCACCAGCAACGGGACAGAAAACAGATGGATGGATGCCATGTGCCTCCTAGGACGATGTCCCAAGGAAATTCCACCCTCTTTGAGGCATTTTAAAGATCTAATCATCAGGAAACATCAGACACCCCCAAAGACCTAACCAAATTCCTCCTGGTTTCAAGGGCATGAAGGGCAAGGGCTGGGCTGAGGAGCCCATGGACCTGGGGTGGGATCCTGGACAGATAAGGGACATTAGTGGAGAAGTAGATGAAATCTGGGTAAACCCTAGAGTTTAGTTAGTCGTGACAGATCTTGGTTTTGATGGATCTAGCTGGATTTGTGTCGTGTCAGCAATGGAGAGGCCTGGGAGGAGCTCTGGATTCCTGCAACGTTTCTGTAAGTCTACACAATTATTTCCAAAGGAAAAGTTAAAACACATTCTGATGCTGTGCATGAGACCCCCAGAATGCCCAGATGCCATCCCACAGCTGTGGGGCTTTTAACCCAGGAAACCATAGGTAAGCTTTAGGGTGTTCATTGTTGTTCGTTGTTTTAGTCGTTCAGTCGTGTCTGACTCTTTGTGACCCCATGGACTGTAGCCTGCCAGGCTCCTCTGTCTATGGGATTCTCCAAGCAAGCACACTGGAGTGGGTTGCCATTTCCTTCTTCAGGGGATCTTCTTGACCCAGGGATCAAACCTGAGTCTTCTGCTTTGGCAGGCAGGTTCTATACCGCTGAGCTACCAGGGAAGCCCATGTGTTCGTTTACTCTACCCCTAAAACGAGGTTTATTGTAGACTTACAGAAGTCTTTCAACCTAAAGTTCTTGTCAATATGTAACAGTAACATACCAACAAAGTCCAGAACATAACCCTCCCCAAATCATGAGCTGAATTCCAGGGCATGTCTGAAAACTTGTGTGTTTTTCTGGATAGACTGTTTTTTATCAAATTTCCACAGAGGTTTGAACCAAGAAAGCCATGACCTTCTGGAGTAGTCTCGGCTTAGAGAGGAAGGGGCACAGGGCTCTCCTGTAGTCATGGGCTGGGAGGGCACAGCAGCGACTCAGGTTACAGCAACATCTTAGCCACAAACAGCAGATACACACAGATAGGGAGAGAGAACCATTCTGCCTGTGGGTAGAGAAATTGCTTCTTGGAGATGAGACTGGAAATATCCCCGTCACCAGCAAAATGCTTTCTTTTGAATGGGCTGTGGCAGGTCAAGAGAGAAGGAAGGGACACAGCTTACAAGAGAGAGGTGCATTGCTAGAACAGAGCCTACATGAGCTGTTAGGGCTTCTCAAGCCTGCTCTGTGCCAGCTCAGGACTCTCATTCCCACACTGCAATCTCGGATTGGGAAAAGGAAGAAGAAAGGGAATCTCCTAAAAGAGTCTTTTTGTGAGACAAGTGTCTCCCATCAAGAAAACCATCTTCCCCAGAAGCTTGATATTTTTTCACTGTTGTTCAGTAGCCCAGTTGTGTCCGACTCTTTGCGACCCCATGTACTGCAGCACATCAGGCCCCCCTCGTCCCTCACCGTCTCCTGAAGTTTGTCCAAGTTCATGGCCATTGCATCGGTGATGCCCTCCAGCCATCTCATTCTCTGACGCCCTCTTCTCCTTCTGTCCTCAATCTTTCCCAGCATCAGGGACTTTTCCAATGAGTTGGCTGTTTGCATCAGATGACCAAAATACTGGAGCTTCAGCATCTAACGAGTATTCAGGCTTGATTTCCCTTAAGATTGACTGGTTTGTTCTCCTTGCTGTTCAAGGGACTCTCGGGAGTCTTCTCTAGCACCACAGTTTGAAGGCACCAATTATTTGGTGCTCTGCCTTCTTTATGGTCCAGCTCTCACAACTGTATGTGACCACTGGAAAGACCATAGCCTTGACTATATGGACCTTTGTCGGCAGAGTAATGTCTCTGCTTTCCAACACACTGTCTAGATTTGTTATAGCTCTCCTGCCAAGAAGTGATCATCTTCTGATTTCACGGCTGCAGCCACCATCCTCAGTGATTTTAGAGCCCAAGAATAGGAAATACATCACTACTTCCACCTCTTCCCCTTCTATTTGCTGTTAAGTAATAGGGCCAGATGCCATGATCTTAGTTTTCTAATATTTAGCTTTAAGCTGGCCTTTTCTCTCTCTTCCTTCACCTCATCAAGAGGCTTTTTGTTCCTAACTGGTAATAATTGTTTCATTAGCAATTATTTATTCAGTTCATTCAAAGGATCGATGAGCTACCCTTTTTTCATTTATCCACAATCCGTCCATCCAGAATCAACCCATCCATCCATCTGTTCATCTACCATCCCTCCACCATCTATCCATCCATCCATCCATCATCCATCCATTCATTCATTCGCCACCCATCATCCATCTATCAATATAGTCATCCACCCATCTAGGACCCGAGAGCCTATAATGAGCCATACACTAGGCTCACAACTAGATATACAAGATAAGTAAGATGCAAGGTGCCCATTCTCAAGAACCAAAGTAAGAAATCTGTGAGAAAGTGGATTGCTGCTCTGATGGAATTTCTAACAACTCAGACTTTCTGAAAGTGGAAGGAGCTACCTGTTCTGGTGGTAATTAAGCATACACGGAATGACCTACTGTTAGGTGGAGGGAAGCCTTGCACTGGAGAGGAGGAGGGTGAACCAGAGGAATCTTTGCATTCCTTTAGTGGGAGGCCCTGCTATTGCAAGTCAGGTTCTTTGCTTTGGGCTGTGCTGTGTCACCTGCCTCTGGGAGATTACAGTTTATGAGGAAGAGAGTGGGGGGAAAGGACACACAATAGGCTTGGCAATGTAAGCTCTGGGGCAGGTTTGGGATGGAGGGGTGGCTGAATGAACGGAGGGTGGATGGATGGATGAATGGGTGGATGGTGGAGACTGGGTGGATAAATGAGTGGGTGGTGGACAGTGGGTGGGTGATGGCTGAATGATGGATTGATGGATGGATGGATGAACGGTGGATGGAGGCATGGGCAGAGGTAAAGGCTGGGGCAGGTTACTATGTTGTAAGAGCTTGCAGTCCTGGCGGGTGGGAGTAGGGGAGGGACATGCAGCGAGAGTTGTCTGGCACGGCTGCACCATCACTGAGACCAGTGCAGCCTTGGGAACCAGGGTCAAGAGTCACATGTGAGATGGGCTTTGGCGGTTACTTTACTTTACTTCCCTGGGTCTCAGAACTTTAGAACTCTAGTGCTAAACTCTAGAGGGATTCTAATAAATCCTGTTTCCAGATTTGGATTTCATAGGCTTGGAAAGTACTAAAAATTACTTGGGGACTGACATAGGACTGTGAAATTTTGTTACTTTTTTGAGAGAATAAGATACATAAGAAATGACAAGCATAATTTCAGAAAAGGACCTTTGCTTTACATCAAAAAAGGATTTCTTTCCAAAGTCCTATATGCTGAAGAAAGTTCAAAAAAATATTCCAAGGTCCTTGTCTTTAACATTTCCCCAGTGGTTGGCAACTACTTATTAAGTGTTGACTGTGGTCTGAGTGGACAAGAAGACTGTGGCCTCTGTCCCAGAGACGATTTTCCATCTGGGAGATTACCCAGAAGGCCCTTTTATCAGGGATTGATAGGAAAGCACCACCCAGAGGCCTCCCTGCCCTAGGCTTTGCACATCCTTTTATAACTGGTCCAGACAAAAAGAGGGGGCTCTTCTCTGCTGAGCCACCGTAATGGGTCCCTCAGGCCCTCTCAGCCCCAGAGGGGTGTAGAGCCCCAGGGCAGTCAGCCCGGGCCCCATGCTGCCCAGCCATGGGCACTGAGCCCAGCAGAAGCTCCTGCGACCCTCTAGCCATGGGCTCCATGACCACCGGGCTGTCCCCATAGCTGTGGCTTTCAGGAGGTGGAGGACCCACCTGCCCTGCTAGGCTGGCCCCATACTTTGTGGCCACCGGGCATGGGGAGAGACCCTCCAGTCCTCTCCTGGGAGGGGAAGGCTGTTGGGGGGCTGGTCCTGGATGAGAAGGAGGGGATGGCCTAGGGCTCCTGGGATGGTCCCATTGGCCTGAAGGGGCCATGGATCCCTTTTCTGAGGAATGAGTGTAACCTCTCAGGCAGTGGAAGTTCCTGGAAGGGGACTGTGGTTCAAATTTGACCACTGACCAATGAAATCAAGCTCCTGGGGCATTCTGTCTGTGGGGTCCACACAATGCACCCTTTGAAAAGCTCTGCAGGTAACTAGATACCCCAGCAGTGGTCACTGCAGACCTACCAGTGGACCCAAGGCTGCAGTTCTGGGAGGGGGCATGTATATCTGTGAAGAATCCTTTGGTGATTCTGATACATTCCTGAGCTGAACTCAAGCTCCATTATGGTCTCAGATTCCTAAGGCCCTCCTCAGGAAGGTGGCCAGACCCAAGAGGCACCTGGAAAGGAGGTCCCAGGACAGGGTTCTAAAGGGAGAGAGTTTCCCATGGCAAGGGTGTCTCTGACACGCCCTGCCCTTGGAGGGGCATGGAAAGGGCTAATATGGAGGGTGTCACCTATTCCCTCTTACTCCAGGCTCCTGCAGTGGGCTACGCATTTCTGGCCTGGCTTCCATGTGAAGTGAGGCCCTGGGTCCCTGGGGCTTGGCTGCTATCATCTGGTAGCTGGGTGGGGTCTCAGCCTGGGGCAGGGTAGGATGTGACTGCTCCTTTAGAGCTGTAGGACCTGCCTGTCAAAGCCTCCTGGCTGAGTTCTGGCCTGAGAGATGGCCCTCTCTCACCTGGGCGTGCCTCCCCTGTGGTCCCTTGAGACCTGGGGCTCTGCTTCTTCCATGGGCAATGTTGACTTCTGGGTCAGACCTCCTGTCTTGATGCTGGAGTGGATCAGCAGAAGAGGTGCAGGTAGGAGGCAGGCTTCCTTGCCTCCATGCAGACCCCCTCCCCCTGCCAGGACCATGGCTGCAACCACAGTCGCCTGCTCAGGGTGGGGAGCCCTGGACTCTCGCCCCACCACTCTACTGCGCTGCAGGGAAGCTTCTCTCTCACCAGCTCTGTGAGGCAAATTCCCCCATCCCACAGGCTTGCCCTTACTCAGCTAGGGGTCCTTTGGGTCTTCCCCGGGGTTGCAGGCAAGGAGTTCTTTGTGGCACGTGCTGGTGCTCACAGTTGGAGAGGCCTGCAGAGATGCCTGCTTGGGGCAAATGGCTCCTGTGGACACTGAGCCTCCATGGGAGCTTCTGTGGGGGCATTTCTCTGTTCCCACCTGCCTCCAGAGCATCCCTGGCAAGACATAGAAAGAACTCAGTGCCCTCACTCTGCCACATCCCCAGCACACACTCAGAAGCAGCGACCGTGGCTCCCTCCAGGCATCCCTGGCCAGACTCGGGCCTCTGCGTACCTGGCAGGTGAGAGGCTGTAGGAAGGGAGGGATGCAGAGAGGCAGGTCCAGGGATAACCAACCCCCTGCAAAGACAAGCAAGTCCTACAGTGCCCGTGCAGGTGTGGAGAGGCCAGCAAATGCTCCGTGTCTGTCTCCCTGGCCCACGAAGGCCTCAAGAGCACTTTCAGAGCATTCAGAGGTTGTTACCTCTTCCCCGTAGCAATGCTCCAACACGAGGAAAGGAGAGACGAAAGACTGGCCAGAGCCCCTAGCCTGCAGTCTGCCCCCTTCCCACACAGCCCACCGTCCTTGGTCTCAGAGCTGGCGGGGTGGCTAGGAGGGGGTGTCGCAATGGGCAATGGCATTTGGTAATCCTGTTGGCCCGTCCCGCACAAAGGATGGAACCACCTGAGAGCGGAATGCGGCTTGCGCCCCACTGTAGCAGCGGCCCCTGACACCGCCCGGCCGCCAGCACGGCCGGCGTCCTGATTACCTGCTGGGACTAATGAATCTGGCTTTGTGAGCCACTGTCACGCCGCGTTAGGCCCACAATGGCCCTCGATATTTTATATGAATTTCCCCCTCGTCGGCGATTAGGCCATAGCAAGCCAGTCATAGCAACCGGGAGGTATGCGCGGCCCAGGGGCCTGGGGCACGAGGGGAGCTCACTATTCACACGCTTTAACACAGCACTCCTGAGGGCGTGTGAATCGCCGGCAGCATTTTCACTTTCCTCTTGTGCTTAATCTTGTCGTCTTCGTGGGGATATTGTTTTCTGAGCCGGGCCCGGCAGGGTGTCACCGGGGTCTCTCCTGGCCCCTTTACACACACCCCCAACTGGGGAGAGTTAATGATATACAGGGGCGGCCGCAGAGACGGTCGGAGCCCCCCAACCACCGTGAACCGAAACACTTTCCGATGGGGGTCAGGGGTTGCAACCTGGATTCAGGGATGCTGGTTCTCTGGAGGGCCCCCCTTCTCTCTGGCCCCTCCTGAGCCCCGTGGTTGGTGCTGGCCCGGCCATCCTGCCCTGGCCCCGTGCCTGCACTCCGACCCTCCGAGGATCGGGCCAGGACACACAGGGAGGTGGACAGACCACCCCCTGGAGCCTGGCCAAGGGAAGGGGCTCTGCCTGGGGGAGGACAGGCTGTGCCATCTCCCTCTGGCTCTCTCCAGCCCAGCCTCACAAGGAAAAGGGGGTAGAGGGAGGCAGATGTGGCTGCCTGGCCCAGGGCTGCCCAACGGCATAGGCAGAGGGCTGCAAGGGGATAAGCAGGGCCTGGGGAGCCAGAGCAGGCCTCAGGCACCCAGAACACACTTACTGAGACTTTGACCGACACCACAGAATATACCTCAAATAACCAACCAGGATTCTGACTTGATGTGTTTTGAAGGGGTCAGCCAGGGCCCCCAAGTCAGCTGTCCCATGGGTGAGGACCAGTGGGTGAGGACTCAGGTGAAGACTGGCCCACCTCTACCAGCAGCGAGGCCCCCTCTGCCAATGAGGATGCCCCGCCAGAGTGCAGACGTTCAGGCACTGTGTCCTCCAGGTCCTGAGACCCCGAAGGGACCCTTAGAGGCACACAGTCTGGAATCAGAGGCAGGGTTGAGCGGCTCCTCCAGTCTCTTCACTAGGGAAGCCTCGGAGGCCCTGGCTTGGGGGTGCCTGCGAAAGCCACTGGCAAGGACACTATCCCAAGGGCGCTAAACTAGTGATGGACCCAGGCTGAGGCCCAGCTTCTTAGGGGTCATCGATGATGAAACTGGGGCCCATGCCCCACCTGTTCATGCTGACGTGCTGGGACACCAGTGGGAGAGACATCAAGGGTCCTGCTTCCCACCGTGGATGAGTCACCTCCTTACGGCCCCCTCCATTTCTCTAAGGTGCAAATGCTCCACCTAGCTGCGACACAGACCCCTCAAAGTATGCGCCACCCACAAACCCACTGGCCTGGACCTTGGACCAGCCATCTCACTTCCTGAGGGGCGTGGTCCCGGCGGGGCTTCCTCCAGAGTGTCTGGGACCTGCCTTCCCTGCCTTTTGGCCTCCCCTCCCTTCACCTCATTGGAGGTCAAGAGTGGGTGTCGGCCAGCTCTCAGGGAAAGCTGGTGCTCCAGGTGTCCAGGAGGGACAGATAAGCTGCATCGTGTGCCAGCCTCCACGCACTCAAAATTCTTCAAATGCTTTCTGCCCAGTGCAGGTTAAATTGTCCTGCTACTGTGCAAATGAGAGTGGAGGGTACTTCTTCCAAGCCCAGGCTCGCCTCTGCTGCCCAACCTCACGCTCCTTGGTGGCAGCCTCTCAGGGGTCCACCTGGCCAACCAGTCTTCAGTCCCAGGCCAGGCAGGCAGATAGTGGTGTGTGTGTGTGTGTGTGAGAGAGAGATACAGACAGAGAAAGAGAGTGAGCACGCTGGAAGCAGGACACATGAACACACTCTTTCCCTCTTATCCTCACCCCCACACACATGCTCACACACGCACACACTCACACACCTCCACATGGGGCTGGGCCCCACTCCTCAGCTGGCAGTGTTAAGCTTTGTTCAACTAGGCCGCCTCAGCAGGGGTGGGCAAATGCCCCATGGACCCTGCCACAAAGCCCGAGTGACCTCTGACACGATTAGGGTCGCCCTGACCCTAATCCAATCAGATTGATTACTGTGAGTGTGGCCGGGTGGGCAGGCGGGAGCCTCCACAATGGCCTCCCAGAGCTGGCCTCTCTCTGGGGCCCCTGGCAGGCTCCTTCCTCCTGGGCCATTCAGCTCTGCGCCACAATGCATCCGGCCATTTCTCAGCCCTGTGGCGAGCGGCGAGCAATGGGGGGAGAGGTCTTCCCTTTCCCGTTAGACCAAGTGATGAGGGCGAACGGAGCTGAGGTGACTTTCATCCCACTGAAAATGGAGGCAGGAAGAGGGAGAGAGACTGAGGGGAGGAGGGAGAAGAGGGAGCAAAGGGAGGAGCACGGAGATGGGGCGGAGAATGTGAAGTGGGGAACGCGGGGGACAGTAGACATGAGGGAGAGACGAGAGGCGAGAGTGGGCTCGGGAAGGGTGGGGGGGAGCCCACCCGAGGGTCCTGGAGGTCTGCTGGAGACTAGAGAGTCTCTGAGAGCCTTTCGAGGGAGTGCAAAGGAGGGGGAACTCCCTGGGCCTCCAGCCCTGAAGCTGGTGCCTCTCTGTTCCTTGATGCAGGCCCTGGGCGCCTTCAGGGCTGCTCTCACCTGAATAGCCTCTACAGAACCCCCAACCTCCCACAGGCTGGTGCTCTCTTAGGAGTCCTGGCCCAGCCCATTCTTTGTATCTCAGTTTCCTTAACTTATAACCATAGTGCTGGCTCATGAGATGGGTGTTAGGATTCAATTTACTGCTGTGTGTAAAACACTCTAACACATGGCTTCAAAAGCACTGTATACATGTTTTAAATAAAAAGAAAGCTCTTTAAGATCTAGCTTAGGTTCCCGCTCCCCAGAGAAGCCTGCCTGCATGGGCACCCTCAAGCCTACGTGCTCATCCTTCAGTCATTTACTCAGCATGTCCTTATGAAGTAACCATTCTGTGCCAGAGCAAACCTTGGTACTGCCCTATGTGCCTGCCATGTGAACCTGCTGTGCACGGCAGGGGGGCCCACACCAGCCTGGAGAACACCCTGCAGGCCTCAGCTCTTGTCCTGGGAGAGTGATGTTGAGGATGGAGCCAGGAAACTAGGAGCTGCCCTGGAGGATGGGAGGGGTCCCCTAGGTGGGCCCTATGGGCCCAGAGCTAAAGAGAAGACTGATCTGGAGAGGATGGAGGCTGCAACAACGGGGCCACAAAGACGGATCCCACTTCGGACTGTGGGGCCCGGGAAGCAGCAAGTGCAGGCAGCTCTGAGGGTAGGTCCATCTACAATGCAGGCTTGGAAAAGTCACCAGGGAGAGGGCATGGGTGCTGTGGCACCCTGGTGTGGGTAACACAGAAGGGAGTTAGGGTCCTGACTGTCACCACAGCTGTCCTGCTTAGGTGCTTGTGCGTTTGATCGTGGCTGGAAGATTGCAGTTTGGGGTTGAGCATGACAGGATCCTTTGTCTGAATGTGCGGAAAAGGGACAAGGCCTGTAGGCCACTGAGGGTGATGCTGTGCCCCAAAGGTCTCCAAGGCAGGTTCACATGTCCCTAGGGGTCAGGCCAGGGCCTATAGGACGGCATGGGTCATTCCACGGCATCCTGACTGTCATTCTTGCCTGCATCACTGCTTCTTCTCTGGCCTTCCCTTCCAGGACCACCCATCTCCCACCTGACCCACGAAGACGCCCCCAGTTTTCCCGGTCCATGTCCAGCCCTGATGTCAGCTATAAAGACTGGGACACCAAGACCTGTGTAAATCAGGCGTTTCCAATTTCTTGTTTCAGAATGAAAGAGGACCCAATAGAATGACGAGCTGACAAATTTAAAAAAATGTTTTGATATATCACTGTCTCAATACATCACGGTGAGATTTTTGGCATACATAACTGAGAAAATATTCAAAGAATTGAGACGTGTTCTATCAAAACTCTCCCCCTTTTATCTATTTGTTTTTCTGAAGGGTAGTTCTCATACCTAGATTTTTAAATTTTAAGAACACAATGGGCCCTGAAAGCTGTTCCTCCAAGATCAGGAGGGAATCAGGAGCACGTGCTCTTCTCACTGCTTCTCAACACTGTCCTGCAGGCTCCAGCCAGGGCGACTGACCAAGAAAAACATAAATAAATAAAAAGGGTCCAGATTGGAGGAAACTGTCTCTATTAGCAAATGACATGAAAATTCTAAGTACTGCATGAAACGTCTATTAGAATTGATAAACTTTCATCATAGAGTATGAGATCTATATTTGAAAGTCAACCATAGAGTTCAAGAGGTCAATATCTGAAAATCAACCTTATTGCTATACACCAGCAATGAGCAATGCAAAAATGAGATTAAGAAAACAATTCCATTTATAATACCATAAAAAAGACACTTAGGAATAAATCTGACAAAAGAAATATAAGATTTGTAGGCTATGAGCTGCAAAATGTCATTCAAAGACATTAAAGACCTAAATGGAGAAGGCAATGGCACCCCACTCCAGTCCTCTTGCCTGGAAAATCCCATGGATGGAGGAGCCTGGTGGGCCACAGTCCATGGGGTCGCTAAGAGTCGGACACGACTGAGCAACTTCACTCTCACTTTTCTCTTTCATGCACTGGAGAAGGAAATGGCAACCCACTCCAGTGTTCTTGCCTGGAGAATCCCAGGGAAGGGGGAGCCTGGTGGGCTGCCGTCTATGGGGTCGCAAAGAGTCGGACACGACTGAAGTGACTTAGCATAGCATAGCATAGCAAAGACCTAAATAAATGAAGACATTCTATATTCTTGGATCAGAAGACTTAAAAACTGCTAAGCTGGCAATATTCTTCTAAGTGATCTGCAGATTCAGTGTAACCTCTAAAAAAGCAAGTTTTTTTCCCCCCAGGAATTGACTAGCTGATCTTAAAAGCCAAATAAGGGGCCCTGAAGAGTTGAAACAAACTTGGAAAAGCTGACAAAGTTGGGCTCACACTTCCCTGTTTTCAAACTCATTGCAGGGCTTCAGATATCAAGACAATGTGGCCTAGGCAGAGGACCGACATGTGAACCAATGGGGTAGAATAGAGCCCAGAAATAAACCCACTCTTCCTTCTCTGGCTGCTAGTAGAGCCTGACTCCACGTGGTACAGCCTTCCTCCACCTCCAGGATGACAGCCTTTCCAGTTGGGACAGGCTTCTGCCTTCTTCCCGAAACCCCTGATGTTTCTTCTTACATGGGGGAGTGGGAACCTCAGGCATCCGCATTAGGTTCTGGAGCCAGGAACCCAGATGGCACCACACTCCTGTCTGGACCCTCCTGGGCATGGTGACATTGATGACCATACCTTGCTGCACCACAACACCGCTGACCTTGGCACAGCATAAACCCCTGCACCACACACACACCGCACACCACACACACGCACGTAAATGCACGCACACAGTTCAGTCCAGTCGCTCAGTCGTGTCCGATTCTGCAACCCCACGAGCTGCAGCACGCCAGGCCTCCCTGTCCATCACCAACTCCCGGAGTTCACTCAAACTCACGTCCGTGGAGTCGGTGACGCTACCCAACCATCTCATCCTCTGTCATCCCTTTCTCCTCCCACCTTCAATCTTTCCCAGCATCAGGGTCTTTTCCATTGAGGCAGTTCTTTGCATCAGGTGGCCAAAGATTGGAGCTTCAGCTTCAGCATCAGTCCTTCCAATGAACACCCAGGACTGATCTCCTTTAGGATGGACTGATTGGATCTCCTTGCAGTCCAGGGGACTCTCAAGAGTCTTCTCCAACACCACAGTTGAAAAGCATCAATTCTTTGGCACTCAGCTTTCTTTACAGTCCAACTCTCACATGCATACATGACTACTGGAAAAACCATAGCTTTGATTAGATGGACCTTTACTGGCAAAGTAATGTCTCTGCTTTTTAATATGCTGTCTAGTTTGGTCATAGCTTTTCTTCCAAGGAGCAAGAATCTTTTAATTTCACGGCTGCCATCACTGTCTGCAGTGATTTTGGAGACCAAGTAAATAAAGTCTGCCACTGTTTCCAGTGTTTCCCCATCCATTTGCCATGAAGTGATGGGACCAGATGCCATGATCTTCGTTTTCTGAATGTTGAGTTTTAAGCAACTTTTTCACTCTCTTCTTTCACTTTCATCAAGAGGCTCTTTACTTCTTCTTTGCTTTCTGCCATAACAGTGGTGTCATTTGCATATCTGAGGTTATTGATATTTCTCCCGGCAATCTTGATTCCAGCTTGTGCTTCTTCCAGTCCAGCGTTTCTCATGATGTACTCTGCATAGAAGTTAAATAAGCAGGGTGACAATATACAGCCTTGATGTACTCCTTTTCCTATTTGGAACCAGTCTGTTGTTCCATGTCCAGTTCTAACTGTTGCTTCCTGACCTGCATACAGATTTCTCAAGAGGCAGGTAAGGTGGTCTGGTATTCCCATCTCTTTCAGAAATTTCCACAGTTTGTTGTGATCCATACAGTCGAAGGCTTTGGCATAGTCAATAAAGCAGAAATAGATGTTTTTCTGGAACTCTCTTGTTTTTTCCATGATCCAGCGGATGTTGGTAATTTGATCTCTGGTTCCTCTGCCTTTCCTAAAACCAGCTAGAGCATCAGGGAGTTCACAGTTCACGTATTGCTGAGGCCTGCCTTGGAGAACTTTGAGCATTACTTGGCCAGCATGTGAGATGAGTGCAATTGTGTGGTAGTTTGAGCATTCTTTGGCAACTGACTTTCTTTGGGATTGGAATCACACGCACACTACACACAACTTTGCACATGCACAAATGTGAACACATACACACTTATGCGTATACACACACGCACACATGACTCCACATGTACATGCACACACACACACAATCACACATACTTATATGCACACACACACAATCACACATACTTATATGCATGCACACA